>NC_133532.1:94954825-95260961 GCF_048544455.1 Silene latifolia | reverse complement strand
TTTATTATACGTATCTTTCTTCATCGTTAAGTAATTTCGCTCGTTTTTAAAACCGTCTTGAGTTAATAAAATCGGTTTTAGTAAAAGTTTCAGTAATAAAACGGAATCAATAATAAATAAATTTAGTGAGTGAAAATAAAATAAACTCAGCTAGTTAACATAAATAATACAATATCAGCTTGAATCGGAATTATTAGCGATTTTTACAAAACTAACAGATATTAATAAAAATTGCTAACTTAGTGAAATAAGCTCAAAATAGCTAATTGGACGGTTTTGTTCCCAAAATCCATCTCGGGTTCACTTAAAACAACTTTCATAAGGACTCGTAAAGAAACGGAAATTATTAAATAAATAAACTCGAACTAATTTCAATAAACTCGAACTAACTTTAAATAAACTTATTAATGATTATTAAAATTAACGTATCGAATTATGATGAAATTAATTAATTAGCTAAGCATAAATATATAAATCGTTAAATGATGTAATTAAATTCAAAATAGCAATTAAAATTTTTTTATCCAACTTAATAAAATACGGGGTGTTACAAGCGATGTCTAGGGGTGTCACAATTGGGGGTTTGAATAGAAGATCACTAAACTAAATAGCAATGAAAGTAAACAAGCAAGATGATTAAAAAGGGATGTAAAGAATTGATAAAAGGCACTAGGGTGTCATGGGGTCATAGGGGATTCATGGGAATTGATCATACAAACATATTCTCAAATTATAAGCAAGCAATTATTGTTGTGATGGATTGAGTTGGGTTATATCTTACAATCCTAGGAAAGTTTGGGTCCCGGAGCCGAATCGATTATATTGTACAACACCTACAAGTCGACTTAATCTTCCCTACTCAACTATATGCATGGTCTAATGAGACTCGAGTTGGTTTATGTCTTACAAGTCTCATTTTAAAGATAGGTGATGGGTAAAAAATGCAAGGATTCATAGGCTCGCATTTCATCAAACATAACATGTGCATAAGTTGAGATCACAACAAGCAAGCAAATAAACTATGAAAACATATTAAATTAAGCATGAATCATCCCCATGTTGGTTTCCCCTAATTATCCATTAACCCTAGTTAAGGAAACTACTCACTCATTATCATGTTGAACATGCTAGCAAGGTTGTCAATCATACCAACAAAGTAAAACATGATGAATAAATGAAGATGATTAACAATAATTAAAATGAGATTAAGAGAATTATACCTACTAATGATTCCAATAATAAAGCAAAGAATAATAGAAGTACTTGATGATTGATTGGAAGGTTGTCAATCTCCCAATAATAACCCAAATAATCTTCAATTACCTAAAATGAAAGATGAACAAAAGAGAGATTAAGGAAATGAGATTTGTATTTGATGTGACCATAATTAGCGCATATTTAGCCCCCGAATTAGCCTTGTTCCCATGCGTTTTAGTGCATATTTGGGTCATTTATTGTCTTTAGTTCTTTGTTTTGCATATTCTTTGAGACTTTGATCCCTTGGTAGGAAAGGAGTGCAAATCTTGCATTTTCATGGCAAAACGAGACTAAATTGATCGAATCCAATGACCAAGCATCAAGGAGAGACAAGATTAGAAGGCCTTTGTACATATTATAGTAGATGAGCAATGTTGAGAAAGGATCCTTGAGTCCCCAAGGAAATCCCCAAGGAATTTATGAAGAAAAGAAGAAGAAATGTTGCTGAGGAACAATCCGTGCGGATTGTCTACAATCCGGCCGTCCTCCACATGCACAATCCGTGCGGTTTCCTTCAAAGACGCTCGGGTTTGCAGCCACCCCAATCCGCCCGGATTCACCTGAAGCCGCCCGTGTTCCACCGCCAGAATTCGCCCGTCCCGACTCCAAAACGCACGGATTCCTGTACAGCATAATTTCGTCTTCTCCAAGCTACAAAGAAAGAAGCCCTTCCTTTGAAAAATACCGGCTCCTCCCTGCTCAATCTAAAAAGTGTAATTACTAGTTTAGCCCTTAGTTAACCCTAATGCATCCCCCTAATTTCCATTATAAATACCCCATTAGTCTAATTAGAAGAGCATGTTCTTCTTATCAATAATTAGAGTAGTTAATATCAATCAAATCTCTCTTTAGTATTGTAATCAACAATTAATCAAGTTCTAATACAAGTTTTATTTCCTTAATCTCTCTTTTGTTCATCCTTTATTTTGGGTAATTGAAGATTATTTGGGTTATTATTCGGAGATTGACAACCTCTCAATCAAGCATCAAGTACTTCTTTTATTCTTTGCTTTATTATTGGAATCATTAGTAGGTATAATTCTCTTAATCCCTCTTTAATTATTGTTAATTACTTTCATTTGTTCATCATGTTTCCTTTTGTTGGTATGATTGACAACCTTGCTAGCATGATCAACATGATAATGAGTGAGTAGTCTCTTAGCTAGGGTTAATGGGTGATTAGGGGAAACCAACATGGGGAATGATTCATGCTTAAATTAATATGCTTTCATGGTTTATTTGCTTGCTTGTTTTGATCTCAACTCATGCACATGTTATGTTTGATGAAATGTGAGCCTATGAATCCTTGCATTTTTTACCCATCACCTATCTTTTCAATGAGACTTGTAAGACATAAACCAACTCGAGTCTCATTAGACCATGCATGTTGTTGAGTAAGGAAGATTAAGTCGACTTGTAGGTGTTGTACAATCTAATCGATTCAGCTCCGGGACCCAATCTTTCCTAGGATTGTAAGATATAACCCAACTCAATCCATCACAACAATAATTGCTTGCTTATAATTTGAGAACATGTTTGTATGATCAATTCCCATGATTCCCCTATGACCCCATGACACCCTAGTGCTTTTTATCAATTGTTTACAACCCTTTTAATTCATCTTGCTTGTTTATTTCCATTGCTATTTAGTTTAGTGACCTTCTACATCAACCCAAATTGTGACACCCCTAAGACACCACTAGTTTCAATAGAAATCTCATCTCAATTCCCGTCTCTTGGGATCCGACCTTTACTTGCCTCTTTACTAATTGTAGAGTTGTTTGTGAAGCTATAAATTGTGTTTTGATTCGGACGTGACCCAACGAGCACATCTATTTAATTGTGAACACGAAACGGACCGATCAAAAATGGCGCCGTTGCCGGGGACGGTGTTATCTTGATTTAGATTTTCTTATATTGTTATTAGTTGTGTCTTTCTTCGCCTTGGGGAAGTAAAACTCCTCAAGGTTTGTTCTAATTGTTTTCGAGTTGTTTGATATTTTGCATGTCTAGAAGGTCACAAGGTGATTTGTTACCTTTTGACCGTGAAATTGAAAGAACCTTGACAAACAATAGGAGATTTGCTAGGAGGAATTTGAGAGGTATTAGTGAGGTTGTTCAACCAACTATTGAGTTCATGAACCCTTTTTCAAGAGAAGGTGAGGAGAACCCATTACAAAATACCCCACAAAATTAACCTACAATGCCTAAGTTTTCGTCACATTCCGTACCCACCGAGGAGAACCTACCCAATGGTACTCCCACTGTTAGAAATCTAGATCTCTTACTATAACATATTCATATATGTTTCAAATTTATTTAGTCATAAAATAAATTACAAATCTTATGCATGCAAACTAAAATAATTAAATGAAGAAATCATATTCTCACCACATAAATTTCGGTCATCATATGGGCACCAACAAGATCTCCTTCTTGTTAGTTCTTGAGCTTTCCAATAATGGATGAACATACAAAATCCCAAAGTAGAGATTCTCCAATTAGTAGCACCCAAGACAATCCCTTAATCCCACAAACTAACATGTACTAGATGTTTATGTTGTGCTTTACCTTAAATTTGATTACTAATACTCATATATTACTTTGATAATTTTAGTAATCTTACATGAACAATTTCAATTAAAATCTCATCTTTTTGATGAAGATAAAAGAGAGAGAAGAGAGAAAAATACATGAACAACTTGCATGTGATGTGTGAATGAATGATTAAGTGAATTAAGAGAATAAAATTCTCTATTTTTCACCCACAAAACCGGTGGCCTCCTCAATTATAGACCATCATTATTTTTTCTTTTTTGTCTTCACAAGACAAATAGGTGTAAGGCTTTTGCATGGTCAAGTCACTATCAAGTGTCTTTAGACAAAAGAATAAGACAAATGAATAAGACCAAAACCCACCTAATTTCGGTTTACATGTTTGTAATATGGAGTCCATTTTATTTTTGTCAATTGTACAAATGTATGTCATGTGACATGTGACATGTCTTATGTCATGTTTTAATTTAAAATGCATATTTAACAAATTAAATATCATTTACAAATTAAATAAATCATATTTAACAAATTGACTAGTAATGTAAAATTACTTTCTCATAAAATGGTCATTTAATTACTAGTTAGTATAATTCACAATATCTTGTAATTATAACTAACCTATCATTCTCATCTCGCGCGTTTCGCAAACACCGATTAATTTTAGTAATATAACTTCTTAAATTACTAAATAAAATCTCATTTAATCACATTATAATAAGATGTCATTTTCTCTCTTATGATAAATTGTTCAATTTTAAGGAATTAATTAATCTGTATCGGTATACAATTAATTAACCTTTTCAATTAAGGGAATCGTCCTTTAGGTGTGACCTCAAGGGATCAATTGATCACCACCGTCGACGACAAAGTAATGTCAAACTCTAGCCACCAATCATTAACGATATGTGTGGACCGATTGACTATATATATTATGTATCATCCCTTCCGTATTCTTGTAATGAGATTTAATAATGATATTTAAATCATGTGATCGCACTCTTGTTGAGGACACATTTCCCAACAATCTCCCACTTGTCCTCGACAAGTGTGCGTCACCAATTCTCTTGTCCTATTACTATCTCCCACTCAATGCAAGGTGTCTTTCGGGTTGTACTTGCAAGTGATCATATCGAGAGTGGTTTCCTCGATCTAGAGAATAACTGATTGACCGGAATTTATCCACCATGGATACCTTCCGAGCGTGGCCACGCATTTCCAGTTCATTACTCCTCGAGTGGCCCTGAGATATTGTTTTAACCCTGACAAGGGGGTGGACAATTCTATCGCACTTATTCCTTCGACTAGCCACAGCCATCATAACCCAAAATATGCCCATTTGACCCCATTTACGAAGGTCGTAGTAACACAAATCAAAGTTAATCTGAAACTGTGCCATCTTAGGCGAACAGTCTTTAGTCAAAAAAATCGACTCATTAGAATACTATAGTAGCTCTCGCCACGACCAGGCTATATAAATTTTCCAGAACTCTATAAGCGGTCACTACCCGACAAAGTGTTCCTAACAGTCTGCCTATGTGATCGACTAGTCATCTCACATGACTCTATGGCACTTGAACTTGCCATCAATCGCATCACACTCTAGTCACTTCGAGACGTCACCTCATACATGCGACTATGGGCAAATACTATGTTAATCCGGGTTCACTTTAACGGGGTTCAATGTTGTCTCTACAACCCGTTTGGATGTAACAAAGTATAACAAAAGAGTTGTAAAGTAAAACTCGAACGACAAATGCGATTATCACATATGAATAGTCAATACCTGATTACTATTTCATGTTCTATAATCTAATTTGATCTTTTATGTAGTTGTTCATTTCAATTCAATTGAAATGACATGACTCATCATGTTTAGCCTTTGAGAAGACTTTGGTTAGTAGGTTTTATCAATTTCTTGTACCTTACTTAACCTTACTACATACTCGTTTTCCTTTGTAATGTATACATTTGCATTACAAAACTTTCTGAGTACGTGTCGAGATCCAATCAAGACATAGGCCCTCTAGCCTAAGAATAGCTCCCACTGTTTTCACAGTGTGCGGGACTCATCCTCTTGCACATCTCATGATTGCAACTGTACTCAATTTCCGTTATAAATATCTCTCATTGTTCTTTATTGCCTAGAATGATTCTAGAAAATCTATTTCTTAACTAACATAGCCACAATGGTATCTTAACCATCCTAATGCGTTTTGATTATGGTTTTGTCAGAAACCATGCGCAATCTCAATTGTCAATTGTCACTTGTGTAACACCCTTACACAAAATTGCATCAAAAACACTTTGCTTTACTTCCTTAATGCTTCTGCAAGCACTTAAGGGTAATCTTTATGGCTTACTTGGCAAAGATTACTTAAATTCGATTTTGAAAACAATTCATCATACTCAAAGTATATGAAGTGTTATACATCATTTTCTATTTAATTGATTTGGCGGCGGAAGCAAATGGAATCAATAAAATATTTTCAACTTGGTTGAACTAGTCATGAATCTTATCAACATAAGACTTCTTATTGACGCTAATATCATGTGGATTTATCTTCATAAATCCGGATATTAAAAATGTATTATAATACTCCAAAAGTCTTACATCATTCATAATGATCAATATGTCATCCACATATAAGACTAATTAAAATTTCCGTAACTCCCACTAAACTTTATGTGTAAACACAACTTCTCGACTTATCAAGAAATGTTTTATCACACGATCAAAATGTTGATTCCAACTCATTGATGTCATATTTAAGACCCTCTCTTAAGTTTCACATTATCTTAGGATTACAATAATCTACTAAACTCAAGACATGTATTGAATACATTCCTTCTAATTGAAGAAGTGGGTTTTAGATTCACTTGCTGTGTATTTCATAATAATGAAACACAATCCCTAAGAAGATCCAAATATACTTAAGCATTTCAACTGGTGCAAAACCCTTTGCAGCCAATCAAACCTTGAAATCTGTCTTTATTAGTGCAAAACCCTTTGTCACTAATCAAGCCTTTTATTTCGGATTCTCATGGCTCTAAGCCTTGTATTGAGTTGTGACTTAAACACTCTTATGTAAGTCATATGTTTATTACTTTCCAGAAGTAATCAACTTGAATCAAACAATTTCTTTGTAAGTTGTAAGCTCTTTACTTTCTTAAAAGTAACATGAATTCATCATCTTTAACAAGTGACGAATTTAACCTCCTAGGTTTTGAAGAAACAATGTCTTACACAAAACGTCTCACGTAGCCAAGAAAGACCAGTTTCTTGCGACATAACATTCTTTGTGCATAACATTCTTTGTGGCTCTTGAATAATTTCTCCCACTCTGTCTTCTAAAAATAAACTTGTATTTTAGAAAGACAGCTTCACGAGCCGCAAACCGTCGTACTCGTGATAAATGAAGGGAAAAATGAGCATTTGTTTCTTGTGAAAACTTACAAACATGGTATCCTACCATTTCATATCTCATATGAATCGTTTTAGATTTAGTGGAAAGATAATCTAGACAAAATGATAAAATCCCCAAAAGGATCAAGTAACTCAAAGTAACTTGATCGAAGTCCAAACCATATCGAATAGCGTTTGAATTCTTATCCAATCACACATTATTCCATAATGCATGCTAAGAGAGATTAACTTGTGATACTATATCACATTTCCTTTGGCTTATATCAAAGTCTTCACTTTGATAATCTCATCACGACTAAATCGTGATTCTTTGAACACTTTGAAGTTCTTCAAAGATTTCTCTATTTACCTTATTAAGTGAACATATTAGCGTCAACTTAAATCGTTGGTAAAAGAAAATGATCAACCTATTATGGATCAATGATTTACAACCTCGATCACCTTTTTAACCAAAAGGCACGAGACATCTTGCTTTGAATACAAGATACGCATATACCATCAACAATCTAATGGTTTCAAGAGTATTCGATAACTCTTTGCGTTAATCATTCCTGAATTTAAGGTTTAATCTTGGGTTACCAATTTGAGTCTTGCATTATCTTCATGATATATCATTCTAGTTTGGTTTAGAATATAATCACCTTGATAATGGGCTAGCCATACATCAAATCGTGGTGTATAGGGTCACAAAAGTGAAAACCTCTTTTGTATCTTAACAAGTTTATATTCTTATTTAGAGTTTATGCACTTAATAGTCATAATTAAGTACAACTCCAAACCCGAAAACTAGATTTAGTACACAATGACTCTATCTCTCGACTTTATTGTTGCTAGTCGTCATATTCTAATCATCCTATGTGTCGAATACAATGATGAAAACCTCCACTGGTTTCTAATATTGACGAAGTGGTACTAGCAAAATTTATGTTTAATCAAATAAACATTTAAAGAAGAAGGTCCCATTAGATGTCCCACAACTAACTTGTTGATTCTTCAATAATTTGGGGTAGTTTCCTTTCTAGTGTCCAACATTTAAGACAATGGAAACTTTATCGGTCGGGATTGATAGGTTTAGTATCGTCATTCTCAACAACTTTACCTTTAACATTACCTTGTATCAATTCCATTATAATCTTTACTTCTTGAACCTCGTCCTCATCTTAACGGTTTAAGAGAATGCTCCCACTCATTTCAATGAGTCTTTGCTTTGAGAAGCAAAATTGAATTTGATGAAGATTACTCTTCATTTGTTCGTTTTAGTCTTAAAACTTTCATTGAAGTGGTTGCGTTAATTTGGTCAATTACGAATTCTTGACAAAACTAATTACCAAAATAATTTATCGCTTCAAGGTACTTAATTCAATTAAGTATATGAATAACAATCCATTGTAAGTAGATGTGTTAGTCAAGAATCAAAAACCTGTTTGAAAATGAATAACTTTAATCTATACTCTTTACAAGAGATCCTTAGCAATGGTTCATTTGAGGTTTTAGAAGCAAATTCATATTTGTCTTTAGTTACGATGTTTTAATGGAGATTTGAATCAAAAATCGAAATGATATCGTATATGAATTGTGGTAAAGAAATAGAACAATATGATAACGGAATAGTGGAAAACTTAACATTTATCGTTTTATTAATACTTGTAAACAACAAATAAAGCATTTACATAGTGACCTCTACCCAACTATGATAAATGATTCCAAGATCCAAATTCATATTAACTTGGGGCACGGTGTGCCGAAATACCCTTTATTAATATAACTCGGTGGATTAACTCTTTAATCGATTCTACTTTTAGAACTCTTGGTCGATAAAATTACATTAATATTTTATCTCTAGCCCGAAACACATCCGGAAATACGTCGTGAATACTTTCGTTGAGTTCAACCAAAATTTCGAATAAATGTGTCCGTGATCCAAACCCATGTCAACTTAGGGCACGGTGTGCCGAAATACCCTTTATTAACATAAATTCGGTGGATAGACATTTATCACCCCACTTCACCAACGTAACAAGGTTTGTCTTACGGTAAAAAAAGCTCAACTCCCTTGCTAAACCGGTACTTCATGGGTTTCTAATTTTTGGTAAGGCTAAGTCTCAATTGTTTATTTTAGCGAGAGGTCATGTCAATTTATTATCTATCACGTTTTAAGTGAACTAAAGCGGTGAACTACGATAATTATAATTGACACGGTCGATAAACTCGATTAAAATGACAATGCATGTTTTAGTTATGGCGATTTAGCGATGCATGCGACATATAAATAAAATGAAAAGCATAAATAAAATAATCCTAGTATGGTCTTCCTAAAATAGAAAAACTATTTAACTATTACATATTCGGAAACCAACTCCATTGGTCCCTTGAACTTCGGTTGAGGCACGCATCTCGAGGTAACACCGTCTTTAATGGATTTCCTTCTTGAGTGACACCGTCTTCAAGAAACTCCGAAATAAATAAATTACATAACAAATTACATAATTTCCTATTATACATTTGTAATTAAAATAAAATAAATCTATTAAATTACAAAACGGTGATACGAGATCACAATAAATTACAACCGAATCGATATTCTCATACATTTCGGGTAATACCAATTAAAAACTAAGGCCATACTAAGTAAAAATTACATAAAATAAAATTATGACAATCATAAAGAAAATGCAGCATTATAATATGTATGAACATGCTCAATTTTATGCTAAATCGCCTTTAAGGAGCCAATATCGTATATTACACGGTTTTTACGGATTTGCGTGATTCAACGTTTTATAATCACAAAAATTACATAAATTCATATTTATGCACAACTTAATTACCCTAACCAACTTAGGACTCAAAATTAGTCTCCACTAACTATTTGACCATAATTAACTTATATTTCTAAAATTGTTCATTAATGGACCTAAAATTACAATAAAAATGCTATAAACTTCAAATAAATCACAAAAAATTCAAATAAATTTGAAATTTGAAATTTAAACTCATGAACATTCTGGAAAAATACCATGACACTCATAATGTTCAAAACTTAGGTTAAAAAATTTCGAAAGTTATCAGGAAAAATAATGTTGCGGTTTATCAGATTTATCAATAAAAATCCTAAAAACATGAGAAGAATTATATTCATCAACTTTTCAATTTTAGATCTGAAAAAGATAATAAAATGCAACATGTGACGTTTTTCCTTAGTCATGAAGTATGTTTTAGCAATTTTTCACTAATTAAGTCACTATTTATGCTATTTTTCATCAAAAATCCATAAATCATGCATGAAGACTTCATTATAGCCTATTATTTTACACACATCTTGTAAAATTGCATGTGACAACATACTAAATTTCTATGACCAGATTCGAAATATTTCTCATATTAACCTATTTTTCATTTAAATTCGATTTTTAACATGAAAAATCCATTTTTCGAGCATAAGAACTCATAAAATTATGAAAATTTCCAGATCATCTAAAAATAATATATGTGAAAACATATTCAAAAACCACTAGAACATTCGAAGTTTAGCTAATTTTCGTCCAAAAATGACATTTTTATCATAAAAATCACATTTTAATGCCAATATTATATAAAATGAACAATAAAATCCATAAATTAAACCAAAATATCCTAAAACATTTTAGGACCAGAAACTTTAACATGCATAATAAATTTCGTGATATTTCATAATAAACACAAATTTATAAGTTTTGTTTGTTAATCATATAACTCGGAAAAACAATAACCGATTTGCATGCAAACAACCTTGTGCTCTGATACCGCTTGTTAGAAATCTAGATCTCTTAATATAACATATTCATATATGTTTCAAATTTATTTAGTCATAAAATAAATTACAAATCTTATGCATGCAAACTAAAATAATTAAATGAAGAAATCATATTCTCACCATATAAATTTCGGTCATCATATGGGCACCAACAAGATCTCCTTCTTGTTAGTTCTTGAGCTTTCCAATAATGGATGAACATACAAAATCCCAAAGTAGAGATTCTTCAATTAGTAGCACCCAAGACAATCCCTTAATCCCACAAACTAACATGTACTAGATGTTTATGTTGTGGTTTACCTTAAATTTGATTACTAATACTCATATATTACTTTGATAATTTTAGTAATCTTACATGAACAATTTCAATTAAAATCTCATCTTTTTGATGAAGATAAAAGAGAGAGAAGAGAGAAAAATACATGAACAACTTGCATGTGATGTGTGAATGAATGATTAAGTGAATTAAGAGAATAAAATTCTCTATTTTTCACCCACAAAACCGGTGGCCTCCTCAATTATAGACCATCATTATTTTTCTTTTTGTCTTCACAAGACAAATAGGTGTAAGGCTTTTGCATGGTCAAGTCACTATCAAGTGTCTTTAGACAAAAGAATAAGACAAATGAATAAGACCAAAACCCACCTAATTTCGGTTTACATGTTTGTAATATGGAGTCCATTTTATTGTTGTCAATTGTACAAATGTATGTCATGTGACATGTGACATGTCTTATGTCATGTTTTAATTTAAAATGCATATTTAACAAATTAAATATCATTTACAAATTAAATAAATCATATTTAACAAATTGACTAGTAATGTAAAATTACTTTCTCATAAAATGGTCATTTAATTACTAGTTAGTATAATTCACAATATCTTGTAATTATAACTAACCTATCATTCTCATCTCGCGCGTTTCGCAAACACCGATTAATTTTAGTAATATAACTTCTTAAATTACTAAATAAAATCTCATTTAATCACATTATAATAAGATGTCATTTTCTCTCTTATGATAAATTGTTCAATTTTAAGGAATTAATTAATCTGTATCGGTATACAATTAATTAACCTTTTCAATTAAGGGAATCGTCCTTTAGGTGTGACCTCAAGGGATCAACTGATCACCACCGTCGCACGACAATAATGTCAAACTCTAGCCAGCCAATCATTACCGATATGTGTGGACCAATTGACTATATATATTATGTATCATCCCTTCCGTATTCTTGTAATGAGATTTAATAATGATATTTAAATCATGTTATCGCACTATTGTTGAGGACACATTTCCCAACACCCACACCACAACATCTAACCGGAAAGTTTATTGCCAAATCCGTCTTTATCCAATTAGTTGAAAGGAGCCAATTTGGGGGGATGCCTAGTGAAGACCCTCATTCTCATATGGAAACCTTTTGTGACTATTGTGAGGCGATTTCTCAAACTGGTGTAACTCAAGACCAAATTCGATGGGTCTTATTTCCTTTTTCTCTAATTGGCACCGCGAAACAATGGTTGAAGGGCCTTGACAAGGCCACTCTCGGAATAGATTCTTGGAAGAAGTTGGCTCTAGCTTTCTACAAAAAGTTCTACCCACCGGAAAAGACTACCATGCTAAGAGCTCAAATTACGGGTTTTAAACAAAGGGATGAAGAATCTTTGTATGAAGCTTGGGAGCGGTTCAAGGGAATTTGTCGCTCATGTCCTCACCATGGACTTAGCGAATGGTTCTTGGTACAACAATTTTGGAACGGTTTATATGAAGATTCAAGGAACATTCTCAATATGGGATCAAATGGAATGTTCACCGAAGTTGATGACAATCAAACATGGAACAAGATTGAGGAAATGGCGGTCCATAACTCACAATATAGTAGACCTCGCAAGGCTACTAGAGGAGGAAAGCTTGAAGTGGACTCCGTTACTCAATTGGGTGCTAAACTTAGTGCTCACATTGACACAATCAATTTGAAGTTTGAAAAAGCTATGGCTAGACTTGAAGAAGTCTCAAAATCACCAAAGCATCATGTTAATGCCATGACGGCATCTTCATCAATCCCAAGTGGGATATGTGAGAATTGTGGAACTTTGGGACATGAACAAAGTGAATGTAGGGGAACAAATGAACAAGTGAATGCTTTCCAAGCATACAAGAGTGGTACCCCTTATTCCAATTATTACAATGAAAACACCAAGTTTCACCCAAATCTCTCATACAAAAGCCAAAATGTTCAAAATCCTCAAACAACTTACACTCCACCTCCCATGAGAAACCAAAATCAAAGACCCTTTTACAACCAAAACCAAGGTTACCAAAATCAAAATCCATACAATCACCAAAATGACCAAGGTTTTGATGTTCAAAAAGCGGTCCTCCAAATGCAAAAGAATCAACAAGAGTTTTTCACTCAAATGCAAAAAGATAGTCAAGCAAAGGAAACCACCATCAACAACATTCTAGCTCACACCAAGATGTTGGAAACGCAATTGACTCAACTAGCATCTTCAAGCTCACAAAGACAAAAGGGGCAATTGCCACCTCAAAGTAATCCCCCAAGACATGAAACGGTTAGTGCCATTCACTTGAGGAGTGGTACAAGGTATGAAGCACCAAAGAAGCAAGTTGAGGATGAAGTTGTGGAAGCTAGTGATAAGGAAGAAATTGTGCAAAACTCCAAAGATGGAGAATCATCAAAAGAAGAAATTTCAAAGAAAAATTAAGACAAGGTCAAGGAGAAGGAGCCCATTGTGATTAGACTTCCTTTTCCAAGTCGTCAAGCCAAACCCAAATTTGATGACCAACTTGGAAAGTTTATGGAAATTGTGAAGAATTTGGAAGTCTCAATTCCTTTTACGGAATTAATCAATCACGTGCCGGCCTATGCGAAATACATGAAAGACATCCTCACAAAGAAGAAGTCGATCCGGAAACTTGAGACTATCGCATTCACTAAGGTGAGTAGTGCAATACTTCAAGGGAATTCACCTCCAAAACTAAAGGATCCGGGAAGATTCTCAATACCGTGTACCATTGGCGACACCACGATCAACAAAGCCTTATGTGATCTAGGGGCTAGTGTGAGTGTTATGCCGTACTCGGTAAGTAAAAGGTTGGGGATGGGAGAGCTTGAATGCACCAATATCACACTCCAAATGGCCGATAGATCGACGAAGACACCATTAGGGATATGGGAAGATGTCCCCGTACGAATTGGGAAGTTTTTCATCTCGGTGGACTTTGTCATTGTTGATATGGAGGAAGACTCCAACATTCCAATCATTCTTGGAAGACCCTTCTTACACACCGCGGGTGCGGTGATTGATGTAAAACATGGTGAGCTCACTCTAGAAGTGAGAGATGAGAGTATAACCTTTAATCTTGACAAGACTATGAGAGCTCCCCGTTTACATGAACCGTGTTTTATGATTGATCATTATAGCCGGAAGGATGATAGGAAGAAGTCGGAACTCCAATGGAAGAAGAAAATTGAAGATGCTCCATTCAAAGAGCAAGTGAATTGTGACAAAGAAAGCTTGCAAAGCTCATCAAAATCAAGCAAAGAAGAAGAGGATGGCCCCATTGGCCAAGACAAGAAAATGGGAGAGTTGTCTCCATCAAATCAAGAGATTTTCAATGATCAACTTAATGAAGTTTGTGGTCTTTGGGACGACGAATTTGAAGGGATTTTTAACCCCTACATTGGTAATGCCATCGATCAAGACCGACAACAAGGGCCAAGGTCTATTGAAGACCTATACCATGACAATGAACAAGCTTTTGATTATTTCTTCAAGGTGTTGAGCAACATCAACAACACCTTGGACATGCCCCCTTGACATCTCATCAAGAATGAGAGTTTGGTGGAGTCCTCCCTAAACCACCATTTGTAAATATTTCTAACTCCCTAACTTGCATTTCAATTCTTGTATTGCATTTTTGTTATTTTTGGATTTTTATACTTTGATCAAGATAATTGTCATGTTTGAGAGAAGTGAGGGAGGGACTAATAATTTCAATTGATGTGTAGTGCTTTAGTTTAGTGTGGGGATGACAATTGCCTAGGCTATCCATGCCTTTGTGGTGCCCCCACAATGAAGAAAAAAAGATATGAAGAAGAATGGAAGAATGACAAGGGATATGCGTTGTACACGGATGGAACTGAATCCGGGTACAAAGGGGTCGAATCCGAGCGGATTCAGGAGAATCCGCCCGTTTTCAAGCAATCCGGGCGTGTTGGATAGAAGACGCACGTCCTGAAATGAGCTGAAGTTTTGAAATTTTTGGCTGTCAGCGAATACGGCCGTCCTACATCCTAATCCGCCCGTCTTCAAAAAGCCGCCCGTCCTGAAAGGAAGACGCCCGTCTTCTTGGCTGAGGAAAACAAGAAAAATTCTGGGTGAAATCCGCCCGTCTTCGAGAATCCGCCCGTCCGTGTCTGCGAATCCGAGCGTCTTCCCTTAAAGACGCCCGTCTTTAGGCGAGTTTTTCCCAACCCGAGAAAAGCGAGAATCCGCCCGTCCGAGCAGAAACCGCACGGATTGCCCCTGCAGTTCGAATTTTTCGGGCTTTATAAAACCCCTCCCACCTTCATTTCTTCATTCCTTCATTCATAACACTACTCAAAACCCTCAAAACCCTCATCCTCTCCATCACAAAAAACGAAATTCCTCAACTACATTCACCAAAATCAAATCAAAACATCCTTTCAACAACAAATCAATCACTCCTTTTTCAATAAAAATCAAAACCAAGCACAAAATCTTCAACCTTTGAGTCGATTTTTGAATTCATAAAGGCAAAGCCTTTCATCTTTAAATCGATTTGGGTGCACTAGAAATTGAAGATTTTTTACTCTTTCTTGGTTAATTCATCAATGGCAAAGACTAAGGGAGCAACAAAGGCAACAAAGGCAAAGGCACCAAAGGCAAAGACACTTTCATTAAGGCAAAAGACTCATCAAGCAAAGAAAGCATTGGCTATGGTGGTAGCAAACCCAAACTTGGAAGTGCAACAACAACAACAACCTCCCATGGGTGCAACAACATCTACTACTCCGGAAATTGAACAACTTGCAAACTATCCGGAGGAATTGGGTGAAGCTTTGGGTCTTAGTGATGAACCGAGTTATTTTAAGAATGTTGGCAAATATGACCCCGACCCTCTTTAGGAGGCAATTTCCGGAAGGAAATTTGAAGACTTTCATGCGAGTCGTGCTCTTTTAGTCCACCATCCGGGCATAAGAGTATGGCACAAGGTCGTAGGGAGCACTATCAATGCAAGAAAAAGACACCAACCATTTCACCAAACTCGATTTTGTTCTTCTTGAGTCGGCTTTGAACATTGGAAGAGTACACACCAAGCCTTTCAACTTTCTAAGGCTCTTGGTGGATAGATGGCTCAACATTGATTGTGGGAAGAAAGGCACTACCGTTATTGTGAATGGAGGCCTAGTCACTATCCTAGCTAAATACTTTGATCCTAACTTCAACAAAGATAACAAGTATGAGGCGAAAGAAGGTGGTCATCTCGTTGATTTGCATACTATGATACACAAGTACAAGTGGGTTGCCCATAACCCTCTTGACACCAAGTATGGATGGCTCACTAGTGAGGCTAGTTCTTTCACTTTGCCTTCAAAGATTTGTCGATTGAGTGTCCACCGGACCAATTATCTACTTCCCCTTTCAAAAGAGGCCGAGTATATTATCCAACAACAAAAGGGTGAACTTGAAATACCCTCCTCTTCCATTGTCACACCACCTTACCCTTTTGAGTACCAAGAGTTCAAGCCGGAGGGTGTTGAAGCAAGAAATGATTATTTGACTCTTCTCATGCAAGCAATGCACAAGCAAGCCTTTGAGGATCGGAAAAATGCTTACTTAGCTCAATATCCACCCCTCTTACACTTAGCTAGGCAAGGACTACTTGACCCATCATGTCCTTTGCCTAGTTGGGCGGATAAGGAAGTCCTATTTTCGAGTGCATCTAGGGTTGTTCCGGATGACAATGAGGTTGTTGGTAATGAAGAAGTTGATGATAACATTGATGAAGAAGCTAGTAAAGAAGGAGAAGAGGATGATGAGCAAGGTGAAGAAGAAGGTGAAGAAGAAAGTGAAGAAGCAAGTGAAGAAGGAAGTGGCAATGAGACCACTTCTAATGAGGAAGATGATGATAGTGATGATATGATGGAAGATTAGCAAGCTTTAGAGGCTCCTACCCTCTCAAGGTTTGTCTATTTCTCTCTTTGTTCTATTTATTTATTTTTCTTGATCATTGTTGGAGTAGTCCTAGCACCATAGAGGACTCACACCTCGGTACCATTGAGGTGTTCTCATTTTATTGTTCCCACTTTCAAAATCCAAATTGACAAATTAGTTTCATGCATTGCATAGTGTGTGCATGAACTACACCCATCCTTAAGACATTAGCAATAGTGTCTAAATCGGTTTGGGGAAGTTAATGCATACACAACGGGAGGTAATCTAAATTATCCTCTCCGTCATAAACAAAAACCATGCATCATGTAGTGTAGACTAGTGTAGCTTGCATTTAGTGTAGAAATCATGCATCATGTTTGCATAATTTCCCATCATTTTGGCCATTGAGGACAATGCCCATATTAGTGTGGGGATGGGGAATTCTAACACTTAACTTTTATTCAAAAATCCAAAAAAATTGAAAACCCAAAAACATGTTTATCCCTTTTGTAGTGTAGTCTTGTATATATTGTTTTGTATATATTGTGTTTGTTCTATCCTTGTTCACATTGATTGACTACGCCACATCCGAGACATGAGGATCATGAAGACCGCATGGTATGATCTTTCCAATCTCCTTTTTCCTCTTTATGTTAATGACTATGTGGCTTTATTTTGATTGATGCGGTATAACAATGTGAATTTAGGACTTGCATTTAGTTTATATGTCATATTAGTTGATAGAATCACTTGCATTAGGATGTTTATATTAGTTGCATCATTGCATGTAGTTGCATTTAGATAAAACATTTTGAAAAGTGCCTAATTGAGAACTTTGACAAGAGCAACTAAGCCATTACAAATACTTTTTCAACTTAAGACTTTGCCTACTAGAATGGTTGTAAAACACCCTAGGTAGTGTCATACTAGTGTCTTTTGACCCATGACCCAAAGCCTAGTCAAGGGTTTGCATGTGAGTCACCTATCCAACCCCGTGATGCGATGTGGACTTGGTTAACTTGTCTAGGTGACCTTGATCGACCTTGTGGTAAGGCAACCCAAAAATATTTTCTATCAATAAGCTTGAAGTGCTCATTTCAAAGAATTTTGTCATGTGGAAGTAATTTAATGCCAAGGAAACCTCAAATGTTATGAAATGTTGAAATGTTGAGAAATTTAAATTGTTTTGATGGAGGCGTACCACTTCGATGTGCTTTGGAGCGGGATCCATTAAATTGGGCCCCCACACGGCTGTGAATTCGGCCGCCCAGAGACATAGTGACTATCACCCCGAAAAGCTATTGTCTAGAGGTTAACCGGTTGCCTAATAAGCGATTGGCGAAAGCAAAGGACACTAGCCCGGAAGAGACAAACCCCATCTTAAATTTTTGAAATGTGAAAGTGAAATGAGGACAATTTGGAATACTAGTCATATCCACCCTTTGTTTATAAAGATTTGAGCATTTCATTCCCAAAAAGCCTTTTTGTCAAGCCACTTTGTCGAGCTTGGGACGATCCATGACCTTTACTTTTGTAGAGAATTCGAGACTTGTCATGTCATATGCTACTAGCATCATAGGGATCATCATTCCACCACCATCTGATCGCTCTTGACGAAAGCATTTGGAAATTGAGGACGAAAGTAGTCTAGTTTAACACCATTTGGAGGTGATTTAGTGCCATCCTCTTAGCCTTAGTAATTTGGTGAACTAGTATTTGTGAAGGATTACATGCTCTTAAATATGTTCTCTTTTAGTTGCCTCCGCCACTTGATGAGGAAGTGGCTATTCCTTTTGTAGATGCATCCATTATGTGATTTTGTGTGCTTAATGTTTGGATGTGTCGCCATTTTAGCAAGACCCACCTTGCCTTGCAAGAAGGCATCCTACCTCATGGTTGTCTTGTTGTGAGTTGAAGGGGCAGAGTGAGACCCGCTAATTGTCTCATATCGGCTATGTTATTAGGTTAGTTTAAATAATGGTCCTAGTCTTTGCCACCTCTTTACTCGGGACGAGCAAAGGTTCGGTTTGGGGATATTTGATGTGACCATAATTAGCGCATATTTAGCCCCCGAATTAGCCTTGTTCCCATGCTTTTTAGTTCATATTTGGGTCATTTATTGTCTTTAGTTCTTTGTTTTGCATATTCTTTGAGATTTTGGTCGCTTGGTAGGAAAGGAGTGCAAATCTTGCATTTTCATGGCAAAACGAGACTAAATTGATCGAATCCAATGACCAAGCATCAAGGAGAGACAAGATTAGAAGGCCTTTGTACATATTATAGTAGATGAGCAATGTTGAGAAAGGATCCTTGAGTCCCCAAGAAAATCCCCAAGGAATTTATGAAGAAAAGAGAAGAAAAGAAGAAGAAATGTTGCTGAGGAACAATCCGTGCGGATTGTCTACAACCCGGCCGTCCTCCACATGCACAATCCGTGCGGTTTCCTTCAAAGACGCTCGGGTTTGCAGCCACCACAATCCGCCCGGATTCACCTGAAGCCGCCCGTGTTCCACCGCCAGAATCCGCCCGTCCCGACTCCAAAACGCACGGAGTTCACATGCAAAGACAATTTCGTCTTCTCCAAGCTACAAAGAAAGAAGCCCTTCCTTCGAAAAATACCGGCTCCTCCCTGCTCAATCTAAAAAGTGTAATTAATAGTTTAGCCCTTAGTTAACCCTAATGCATCCTCCTAATTTCCACTATAAATACCCCATTAGTCTAATTAGAAGAACATGTTCTTCTTATCAATAATTAGAGTAGTTAATATCAATCAAATATCTATTTAGTATTGTAATCAACAATTAATCAAGTTCTAATACAAGTTTTATTTCCTTAATCTCTCTTTTGTTCATCCTTTATTTTGGGTAATTGAAGATTATTTGGGTTATTATTGGGAGATTGACAACCTCTCAATCAAGCATCAAGTACTTCTTTTATTCTTTGCTTTATTATTGGAATCATTAGTAGGTATAATTCTCTTAATCCCTCTTTAATTATTGTTAATTACTTTCAATTGTTCATCATGTTTCCTTTTGTTGGTATGATTGACAACCTTGCTAGCATGATCAACATGATAATGAGTGAGTAATCTCTTAGCTAGGGTTAATGGGTGATTAGGGGAAACCAACATGGGGAATGATTCATGCTATTCATGGTTTATTTGCTTGCTTGTTTTGATCTCAACTCATGCACATGTTATGTTTGATGAAATGTGAGCCTATGAATCCTTGCATTTTTTACCCATCACCTATCTTTTCAATGAGACTTGTAAGACATGAACCAACTCGAGTCTCATTAGACCATGCATGTTGTTGAGTAGGGAAGATTAAGTCGACTTGTAGGTATTGTACAATCTAATCGATTCGGCTCCGGGACCCAAACTTTCCTAGGATTGTAAGATATAACCCAACTCAATCCATCACAACAATAATTGCTTGCTTATAATTTGAGAACATGTTTGTATGATCAATTCCCATGATTCCCCTATGACCCCATGACACCCTAGTGCTTTTTATCAATTGTTTACAACCCTTTTAATTCATCTTGCTTGTTTATTTCCATTGCTATTTAGTTTAGTGACCTTCTACATCAACCCAAATTGTGACACCCCTAAGACACCACTAGTTTCAATAGAAATCTCATCTCAATTCCCGTGCCTTGGGATCCGACCTTTACTTGCCTCTTTACTAATTGTAGAGTTGTTTGTGAAGCTATAAATTGTGTTTTGATTCGGACGTGACCCAACGACCACATCTATTTAATTGTGAACACGAAACGGACCGATCAGTATTAAGACTTGATTAAAAGTTGATTACAAGATTAAAGAGAGATTAGATTGATATAAACTACACTAGAGATTGATAAGAAGAACAGGATAACCTAATTAGACTAATGAGGTATTTATAGTGGGGATTAGGTACACAAATTAGGGTTTACTAAGGGCTTAAATGACGATTAAGTCCTTGAGGAATCGCTCCTCTCAGAAAAATATGCGAGTCTCCTTTTTGCTAGTCTTTCCTGAGATATGCGCATCCTTCATAGAACAAGTAGAAGCGGAGTAGCTGTCACACAATCCGAGCGTCCAGGGCAAGGTCCGAGCGGATTGTGGGTCTTTTGGACGAGCGGATTGATGGGGTGGACGGGCGGATTGTGGTGGTTTTGGACGAGCGTCCCTCTGGGGAAGACGCTCGGATTCCTTGTGCTGGACGGGCGTCCAGTAGGCAATCCGCTCGGATTCTTGATCAGCTTCTTCCTTTCTTCTTTTCTTCCTTCTTCTTCATACAATCCTTGGGGATTTCATCGGGGATGCAAGGATCTTTTCTCATCATTGCCCATCTACTACAATATGTACAAAGGCCTTCTAGTCTTGTCTTCTCTTTGATGCTTGGTCATTGAATTCAATCAATTTAGCTCCATTTTGCCATGAAAATGCAAGGTTTGCACTCCTTTCCTACCAAGGGATCAAAACCTCAAAGAATATGCAAAACAAAGGACTAAAGACAATAAATGACCCAAATATGCACTAAACATCATGGGAACAAGGCTAATTCGGGGACTAAATATGCTCAAATAATGGTGACATCAGCTACGCCTATTCCCCAGTGTATCCGTCCTGACGGATTTTAGGAAACAAGTTTTAGTATAAATAGAGACGTCGAGGGAGGTTTTATTCACATAATTCTTCCTTTTTTTCTTCGTCTTATTACATAAAGCTCTCAAAATAAGCATACATCATGAATACTCTCGAAATTCGTCTAAAAGAGTGGACAAATGAGTTCTCTAATGTGGAGAAACACGACATGGGTGCTTATAACTTTGGATCACTCTTGAGTTTGAAGTTGATCAAGGTGGTCAAACCATTCCTAGATGCTTGACTTGATTACTGGGACCCGAATTATCACGTATTTGCCTTCCCTGGAGGCGACATTTGCCCATTTCCCGAAGAAATTGCTGCGATTGGTGGTTGGGACCTGGACATTTGCCTGCTATTCCCTCTACTTCTCAAGGATATAAGAACAAGTTTAGGGATTTGCTTGGGTTGGCAAGAGTTGATGTGGACCGTCTTGTGACTTCTAAAGGAGTGCGAATATTGGATTTCATCGACCGATTCATCAATAGGGCAGATCCCATTATCTCTTATGTTGCGAGGCGAAGGGCATTCGGGTTTTTTCTACTACATGTATATGTCCTTCAAGGGCATGTTGATGAGGATTTAAGAGGCGACCCTCGTTATTTGAGCTTGATTGAGCAAATAGAGCTGCGCAGGAGCCCAGCTTGCCTGTGCTTAGGAGAGATCCTATTGGGTTTAGATAATAGGAAAGCCAATCGTGACCTACCTTATCTGGGGAGTCCCATTATTTTGCAGGTAAAAGAATTTTTTCTTTTTTTTTTCTTTTTTTTTTCTTTTTTTTCTTTTTTTTTTTGTTTCTAATACCCGCTTTTGTTAGGTCTGGCTTATGGAGCATCTTCGATTGATCGAGCCCCCAGCTAATGTTCCTTCTTATCATGCTCGCTCAATTGCAATGAGGACTAGGCTCTACATGGTGGACTTCACTCGAGTCTGCAATTATTGGGGAAACAAGTTGAAGAGTGAAGACGGTCCCCTGATCAGATGGATCGTACCATGGTGGCATCTTAAATCTGACACTGGAGTATCATCCTTGGATCCTACCCGGTCCGTGCGCATCCCTGGCTTGGAGTTTATGATATGCATCTTTCAAGAGAGGTTGATGAGGCAGGTTGGATTGAAGCGAGGACGATTCGAAGCTTGACAGCTTTGTCCCATGACTGCGTGGCGCTTACTACTGAGAGTCGAAAGGAATGGGCCATCAAATGGGCTCAAAGAAACATATGGTTCTTGAATTCTTCTGTTAGTGCTCTATGGGTGTCGGATTCCTATCTGCGGTGGAGGAAAGCTACTACTCCGGAGGAGCGCGAGAGATTGAGGAAATGCGAACCTGTTGACTACAAGGTTCGTGAGGTAGAAAAGGAGAAAGAGAAGCATCTGACCGAGGGAGAGGAAGAAGCCGGGTTTCGAGTTGCTCATCCTTCGAAGAAACCGAAGACTTCTCCTGTCGTCGAGATGGTGGTTGACAAGAATGGCAAGGCTAGACCACGAGAGAGACTATTGGTGATTAGGTCTGAAGTGGCGCAAGAGCGTCCGGCTCGAGGTCGGGACAAGAAATATGATAGAAATGACAAATGCAAAGGGAAAATGGAAGAATAGCCTGAGTCTTTATTATTATTTATTATTATTATAAGAAGAACTTGGGGTTTTTTGAATCCTAGCCTATTTTTAGCATTATTTTTATTATGTAACGTATTATTATTATTATTATTATTAGAATTGAAATAAAAAAGGTTAATTGGTTATGAAACCGTCGTGATTTTCTTTTTCATTATTCTTGTCGAATTTCAAATGCAATTTGCAAATGTCCTTCTATTTACATTTAAAATAATTAATGGGTTGTATCCTGTGAAGGATTGCCTACGTATTCATTAAAAAATGAAATCAAACCCTTGCGCGTAGTTCAAGTAAATGTAAAAGAATAATTGTTCTAAGCAAGAGCTTGTAATGAACTTAGAAAATAAGCATGAGCTTTACTTACTCCTAAAATGCAATTTAGTTTGTTTGATGATATGAGGATGACAAATTGTCAAAATGCAAGAGAAAGATGACATTAGCTTAATTCAGCTTGGCCAGGGGCCGTTTATTTCATGCCACAAGAGCGACACGTGAGGTTACGCGAGGCGCGTTTTTGCTCCTATTCTAGGCATAGTAACGTTTCAGTTGGTCGAGGTTTGTTGGGTTGGCAAATTCGTTCCCATCTAGGTCTGTGATCCTAACCGCACCCCCTGGAAGTATGGACTTGACTAGAAATGACCCGGCCCAATTGGGTTCGAATTTTCCTCGTGGATCGACAGGTAAAAGTGCTCTAATTGATTTGAGGACCAAGTCTCCTTCTTTTATATTCCTTGGCTTAACCCTTTTGTTGAAGGCGCGTTTGATACGTGCCTGATATGTTTGCACATTATGTAATGCACGTAACCTTCGTTCATCCAGGAGGATGAGTTCTTCATATCTATCCCTCTTCCACTCGGCTTCTGGGATTTGGCTTTCGAGTAAAATACGCAAGGATGGTATTTTTAGCTCGACTGGTTGTACGGCTTCCATGCCGTAGGTCAAATAGAAAGTGGTGGCCCCAGTGGGCGTCCTACCAGATGTACGGTATCCCCATAAAGCAAAGGGTATCTTGCTTGGCCAATCTCTATAGTTGTCAATCATTTTCATGAGAATCGTGACAACGTTCTTGTTTGCCGCCTCTACCGCGCCATTGGTTGGTGGTCTGTATGGCGAGGAGTGGTGGTTTTTAATTTTGTACTTGGCTAGCAATTGCTCAGTCTCAGCTTGGAAATGCGATCCATTATCACTGATGATCTCGTGTGGGCAACCATATCGACAGATGATATTGGTTTGTATGAACTTTGCCACGTTCTTGGCTGTAAGACTGGTGTAAGAAGCCGCTTCCACCCATTTGGTGAAGTAATTGATTGCTACTAGGATGAAGCAGTGACCTCCTGTTCTGGCTGGAGTGATCTTGCCGATGATGTCAATTCCCCAAGCAGAAAATGGCCAGGGAGATGTCATGGTGTAAAGCAATGAAGGAGGGACATGTTGTACATGCCCGAAGATTTGGCAATTATGGCAATGTCTTATATAATTGATGCAATCGGATTCCATTGTGGTCCAATAATACCCCAAATGTGTGATTTTCTTTGCCATCATGGGTCTACTCATGTGAGGGCCACATTCTCCATCATGGACTTCTTCCATCACTTTTTGTTCCTGTGAATGATCAAGACAGCGTAGGATTACACCAAGAGGTGTTCTTTTGTATAATTCTCCTTGCATGAGAACATACTGAGAAGCCAGTAACCGTATAGCGCGTTGTCCCCTTTTGTCCATATCTAGTGGATAGGTGCCGTTGAATTTGAAGTTTAGGATCGCTTGAAACCAAGGTTCCTCTGTGATTTCCTCTTCATCGGTGATTTGGTGCATATAAGCTGGCTCTGATCGTCGTTTGATGAATAAAGGCATTTCTGCCATGCTATCCGGCATATTAATCAAAGATGCATGTTTTGTAAAAGCATCTGCAAATTGATTTTCCTCTCGAGGTAGGTGTAGGTAGGTTACTTGATCGAAAAATTGGGCTACTTGGTCTATTCTGGCTTGATAGGGTGCTAAGCTTTCACTTCAGATTTTCCAAGATCCCATAATTTGGTTGATGATCAAAGATGAATCCCAATGCACTCGAAGATTCTTGATGCCTAAACTTACTGCCGCTTGCAATCCAATGAGACAAGCTTCGTATTCTGCAGCGTTATTTGTCACCTCGAAGTCGAGTTTGACTGAGATTGGTGTATACTCGCCTTCAGGAGAAATGAGCAACACTCCTATTCCAAATCCTCTTAAGTTCGATGCCCCATCAAAATAGAGGTCCCAGGAGTCTACATCGGTTTGGAGTATATCCTCATCCGGAAACGACCAGGTGTCTATCTTTTGTGTATCATTAATGGGATTTTATGCGAAGAATTCGGCAACGGCGCGCCCCTTTATAACTTTCAAAGGTACATACTTGAGATCGAACTCTAAGAGCATCAAAGTCCATCTTGATAAGCGTCCATTGAGAACGGGTTTCTCGAAGAGGTATTTGTCAGGATCCATTTTAGAGTATATTTTGACGGAGTAACTAAGCATGTAATAGCGTAGCTTCTTCGTTGCCCACACAAGAGCGAGACATGTTTTCTCGAGTGGCATGTATTTGCACTCGTACTCCAAGAAATTCTTACTAAGGTAGTAGATAGCTCTTTCTTCTTTTTCTACGGTTTGAGCTAGCATGGCGCCCATGGCCGTTTCAGTTACCGTGAGATATAAACCAAGAGGTTGATCTCGTTGAGGTGGCATGAGCACTGGTGGTTTGGCTAGTATTTCCTTGATTCGGTCGAAATCCTTCTGACAGTCATCATCCCACATGGTGTGATCTATTTTCTTTAACTTCTTGAAGATAGGTTCGCAGATCATGGTGAGTTTTGATGTGAATCGACTTATGTATTGCACCTTACCTAGGAACCCTCTAACTTCTTTCTCCGTTTGAGGTTGCGACATTTCGATTCGAGCTTTGATCTTAGAAGGGTCTATTTCTATTCCTTGTTGGCTAACAACGTATCCCAGGAGTTTACCAGATGTTACTCCGAATGCGCATTTTTGAGGATTGAGCCTCATGTTGTACATCCGTAGCCTTGAGAAGAATTTGCGAAGGTTCGCAATGTGCCCCTCTCTATCCTTGGACTTGACAATCATGTCATCTACGTATACCTCAACTTCTTTATACATCATGTCATGTAAGAGCGTAGCTGCGGTGCGTTGGTATGTAGCTCCGGCGTTGATTAACCCAAACGGCATAACCGTGTAGCAATAGATTCCCCACTGAGTGACGAAGGCGATCTTATGCATATATTCTATGGCCATCTTGATCTGGTTATATCCTGCGTATCCATCCATGAAGGATAGTAACGCGTGATCTACTGTATTATCCACCAATATGTTGATATGTGGTAGAGGAAAGTCATCCTTAGGACTTGCTTTGTTTAAGTCTCTAAAGTCAACACAAACACAGATTCTCCCATCCTTTTTGGGTACGGGCACTATGTTAGCTACCTAGTCTGAGAACTCGGAAACTTTGATGAACCCGGCTTTGAATTGTTTATCGACTTCTTCTTTGGTCTTGAGAGCCCATTCTGTCCTCATTCGACGAAGCTTCTGTTTTACGGGTTTGAAACCTGGTTTGATTGGGATTCTATGCTCTGCGATGTCCATGTCCCTGGCATGTCTTTGTAGGACCAAGCAAAAACGTCTTTGAACTCGTGCAGGAGGTCTATGAAATTGGCCCTTTCGGTAGGACTCAAGGTTGTCCCTATCCTAAGTTCTTGGAGTTCTAGTTCGGTTCCTACGTTGATGGGTTCAGTGTTCTCTATTACTGGTCCCCCTTCCCCCTCTTGTAGTATTTCCTTGGCTATGTAGGGAGGTATTTCGATCGAGTCTGGGTCTGGGTCATCCTCAGTATCATCGTAAATAGAATTGCATTCAAGATAACACGAAGAGTAAGCAGAACCTGATTTATTCATATTAAAATTTGAGAAAAGTTGGAACAAAGAAGCCATCTGATATGTAGTCAGTGGCGGTAAAGGGACAACCGTTGGGACATTTCCCGAACTACTGTTACTACTTGACACTAAGCTAGAAGAAACGAGGGGAGTGGGAATGACGACAGGAGGAGACTCTCTAAGAACTTCTCTAGACTCCGACTCTGACTCCGACTCTGACTCTGACTCGAATTCATCGTCTTCTGGTTCTCCTTTAAACATCTCTCCTTCTCCAGTGGTGAGCTTGAAGAGTCTTCCTTGATTGTTTGTCCACTTGATCGACTTTCTCCATCCTTTCTGCTGATTGGTGTTAGTTTCTGCGATTAACGCGGTAGGGTTGAAGTGATTGTCTTGAAGTATCATGGTAATGATCTCATCCTGCGCGGCTCTAACAAATCGATCTTCTCCAAATAGTAGACTAATAGCTTGTTCGTCTAGGCAAGGTGCTTGACGAGTCTTGACGGTAGGAACCGTTTCTGGAGGAATGAAGTAGCAATCGTGAAAGATCTCGATTCTGGCTAGTTTTCTTTCGAGATAGTGCCAAGGTTCGGGAAATCCGTGAAAGATATCTTGACTTCCTTCCGTAACGAAGTATCCATTTAGGGTAGGGAGGTAGGGTCGCATTTGGATTCCCACGTTCTTACGGTTTTGAACTTGAGCGAGCATCTCGAGAACTTCCTCTTTAGTGGGTTTGTATCCTAGTCCAAGGGGTATTCTTTGTGAGTTGCCCTCCTTGTAGGGTGAAAAAGTGTTCATTCGGATAGGATTCAAAGGCATTCCCGGGAAGTATCCCTGGGTTTTGAGTATGTGGTTGACCACTAAGTTAGAGTAGGGATTGAAGTATAAGGGTGCCAACTCGCTTTCTATGACATATATGATATGGAAGCCCCCAAGTTCATGTACTGGATCCGTAAGGACTTGATTGCTTGACTTCTTTTCGATTATTACCTTGATGGGCGACGAAGTGATCGTCACCACTTTACCATTTAGTGGGATTTTGATTTTCTGGTGGAGGGTGGATGTTACTGCTTTGGAAGCGTGAATCCAGGGTCTTCCCAGAAGTATGTTGAAGGATGCCTCGATATCCACTATTTGGAAGTTAACCTTTCGCTCAATTGGCCCTGTGGCTATGGTTAGGTTAACAAGTCCTACTACCTTTCGTCGTGTACCATCATATGCGCGAACACCTTGGTTGGTAGGGGTCCAATCTGACTCTTTCATGCCCAATTTGTATGCCATTTTCAAGGGTATGACATTGACTGCGGAGCCATCATCTACCAAAGTCATTGGTACATTCTTCTTTAGGCAAATGACAGTGATATAAAGAGCCAAATTATGACTAGCGCCAAAGGGTGGCAAATCTTCATCCGAGAAAGTGATAAAATTACTTAGCTTTGGTGATTCTTGGAAGACCAAGTTGACCACGTCGTCGGGTGTGGAGTTATGTGCCACATTTAGTTTGGCCAAGGCTTGCAGTAAAGCTTGGCGATGACGGAATGAGCTTGCCACTAGTTGCCAGACTGAAAGATCAGCCTTTGTCTTCTGAAGTTGCCTTAGCAGATGGTCAGTAGAGCCATCTTCATTATCATTTGGTGTGACCACATTGGTTGGACCGTTCGCTATGGGATTATTTTGAGAAATACTTTGGTATGGGCGTCCCGAACGAGTAAGGTGGTATACATCTTGATCTTCACAATTTTGGACTATTTTCTCACTGACTTTGACTAAGTAGTGCTCGGTGAGGTACTCATCTTCATCATCATTGGCCCATATTCCATTGATGGCAGTAAGTTCTCTCATTCTCATGATTTCGGCCTCCAATTGGATAATTTGATCGACTAGTTCATCAACCATGGCTACTACTTCTTGCATTGTAGAATTTTGAGAGAAGACTAGTGGTGCACGTTCTTTAGTTGTGGCGTTGGGATCGCGTAGGGTTGCCACTGCACTTTCCAGTTCCATGACTTGCCTATTCACACTCTTTGCCCATGCAATGAAATCAGTGATGGTTGGAGAAATGGTAGAGTAGTTCCCTTCATTCTCTATTGCATGAATTTCATCTTCGACTGTAGAGATGAGGTGTGAACAATCTATGGTAGATTCTTCACTTGTAATCACTAGAATTCCAAGAGGATTCTAGGTGTTGTTAGGCTTACCTCCAGATGGTATTGGTAGGTGGCCGTCTTCAATCATGTCTTGAAGTACATTTTTCAGTTTGTAGCATTTCTCTGTATCATGTCCCTTACCTCTATGGTATTCGTAGTACGGATTCTCATCCCAGAACTTGGATTTCTTTTCTGGTTCGGGTGTAGGGCCTATTGGTTGAAGTTTACCCTGTTTCATCAACCTTTTTAGAGCATTGGCATATGTGTCCCCAAGGTTTGTGAATTTCCTTGGTGGGGTACTCTTCTTAGATGGCTCGAGAAGGTTAACTTCATCAGTTTTGCTAGTAGAGCCGTAAGGACGACTTGTTGAGCCTTGATATCCGCGACCTACCGTTTTGGACAAGAGCCCTTTACGGATATCATCTTCGATCCTTGTTCCTAGTACGGTCAAGTCTTTGAAGGTGTTAATGTTTTGGTACCTCAAATGATTTGCATAGATGGGCTTTAGGTTGTCCACGAATTTCTCCACGAGGGTAGCTTCATCTGGACGTTCAACAAGTTGAGTACTAGTCTTCCTCCACCTACTTAGAAAGCCGGTGAAACCTTCTTTGTCATTTTGGGTAAGAACCTCTAAAGTGCGCATGTTGACTTGGATTTCAGCATTATCCGCGTATTCTTTGGCAAACTCAATTGCGGAATCATCCCAGGTAGCGATCTTCTTATGTTCTAGAGAATAAAACCATTGTTTTGGGATGGTGTCAAGAGATGAAGGAAAGATCCTTAAGAACATCTCGGGTTTAATGCCTTTGATAGACATGTAATCCTTAAAAGCACGGATATGGTTCAAAGGGTTTTCATGCCCCTTGAATTTAGGGATATCCGTCATGTTGAAGTTGGTTGGCAACTTGGAACTTACAGCTTCATACTTGCGATTGTTTTCCCTATAAATGTCATCCCCTTTCAGATACATCAATTGTTCCTCCAACTATTGGAGTCGTTTCTCAGCTGTAGTCATACCTATGGGAGGGTTTTCGTCCCCGAAATTATTCACAAATTCATCAGACACTTCACTTTCTCGATGAGGCATCCTCGTTTCCACGCCATATATTCGGCCTTCGATTATGTCAAGGCGATCGTACACTTGGTCTTAAGTGACTTGGAGACGAGCTAGCGCGGCTAGGATTTGATCATTACCATTCTGAAGTTTGTTGAAGTTCACGTCGCTTGTTTCAGGCATCTTGGAAACTGAATAAGAAATCGACGACGAATCAAAACACGATCGACCATTCTAACACACTTACTCGAAAAGAAATGTTTAGACTTGTGAAGTGGGAGTGTGCCACTTGTGTCAAGTGAGTTTTGAGGAAATGACAAAGTTTGAAAATGTTGGTCCTAGTCAACTTTAGTGTAGTTGTAGGAGTGGACTCGAAGTGAGGTTTTGAAATGGGTTTTAAGGCCCGAACTTTGACTCGACAATTGGACAGAGTTTCGACTGGTTTTGCGCGAATATTAGGCCTAAGTTTCGGAATTTTAACATTTGAAAAAGGATTTTGATTTTTTTTTTTTTTTTACAAAAATCGTCATGGTTTTGTTTTAGAAATGGTGATCACATATGGTACAAACATTATACAAGCATTATTACGGGATGCTGAGTGCATTTAAAAGGGTTTTGGTTTAAAGGGTGGGTTGCCATACCGAACAATCAAACCCGAAGTCTGTGGAGAGGCTCGTACCAAACAAGAGTAAGGCCGATTCCTAGTCCATTTCCTCAAGTAGTGAAAGTCCTTGATACAAACAAGAGTAAGTACCATGGTATGGATGACGTCAATCGCTATCCATCCTTAGGCCCAAATAAGAATTAGGACCGTTTAGACGGGACGATTGGTCGAATGGGTTGGGTTGGGCCTAGGAAGGCCGAATAAACGATCTAGGAAGACCGAGTTATGAAAACCGACAATTGTCTTATACAAACTATTCCCTAACCTTGTTCAAGTTTCACCCTTTTCGCTACACGTAAGTGTATTATCCCCAGCGGAGTCGCCAAACTGTGGACGCGGTCCCACGGGGGCGCTTGGGAACAAGCGTTTGCATTTGTGGAGTCGCCACCAATTTATTGTGGAAAATTGGAAACCGTTCGAATACCTCGTGCCATGTCAAGACACAAAGTAGTGACATGAACACCAAGAACCCGTCACCCTTAGCATTCTATGTCTAGAATGACTCTCATGGATTCCAATGAACACAGATGTTCACAGAGATCTGGAGTAAGGGGTGAGGGTACGTATTAGGAAGCTCTTTTGATCGAACACCTAATCCCGCCCGCCTCGATAACGGCCTCTACTAATGATTAGGGAAGTTATCTATAGTCGATATATTGTCGATTTATATGCATGCAATGCAACATCCGTTAGATTAATCCTAGCATGTGAGAATTAACTAAGTCAATAAACACGTAGTTTAACATACAAGTGGGTCGAAGTAGAGATTTAAATCGATTACATGTGAAAGCATACAAACGATAAATTAAATACAATAATAAAAATTACAATAAAGAAAATATTACAATAATTACATTGGATTAGTTGATTTATGTCGAAAATACTTTTAAAACGGATGGTTTGAGAAAGAAAGAATAAAGGAATTAACGAACAGTAATTAGGGTGATAATACGGATAATAGTTAATTAAATACGTAATTAATAACTAACTCAAGGCAAAACGGGAGTTCAGAGACAGAAATCAACCAGGAACAGGCGCAGCAGAGCTGCGTCCCTTGGAAGAAAGCGCGGCGATTCTTGCGTCCGTTCCTTTTCCCGGGTTGTGAAGCGGAATTGCAAATTTTTAATATTCGTTGGTGATTTTAATGATCGATTAATAATATTTGACTCGGATAGAAGTGCTTAACAGATTATTTATATATGAATGAGGTGACAAAGCATGAACAAAACTAATTAGAACGAATTATTTACAAGATTAATAAGGCTAAATTAATGAATTAATTAGGTTAAACAAGTTGTTAATGATGAATTAATAATGGATACAATAAATAACATGTGGGAATATATCAATGATGAATTCCAGAGACTCAATATTAATGAATCGAACCTCTAAAACCCGGATTGACTTTAATGACGAAAACCCGCAAATATCGGTTTATAAGGGATTTAAGTCGGGATTTACGATGAATTCAATACTAATGATGATGAATAATATATTACATGTTAGAATAATTATGCTTAAATCGTTATATCAAAGAATCGAAGAACAAACGAAAGAAAATAAAAGAAACGAATTGACAAAAGTCGAAGGAAGAAGAAAGGAAGCAGGAACTGCGGCAGCCTCACGAAGAGGCGCAGCAGTTGCTGCGTCCTTTCTCGACGTTTGTCTCCTGATAATTCGTAAAAAAGGTTTAAAACAATGGTTTTATAAATCGGTTTTAAGAATACTTTCGACATAAATCTTACAATATTGATTACAAAAATAAAGAACAATAAACAAAAGAAGGATTTACACCCTCAGACTTACATGTTTGACGAAACGAGATGAACTAAGTTAACGTTTAGTGATGCTCGACTCGAATGTACGACGAAAGTGCCCTCTAGGAGGAAAACGAATAAGATTGCTTAAAGTTGATTGATGTGGAGTTGGTCAAATTGGTCAGTCATGCAAAACGAGGCTGGTACTCAGAAGGATCCGAGCTTACGTGGTCGAAAGTTCAAGCACGTAGACGCCAAAAAGTAAGAACGTGGTCTAGAATGCATAGGGAGAAGAGAAGGGCGAACACTCGCGTGAGAAATATGTGAGACCGAAGGTCTCTATTTATACTAATCACACGGAGGAAATAGAGTTTTTCGGAGAAACTTTGAAAGTGAATCTCGAAAAGATATGAAAAGATACGAAAAATACGTAGAAAAGGACTTGGGAAGAGCGCGCGAGTGAACTGCGTCTCTTGGAAGAGGCGCAGCACTTGCTGCGTCCTTTCCCAAGTGGTTTCCTCCTGCGGAAGAAAGATTTCCGTGTTTTGATTATGGAATAACGGATTAATCTTGTTTTCCTTAATATTTTGTGTGAGTATTACGGGAAATTCTTTACCAAAGATTAAAAGGTTGCAAAATATGGAATAGAAATATCCGGAACATTCCAGAACATTCTGACTCGGCTTTAGAAAATGAAGACGGTTTTTCGACCCGGACTCCAAATGTACTCTAATTACTGCCAAAACGACCGTATCGGCACGTAGATGTCAGTTAAGAGGTAGACACAAGTATTTGAGCTATCACTTGACGATAAACTTACGAACTGTCATAAATCGTTCCGCGTACCAAACATGCGGCCCAATCATCACCGGGTGGCTTGCGGGAGGTGCAGAAATGAGGTATCTACAAACCTCCCCAAACCAAACCGTACAATGCCCTCATTCTAGCCAAAAATAAGGAAAGGAAATGCAAACTAAAAAGGAGAGTGAAGATGCGGAAAACTTACAAGATAACGCGAAGTAGGGACCTCCCCAAACCAGCCAGCAATGTGGGAGGTCGCTAATAGCTCAAGAACAACATAGGAAGCAAAACAAAACGAATCTACTCGATCGAGTAAAATGGGCTGCAACAGTGCTCGATCGAGGAAACAAAAGGCCTCGATCTAAGGGTCATTTTCTGTGGATGCTCGATCGAGAAGAAGAATCATTCGATCGAGGGTGTTGAGTACTCGATCGAGTAGAATTGCGCTCGATCGAGAGCTTCCTAATGCGCGAACTTCTAGGCCTCAGTGAAATACCTGCAAAAGACGCGAATAGCAACCACAAATGCGACAAAGGACCAAGCCTAAATTGTTCAGAGTCTATGGTTCGAAAACCATTTATTACACACACTAAACTGAAATGTAAAACAGCTAAAAATTTAAACTCCGGGTTGCCTCCCGGGTAGCGCTAGTTTCAGACAGGTCCCAGCTTGACCATCTTTTCTTCATGCAGCTGCTCCAGTCAGTCACGATCAAAGAAACTCAAAGCCCTTAGCTTTAGATCATAAATCTGCGCATGTGCTACACAGGAGCATAAGTAGCACCAAAATAAAAAAGGAGCATATGAAAGAAATCTAAAGTATCGCCTGAGCCTAACAAATTTCCGATGACAAATACGGTGAAACATTATTAACTTATTTATCCAACTGGGAGGGGGTGGAGTATTGAAATACAAACCATAGGTCATATAAGGTAGTGTACTTTTTATACCAATAATAAAATAATTATCGTTAATTACCTCAGGTTGATTGCTCCTAACGTCGGAATCATTGACAAAAGAGTATATTACCTCTTCCGTGCTAGGAACAATTACTGACTCAGTTACCTTCTCATCTCCCTCCTTTATGGGTTCTGTCCCATATATCGCAGCCTCTAAAGCATCCAACTCGGCTTTGAAAAGGGGAGATTCACCGTAATCATTGTCTTCATCAAAATCGTCATCCAAAACGAACCAAGATGACATTTCATTGCTTTCCATGGCCAAGATCAAATGTACTCAAGCCTTCCCTTTGACGATCTTTTACCTAGGATTGTCTAGGTAGAACCTAAAGGACCTATCAAAACAACACTAGAGAAAAAGATGAGAACTGCCTCAAGGAATTAATCCCTTGAGGCTAAAGACAGACAAAATTAAACAAACAAATAAAGTAGTTGCCTCCCTGTGGACATGGGCCACGGGGGCGCTTGGGAAACAAGCGTTTGCATTCGTGGAGTCGCCACCAATTAATTGTGGAAAATTGGAAACCGTTCGAATACCTCGTGCCATGTCAAGACACAAAGTAGTGACATGAACACCAAGAACTCGTTACCCTTAGCATTCTATGTCTAGAATGACTCTCGTGGATGCCAATGAACACGGATGTTCTTAGAGATCTGGAGTAAGGGGTGAGGGTACTTATTAGGAAGCTCTTTTGATCGAACACCTAATCCCGCCCGCCTCGATAGCGGCCTCTACTAATGATTAGGGAAAATCGTCTATACTCGATATATTGTCGATTATATGCATGCAATGCAACATACATTAGATTAATCCTAGCATGTGAGAATTAAACTAAGTCGGTGAACAATTAATTTAACATACAATTGAGTCGAAGTAGGGATTTAGATTTAATTACATGTGAAGACATACAAGCAATGCGATAAAAGAAATACAATAATACAATAATGAAAATTACAATAATTACAACGGATTAATGATTTATGTCGAAAATACCTTTAAAACGGATAATTTGGGAAAAATAATAAATAAACGGGCAGATTATTAACGATAATATGAATGACAATAAATTGAATACGTAAACTAATTAAACTAGGTCAAGGCAAAACGGAAGTTCAGAGACAGAAATCAACCTGGAGCAGCGGCGAATCGCGCCCTCTGGAAGAGCGCGCAGCGATTCTTTGCGTCTGTTCCAAGGCTAAGTTCTGGCTGTGAAGCCGGAACTGCAAATCGTTAGTATTCGTGGGTGAATTTAATGATTGATTACGATATTCGACTCGGATGAAAGTGATTTAATACATTAATTACATGTGAATGAGTCATAAAAACGACAAAACATGGATGAAACGAATGTAAACGAATTAATTACATGAATGAAAGATTGATTAGTGACATGAGTGAACTAATTAGGTTAGATATGACGAATTAATGAAGAACTAATGACGAACAAACAGATGGGAATATATCAAAGATCGAATTCCAGAAACTAGATATGAAAGAATCGAATTTCTACAACCCGGATTGATTTTAATGACGAAAACCCGCGAATATTGGTTATAAGGGATTTAAGTCGGGATTTAACGATGAATTATATACTAACACTGATTAACAATATGTTAAATTATTAAGTGAATGAAACGAGAGCAAACAATGACGAAAGAAAATAAAGAAACGAAACTAACAGAGGACGAAGGAAGAAGAAAGGAAGCAGGAACTGCGGCAGCCTCACGAAGAGGCGCAACAGGTGCTGCGTCCCATCGAAGAGGCGCAGCAGTTGCTGCGTCCTTTCTTGACATCTGTCTCTTGATAATCCGTAAAAAGGGTTTTAAATATGGTTTTACAAATCGGTTTTAGAAGTACTTTCGACATAAATCTTACATGATGATTACAAAAAGTAAATAACAATAAATAAAGAAGGATTTACACCCTCAGACTTACATGTTTGACGAAACGAGATGAACTAAGTTTATGTTTTAGTGATGCTCGACTCGAATGTAATGAAGGTGCCCTCGTAAGAGGAAAACGAATAGATTAATTAAAGTTGATTATGGTGGAGTTGGTCAAATTGGTCGGTCATGCAAACGAGGCTGGTACTCAGAAGGATCCGAGCTTACGTGGTCGAAAGGTCAAGCACGTAGGCGCCAAAAAGTAAGAACGTGGTCTAGAATGCAAAGGGAGAAGAGAAGGGCGGACACTCGCGTGAGAAATATGTGAGACCAGAGGTCTCTATTTATACTAATCACGTGAAGGAATTAGGGATTTCGGAGAGACTTTGGAAGTGAATCTCGAAAAGATATGAAAAAGATACGAAAAAATACGCAGAAAAGGACTTGGGAAGAGGCGCAGCATGCACTGCGTCTCTTGGAAGAGGCGCAGCACCTGCTGCGTCTGTTCCCAAGTGGTTTCCTCCTGCGGAAGAAAGATTTCCTTGTTTAATTTATGGAATAACGGATTAATCTTATTTTCCTTAATATTTTGTATGAATATTATGGCAAATTCTTTACCAAAGATTAAAAGATTGTGAAATATGGAATAGAAATATCCGGAACATTCCAGAACATTCTGACTCGGGATTTAGCGGTTATCAGAAAATGAAGACAGTTTTAGGCCCGGACTCCAAATGTACTCTAATTACTGTCAAAACGACCGCATCGGCGCGTAGATGACAAATAAGAGGTAGACACCAGTGTTTGAGCAATCACTTGACGATAAACTTACGAACATGCGGCTCAATCATCACCGGGTGGTTTGCGGGAGGTGCAGACATGAGGTATCTACAGAGCCCCCAATTTGACTGAGGCTTGGACAAGGCAAAAGTCAAAGTATAGCCATCAGGTCAATCGAAGATTACAACCTGACGACTATAGCGACGCGAGGCAGTTCAAGGGGTCTGATCCAAGGACCTGTCGTCGGGAACATTTTAGAGTCTATCGACTATCGGGGAGGGTCGTTTAAAGTCCATTAGACTACGTATGGAAGCTCGCCAGCCATAAGAAGAGACCATACCTGAAACTTCTTTCTCATGATGCTTCCGGAGGTGCATAGGAGCTAAAGTTAAGCGTATGAGCTAAAGGATAAGCGTAGGAGATAAGGGTAAGACCTAAAAGATATATAAGGATTGTGCTAGGGTGTGGGACCCTAAAGGAAAGCATCGACGGGAAGGAGGCCAAATATAAGTTCAACTTAAGTGGTAATCAAGGTTTGAGTGTAGGAACTCTAAGGAAGGATGATCCTAAAGGAATATGATCCTAAAAGGAAAAGGTGATCCTAAAGGAATATGATCCTAAAAGGTATAAGTATGTGAACTCTAGGGAGTTTGAGAACCTAAAGAGTTAGGCGTGTGAACCTGGGTATATGAATTTAAAGGCTTGTGAACCTAAGAGGAATTGGGATCCTAGGGTTAAGTTTAGGAACTTACTGGGTTACTAATTCTTGTTTTAAACGCGTGCACTTAAGCTTTCTGAGGTATGAGAACTCCAAAAGGATTTATGAGTTTAGGAACCTAAGGTCGTTGGTGTGGGAGCTTAAAGGTTTATGAACCTAAAGGAAGCCATTTTGGGATCTAAGAATCTAGGGGTAAGAATCCTAACTTTGGGTTTACGAACCTAAGGAAGGAGGCTCTGGTTTGGGAACTTCTGGAGAACGACACCTTTGCCGAATTCTATGAGGAAACAAAAATGTCAAGGGTAGCAGGACGTAAGCGGGAACTGCTGGGGAAGCTGCTTGGGTCATCTTCAAACAAACTTCGATAAGTCTTGGGGTTGATGTTGATCTCCATATATTGAGAGGGATGATTGTCTGTCCGTGTACTCTCGTTGGGGGAACATAATCGGGAACTGATCTCCATGTCTCGAGAGGGATTGTCTGTCCGTGTACTCTCGCTGGGGGAACAGAATAGAGGTGTGTCGAAACACCTGTCAAAGAATATTCGCTCGTTGTGACAAGCGAGGTCTTGATAAAGTACTGCTTCTGATACTTACCTGCATGGTTAGTAGCCACACAAGAATGCAATCTAATATATGCACGTAAGCGATTATCACATGGACCTCGAATGAGGAAACACATAGGTTTTGCAAAAGTTGTTTCTTTATAAAAGTTGTTTAAAACTTGCTCAAAGAAATTTGTCATTTGTAATGCGTTATGCATATTCAATAGGCTTTAGACGTAGGATTTGACATGACACAGACCTTATATGGACGTGATGCGAAATGTAGACTTAGGTTTGACTAACGCGACACTAACTTAGATTTGACACGACACAGGGATAACTTTGACAGACTTCGCTAAAGCATGCGCAACCCCTAGCCAAGTGTGGGTGACAATGCGTATCAGTTCCAAAGGTAGAATAATTGCAAGAAATATGGGGGCATATAAAGGCAAGGCATGAGCCATGGGTCAACTGTCTACTTGGACTTTATTTACTGCCGTTTACTGTAAAAGAGACCCCTCTTGAGGCACGATGACTTGGAGAATTGATCTAAGATCTTTGTCATTGTCCAGATCGAGTACTAGCTAGACTTAAATGAGAGAGTAATAAAGGAAGGGTGGCATCTCGGAAGAGAAGCCCCCAGGATGAGATGATGACTCTAGAATTTTGTAAAAAAGACTGGGTGACAATAAGGAGCCCCCAGTATAGAGGTGTTGGTTGTGGAAGAGATGTTAATTGAGGTTGGAAGGTTGAAATAGAGGTTGAAAGTTGATGGTTAAGGTGGGATGATAATTGAGATTCACTACTACAAATACAGGCAACCACAACGGCCCTTTAACAACGCTTATTCACGAAAATCATCAAAACACGTTGTATAATTGATTCCCCGAATTTTACCAAACTTAATTACAACGGTTCTGTGTTGTTAACCGTTGTTATTGGTTTTAACAACGGGTCATACTTAAACAACCGTTGTTAATGAAAAAACTAATAACAACGGTTAAATTTTAACCATTGTTAATGGTTTGGCGCCAAATTAGTGAAAAGTAATCACAACGGTTATATTAGAACCCGTTTTTAATACTTTTTAACAACGGTTGTAGACTCAATAACCGTTGTTATTAATGTTATGAAAATCTTAAGAACAACATATTGCTTTATTCTACTATACGCTACAAAACACAAACATAAGCTAGCTAATACTGCTACTATATCATCCTCCATTCCTCCCTGTTCGTCTCTCTGTCTTCATCTCCGTCACTGTTGTCACGTCTTCTCTCCCTCATCGTGTTTATCAATCAGGTATATATATATGTTTCTTAGCAACGCTTATAGATATAGGATTTTTTGGGTTATTATCTAATTTGTTGATAATTTAGCTTAATTGCTTTCCCGAATTTCGTTTATTTGTTTGCCTATTATTGTATTTTCTGAATTAGTTGCCTATTATTACGAATGTAGAATAATGACTCGAATTTGGATGATTGATGCAAATATGAGTGAACGCACCTACAAGGATGGTTTAGCTGAATTTTATGAATTCGTTTCGAACAATTTGAAAGGTTCTTCTAGTATTGCATGTCCTTGTGAAAGATGTGGTAATATTAGCTATATGGCTTTTCCTGACGTTAAAATACACCTAGAAAAGTGGAGATTTAGTCGATCCTATACACGTTGGATTTTTCATGGGGAATCATTAGAGGAAGAGAATAACTCTGAAGAAGATGATGTTGAGGTACACGAAAGGCTAACTGATGATCCTGAGTTTGCCGAGTTTTTTGAGTTGGAAGAGTTGGAAGTAGAGAAGTTGAATGTTGGGTCTATAGATAATGAAGAGAATGATGATGAGTCCATTGCTTTTGAAGATGTAGGTGATGACACTAGTAATTGAGATGACCTTAACAACATGTATGAGAAGTTGTGTGAGTCTGAAGCACCTATGTATCCTGGTTGTAAGTTCACAAAAATGTCGGCTGTGGTGAAGTTGTATAATATCAAGGGGGCAAATGGGGTGAGTGACACGTGTTTCACTAGTTTTTTAGCCTTGATAAAGGAGTTGCTTCCTGATGGTAATGTTCTACCTGTTAAGACATATGAGGCGAAAAAACTAATAAGAGGAGTGGGTATGAAATATGAGAAAATACATGCATGTCCAAATGATTGCATATTGTATCGGAAATTATATCAAAACTTAACCAATTGCCCTAAATGTTTGGAGTGGCGTTATAAGGATAAGGAAGGGATCCGGCTAAGGTGTTGTGGTATTTTCCATTGATACCAAGAGTCATAAGGATTTATGCGAATCCCGATGATGCAAAAATGTTAACTTGGCATGAAACGGGAAGAATAAATGATGGAAAGCTAAGACACCCGACGGATGGTAAGCAATGGAAATCGTTCGACGCTAAGTATCCCGAGTTCGGCAATGAACCTAGAAACTTACGTCTAGCGCTGTCCACGGATGGAATGAACCCACACGGAAACATGAGTAGCCAACATAGTACTTGGCCGATGGCGTTGGCTATTTATAACTTACCTCCATATGTGTGCATGAAAAGAAAGTATTTGATGTTGTCGTTGTTAATTTCCGGCCCTAAACAACATGGAAATGATATAGATGTATATTTGGAACCTCTTTTAGATGATTTGCGATTGTTGTGGGATAGTGGGATAGAAGTATTTGATGCATATAAGAACGAAACTTTCAATTTGAGAGCGATGTTATTGTGTACAATAACCGACTATCCGGCTTATGGCGACCTTTGGGCACACAGTTCATGGGAAAGAGGCTTGTCCATTGTGTGGGGAGGATATCGAGTCTGAATACTTGAAGTCTTCTTGTAAGTATGTGTATATGGGAAATAGGAGGTTCTTGTCTCATGACCATTGTTATCGCAAGATGCAGAAAGCATTCAATGGAAGACAAGAACTTCGTCAACCTCCTAGAATTTTGAGTGGGCATGAAGTTTATCGGAAAGTAAAGCATATTGAGATAGATTATGGGAAGAAGAGCGGCTCTAAATTGTCTACTCGTGGGTATAAGAAAAGATCCATATTTTTTGATAAACATCCATATTGGCTCGACTGGAGGTCGAGGCATTGCCTCGATTTCATGCACATTGAGAAAAATGTCCGTGATAATATTATCAATACCCTTCGAATGTTTCGGTAAAACAAAGGATAACGCCGTGACTAGGGAAGATATGAAAATGATGGGTATTAGGCTAGAGTTGGCACCACAGAAGAGAGGTAATCGTACATTTTTACCGCAAGCAGCTTATACCCTTTCACGGAATGAGAAAAAGAGTTATGTGCATGCTTGAATGGAATTAAAGTGCCACATGGTTATTCGTCGAACATCAAAAGCCTAGTGTCGATGCAAGACCTAAAACTCAGCGGGTTAAAGTCACATGATTGTCACACTTTGATGCAACAATTACTACATGTGGCTATTCGTTCCATTTTACCTGAAAAGGTAAGATATGCTATAACTAGATTCTGTCTCTTCTTCCAGTCCATATGCGAGAAAGTCATCGATCCCGATGACGCGGATTCATTGCAGGACCTCGTTGTAACCTCTCTTTGTCAGTTGGAAATGTATTTTCCACCCTCTTTCTTCACTATCATGATTCATCTGACCATTCACTTGGTTAGGGAGATTTTGTACCTTGGGCCCGTGTACTTGAGATACCAATATCCTTTCGAAAGATTGATGAAAGTCTACAAGGACTATACATCTAATCGGTATCGTCCGGAAGGTTGTATTGTTGAACGCGCTATTTTAGACGAAGCTCTTTCATATTGTTACGCTCATCTCTCCCCGAAGGAGTTGATTGGCGTTCCTAAGAATCGTCATAGTGATTGGATGACCGGAAAAGGTATTAGGGGCCGGGTTGAAAAAATTGTGACATGTGAAATGTTGCATTTAGCACACATGTATGTGCTAAACAACGAAGATGAGGTGCAACCTTATATTCAACAACACAAAGATGAGCTCAAATACGATCACCAAAACAAGACCGAGAAGTGGATTGCGAACGAGCATACGAAGACGTTTGCAGAGTGGTTTAGGAATATTGTCTTAGAGTGTACTGATCAAACTGGTGATGACATCTCTCCTAGGTTACTACGTCTTGGTTTAGGTCCAAATGCCAGGGTCACCTTTTACAACAGTTTTGCCATTAATGGATATACTTTTTACACCCACGAGCAAGATGAGGTGAGCACAATGCAAAATAGTGGTGTGAGTTCTGAATTTGAGGCAATGCACTTTGCTACTTCAAAAGATAAAAAGCCTATTTGGGGAAAATGCCTTTATTATGGTGTTATTCAAGAAATATTGGTACTAGATTACATTGATTTCACAATGCCTTTGTTTCGATGTAACTGGGTTGATAACAACATCCATTGTGTCCGAAAGGATAAGATGGGATTTACGTTGGTCAATCTGGGTAAGGTTGGCAATAATAAGGATGATCCTTTCATAATGGCATCTCAAGCTAAACAAGTGTTCTATGTCACCGATCCTATGGATAAGTAGTGGTCTGTTGTACTGTCTATAAGGAGTAGAAGGAGTAGTCCATCCGATAATGGTGATGATGATCAGGATGTCGTTTTTGAGGGAATGGATCAGTCTACCACTGTATCTTATTTCGACGATGTTGACACTGATCATGAGGACACTGAAAGCATCTATATGCGTGATGACCATGGTGAAGGTATTTGGGTTAACGAAGAAACTATGACATCCAAAAAACGTCCCCGATCCTGAGATAGTTCATCAGGACACAGTGATATGGACGACCAACATTTTGAGTCATTTTCAGACCAATAATTTGATGGTTTAATTTATTGGTAAATCAATAATGGTCATTATATTGTTAAATAAAAATTCCCAAATTTGCATGGCATGGTAAATCCTGTAGCTTAGATATGGAGTATGCATGCATGCTGGTGTTGTCTTATTTTCTTGATCTTATTATTAGATGTGGATGCTGGTGTTGAAATTGCTGAATAATGTTGCAGTATATGGTGCTTCTGCTGTTACAGTATGTATTGTTACAGGTTTGGACTGTAATGGAATTACAGTAATTTAAAAAAAAAAAAAAAAAAAAGGTTCAACAATAACAACGGTTATATTTAAATTACCCGTTGTTAATACTTTCAACAACGGGTGTAGTACCTCTACCCGTTGTCAATGATTTTTTTGACATATTTCATTTGGCGCAAATTTGGTGAAAATATATTACAACGGGTATATTTTAACCGTTGTAATAAACTTTTGACAACGGTTGACTTTTATTGACCCGTTGTTATTAACATATAACAACGGTTCTTCTTTGAGCACCCGTTGTCAATAGTTTGTCTTAATAAAAAACTAATTTAGAAACCCATACAGCATGCCATACACAAACACACACAACATTATTAGTTCAACCGTTGGTATCCTGAGTTAATTCTTCTCTCTTCCTCGCTTTCTACATTCTTGTTTACCGTCGTCCAATTTCCGACGCCTTGATTCCGTTGCCTTCCCTTATCATCCTGCTCATTCTCTTTATCATCATCATCATCAGGTATGTCCACTTTAATTTTGTGTTTCGTCATTAGGGTTTTAAGACGATCATCTTGTTTCTTTTTCATGCATCTGTTTGTTTTTCGTCTTCTTTGTTATCTTTATCATCCCGCATCATCTACTTCACTCCTCTTATTAGGGTTTAGGATTTTAGAAGCTCAATCTGTTGTTTTAAATTTTCATTCCTATTAGGGTTTTAGATAATACTCTGCATGTACGTTGTTAAGTTGTTCATTTCCTATATCATTCATATTTGGGTTTTAGGATTATCATGGGTGAAAAACGTAAAAGAAGTCAAAAGAATAATAAGCCTGGTGATAATAAGCCTGGTGAGAGGGGTGCTACGAAGTGCCAGAAAGTCCTTGCGACTATAGCCGCTAAGCACCGTTCAAAATAACATGGAGTGAGATGGGTTTCCCCTTTTGGTCCAAAAGCGGGTCTTTTCTCCAGTTGGATTGGTACTTGCACAAGACAGTTTGTGCCTATCCATTTAGATGATTTTAGAAATTTGAATCCAAAATTGGCGGAGTTATACTTGGCTCGTGTAAAGGAAGGCTTTATTATACCCGATGAAAGCTCGTGTAAAGGAAGGCCGTTAGCAGAAGAAATCGTGCTAACATTTCATGCAAGAAGGGGAAATGGTATGGTTCTCGAGGCGGTTACAGAAAGATAGAAGAGAACCTCGTAAGTAGCATGCATTATTCCCCTGTGAGACTATATTTTTTTAATCACACTTGGACTTGCATTGATACACATTTACGTGTATAAATGTTACCATGTTAATGTGTAGGTGGCAAAGGGAGTGAAAGAGGTGGATCGGCATGTAACTTATAAAGAAGGGCACACGCCTAAAGGATCCCGGTCGTCGCGTGACAAATATGATGACAAATAATATGATGGTAACATTTATTCTATTATTTTCATTTAAGTTCAATTCACATGTTATTGTTGGGATAAAAATTGTTGACACATTACATTCTTGGCAAGCAGCTTCAGTTAATGGCATCCGTACTACTAAAGTGAATCTTTGGAGGTAAGCTTTCCGAAGAAGAAGTGAAGATGATGGAGGATGTCATTTCTAAAGGGTGTAATAATAAGGTACAACAGATTGGTCAAGAGGCCGCTACTACCTTGGCAATACATAAGAAGGAAGTATCGGTCAACGAGCTTCAGAAAGATCAGGTACCTAATAATGCTTCTGAAGTTGTAACAACTAAAGCCGATCAGGTACCTAATACTTCTTTATTTTTCTTTTCTTTTTTTTTGGGTAAGATCAGGGGGTGTGTTTACTGCCAGCTCTAATCCTATAACTTCTAACATGGAGCCATTGGTTAATTTTATTAGGTAAATAATGGGTCTGAAAAGGAGATGCAACTTGAGAAGACGGCTGATGGAAAACAGCATACATCCCCTTCAAGTCAGTTCCCTGTTTTCAGTAAGGTATGCATGAAGTGTTTAATTAGTTAAATTTATATGAATGCTGAAGTTTGTGCAAAAATCGGCCTGAGACAGAAAGCGTTTTTGCAAAATCTTTTGAATTCAAGCGTTTTTGCAAAGATATAATAATGTATGTGTATATTCTTCAGGCCGTAAACAAGAGGCCAGTTATTCTTGCTGACCCTAATAGAACCGAAAAGCCACATGTGCGTGTTGGCCGGGGTCTCGTAGAAATGCACACCAAATGCAGCAAGCGGAAAGCGTAGTTCATGGCGAAAAACTTTTGCCGAATCATACCAAAGTAGAGATAACTACAGTCTTACCAGGCCATGAAAACTTGCAACCGCTCTGTCCCGATTCGTGACGACATTACCATTCGGGAGATGCGCTTGGAAGTTTCATCCAATGGCCTGAAACTCACATCTACTTGGCGAAGATATCTCCGCCTCAGCAGCGGAAAGCAGTTGGGGTTAGAAGAAATACCTTTATATATATGTTACATTTTTAATTGTTGAATGTTTTTATATGTTAAATTTATATGTTATTTTTTTTTGTAGGGAACAAAAAAGCCGGCTTTGGCGGATAAGCCTAAGTCCACAGACATGCCAACGACCTCGTCGAGACAACAACTTGATGAGGTATTTAATTAACTTCTCCATTTTTTTAAAAACCTCGCTCCCTTTATTTATATTTTGTCTGTATTTATAAAAAGCATGGTAATTTTGTGTAGGGGACAAAAAAGACTGATAAGCCTAAGTCCCCAGTCTTACCTGCTACTACTACCTCATCATTGAAAGTTAGGAGTTTAAACGACACACAATATAAAGGGAAGGATTACATGGGATATGTAAGAACGGTGACGATGAGGAAACTGCATGAGGAGGGTGGCCATCGCATAGCCACCGAGCAATTGATAGTTATTCCGCTCGAGGAGGATATTCTAGGAGTTGAGCGCCAAGCACATCTATCATGGGATATGCTAGCCGTATGGGTTGGCCTAGACCAGATTGATATAGCACACGTATTTGTTTGGATGAAGTAAGTTTCTTAATAAATAATTTCATAGTCTAATATTTTGACTACTAGATAGTGTTTTAAATACCGGAATTAATACCGTAATAATGTAGGATATTGAAATTGAGAGTGATCCCCGAGAAGAATATTCCATCTGATCAATACGGATTCCTGTGCCCCTATGTTTTATCTTTGTTTATTGCGGATTTCTCGTTCGAACAACGGGTAGATTATATTGCTCAGCAATTGGCGACAACCAAGAAGCTGATTTTTGGCGCTTATAATGAAAAAGGGTAATAAACAAATTAATATTACGTTTCCCCCTACAATTGCATTTTCATAACTAATATATGTACTTGTTAATAATGATGATGTCTCTTGATGTAGGACTCATTGGGTGCTAGCAGCCATCATGCCGACAAGGAATAAAGTTTTCTGGTTGGACTCTTTACATCATCAACCAAGCGAGACTTTTAAGCGCTTGATTAATATGTAAGTTTATAATACTGATTTATTTATAATAACATTAAGTTTCAATTTTTATTTATAGAAAAAAGCTCATTTTTGCCCCTAAAAAAATGAGTTTCTGCCTCCTTTTTTATTTTAAAAAAAAAGGGCCTTTGAGAAGAAAAGAGCAAACGAGCAGGATCAACCCACGAAAGATTCTGATGTTGGCCCTGATTTTATTACGATAACAGGGGTACGTGCTCAAATACAATAACATTAAGTGCAAAATCTGTGTTTAATACTAATACAATACCTAAAGTTCAAGATTCTGATGTGAGCCTTCTCTCGTCTGTTTTTTTTTATGTAATAATAGGCCCCTCGTCAGCCAGATAGCATACAATGTGGATACTACGCTTGTCGGTTCATGTTGGAGATTATTAGGCGAAGATATCTCATTATTCCAGAAAAGGTTAGTAATTTAATAATGTGTTTATTACTTTTTTTAAATTAGAGCTAATGTTGTCTTGCTTGTACGCTATATATACCATGATGTTGCTAATGTTGTCTTGCTTTTTCGCTATATATACCATAATGTCTTCTCTTTGTTTTTTCCGAGTATGCAATCAACCCGTCAACAGATTGAGCAAAGTACTCAAGTATAGATATAGACGAGGTAAGAGACATGTGGGGCAACTACGTCTTAGAATATACAAATGCATGATACTCAGAGTTTAGATCAACTTATTAGTAAATTTTTTGTTGAAGTTACGGAATGATTAGTTCATGTAAATTCAACTCCTTGTAATTATATATATATATATGATGCTGCTGTTGTGGTTGAATTGAATCTATTGAGTTCTGATGAACCCAATTTGTGATTTATCTTTTTGTCTTTGGTATATATGGTCTTCATTGATATATGCAGGTTTTTGAATGGCATGAAACAAATTTAATTTTTCAAAACATTAGGAGTTCGTAATAAAAACGGTTACTAAAAAAAACCGTTGTGAATACCTTTCACAACGGTTAATAAAAAAACACCGTTGTGAATGACTTTCATAATTACCCGCGCATAATATTCAACAACAGGTTTTAAACGAAGAACCGTTGTTAAAAGTCTTCACATTTTGAAGGTAAAGTTACAACAACGGTTTGCTTCAACTAAGAACCGTTGTTACTAACAATTTCAACAACGGGTATGTATCATAAACCCGTTGTCAAAAGACTTCACAATTTTGGAAGGAAAGTTACAACAACGGTTATACATACGACAACCGTTGTTATATTATTCCCTCCAAATTTTTGAAACACTTTCCACAACGGAGAACACCCAACAACAACGGCTTTTAACCGTGGTGAATACTTTAGACAACGGTTTCATTAAATAACCAAACCGTTGTAAATACCTTCTACAACGGCCGCTTTAACAACGTCCGCTTTTTGTTTTTACAACGGTTTTTACCCGTTGTTATAGCCTGTATCTGTAGTAGTGATTGAAAGTTGGAAGTGGGAATGGTTGTGTCCCTGAGGACTACTTACGTATTCACGTTAAGTGAAATCAAACCAGATCGTAGTTCAGGTTTGGCTAATTTTATTTGGGTGTTGTGGTTGTATCCTTCTTGTGTAAAGAAGGACTGCCTACGTATCCACCTCAAGAAGTGAAATCAAACCATGCTCGTAGTTCAAGTGTGTGCCTAAGCTTATATTGTTAGGACCTTAAAGTGCATGGGTCAGGAGAGTATATATTCCTTTGGTGACTCAAAGAATCGATTTGAGATAACTCCCTCTGATTATAGACCAAAAAGGTGTAACTAATTTTGTAAAAATTTCTTGTCATGTGAGCACATTTAATGGACCCTAAAGATGATATGGGTATGTCCCGTCCTAGGTATCAAAGTATATGAAGACTCCGTGTCTGGGTCAAGGTGAAACTGGATTGGATATTTGGAATGTGGAGCTTGGAAATAAGAGGCTTTGACGAACAAATCTCTGGAGCTTTATTTTATGGAGTTAAGGCTTTATTGGCCTATGGCTTGTAATGTGGTTTGGAAATGGAGTCTCTTGGCTTGATGTAGTCTGAGCACATAAAGGTAGGTTAATTGATGTGGGATCAAGTTTCCATGTCTTGGCCCTAAAGGATGGGTATATTTGACAAGCTTTAGAGGATTCTCAAAATTCCTAACTATCTCCCTGGTAACGGTCTCGAGAAGGACTTAGGGTGTGTGATGTGTGAAAGGCTAAGTGGGTTGCTAGATGACCATCTTGATTGGTGTCTTGATTCTTTATAGACTTCAGCAGTATTTCGTATTTGATTTCATACTCGTTCTTGATCCAGACTCGGATTCTTGGTCTGGAATATATCTCGGCTTTTTGCTCAGATTTGATTCGGGCTTTTGAAGATAACATTGACTTTCGATATTGACTTGGTTGATTGAGCCTCTTCTTTTGACTCTTTTGTGTTGGATAATGGGCATAACCGCGGCCTCGGATATCGAGCTTGGTCATTTCTCTTCATTGAGCCTTTGTCTCTGATCATGGCTCGTATCGTCTTGGATTTTCTTGCTACCATGGATTTGGGTTAGACTAGCACCTTTTGATGTGAAAGGGGTTGGTCTTTAGTAAAGAGTTTGTTTATTATGGGGAATGGGCTTGCTTTCCATCGTGGATCGTTACCAAGGGAGATGGTCTGGATCCGTCCTAGAATCTCTTGAGATAGGCTCGTCCTAAACTGAGGTTATAGCAAGGTTTCTATTGCCAGACATGGAATAGGTAAGAAAAGAACACGGAGTTTCAGGTCCTCTACACTTGGAATGGAACATCAACTAAGTGCACTAATATTGACTTGGCATGTGTTGTTGTTCGTTTTAAAATGTCTCAAATCACTTCTTGTTGTCACAGAAAATGGTAAAGGAAGAGATAGGATAGAATATGTGGAGTGAAAATTGTATTTTTATTGAAATGGATAATGAATGTATTTAACATAGACTTTAGAAGACATGTGACTCGTGGGACAGCCCTCAGGTTGTCACTAGGAATGAAAATGGGCACGAAGAAAGATACTAGAACAATTGGGGAAAGAAAGCCTAAGACTCGGACTCGGACCTAGACTTTAACTCGATCTTAGATCTAGACTCGTAATCATCGACACATGCTTGAACATTTTCTCTTCCAGCAACTGGCTTCGGCATCTGACTTTGAGCGTTCACCCATTTGAGCATCTCATCCTCATCATTGGGAACATTGGAAGGATAACAGTCAAGAAGAGTTTCTTGATAAGTGGCATATCCATGAGGATTGCCTAAGTTGCCTTGTGGGTTAAAGGTTGAGAGGGACAACTTACCACTTTCGATCATATCCTGAATGACATGCTTTAGCTTATAGCACATCTCAGTATCGTGTCCTTTTCCTCTATGGTACTTGCAGTAGACGTTCTCATCCCAGAATTTGGATTTCTTTTCTGGTTTAGGCGTAGGTCCTATAAGCTTCAACATTCGTTGTTCCATGAGTCTCTGAAGGGCATCGGCGTATCTAATACCAATGTTGGTAAATTTCCTAGGGGGTGTATCCTTCTTCTCGGAAGCCTTTGTGAATGACCTTGAAGAGTTGTTAGGTTTCTTTGATGAAGGCTCCATGAGGTTGCCTTTGTTGATTTTGATTCCTGGATGAGAAGAACAAGGAATAGATTGCTCGCGTTTTGCTTTCTCCTTAAGACTGTCAAGTTGAGGGTTTGTCTGGACACTTTTCATTTTGAGAGGTTGGGCATCAAGCTTCTTACCCATTTCGGCGAACTGGTTTTCTATGCTGGAAAGCCGAGAGTTTAGGCTATCAATAACTCCATCTATTTTGGAAAATTTGTTGTTGAAGGCAATGGAAAGCATGAGCATTTCACTTTGGATATCGTTGTCTTCGAGGACGTTGATCTCTTCGTCATCACGAGGATTGAGGAGATGAGAACAGTCTAGAGATGATTCTTCGTCATGTTTAATGATATTAGACCCAAGAGGGTCGATTTTCTTAGATTGCGCGACAGAAGGTGGCCTAGGAAGCTTGCCCTCTTCGATCATATCTTGGATGGTGTGTTTCAAGAGAAAACACTCTTCAATATCATGGCCTCTACCTTGGTGATATAAGCAGTATTTGTTGCCCTTCCAGAGGTTCACCTGTTTCTCTAAAGGTGGATCTGGAGTCGGCCCTATTGGATGTAGCTTGCCTTGGGCAGAGAGTCTCTTCAAAGCATCGGCATAAGACATGCCTAAATCGGTAAGCACCCTTTGATGCCTCCCAGGTTTCCTTTCAGCTGTTTACGGCTTTCTAGGACGATGGTTATTGCAAGAGGTAAGCTTTGGACGACCTAGACTAGAGGTTTCTCTAGGTGGTGTGTTCTTTTCCACCATTCCATTCTCGAGGGTGAGGACGTGAATGCTCAAATTTTCCACTGTAGCTTGAACTTGTAGGACCATGGCGTAAATGTCTTGGAGAGACACGGTGATTGTGGCGTGAACTGTGATGTGACCATAATTAGCGCATATTTAGTCCCCGAATTAGCCTTGTTCCCATGCTTTTTAGTGCATATTTGGGTCATTTATTGTCTTTAGTTCTTTGTTTTGCATATTCTTTGAGGTTTTGTGTCCTTGGTAGGAAAGGAGTGCAAACCTTGCATTTTCATGGCAAAATGAGACTAAATTGATTGAATTCAATGACCAAGCACCAAGGAGAGACAAGATTAGAAGGCCTTTGTACATATTATAGTAGTTGGGCAATGATGAGGAAAGATCCTTGCATCCCCGAGGAAATCCCCAAGGATTTTATGAAGAAAAGAAGAAGAAAGCACGCTGCATGACAATCCGTGCGGATTGCCAAGAAGACGCCCGTCCTCCACCTTCACAATCCGTGCGTCTTCTACCAAAGACGCCCGGGCAGCAGCCACCAGAAGACGCACGTCTTCTCCCAAAGATGCCCGGGCAGAGACACAGGAATCCGGCCGTCCCGTGCTTAAGACGCACGGATTCCAAGACAGCGCAAATTCGTTTCTTCAAGCTTCAAGAAAGATGCCCATCCTTCAGAAAATACCGGCGTTTCCTTAAGTAGGAACTTAATCGTCATTTAAGCCCTTAGTTAACCCTAATGCATCCACCTAATTTCCACTATAAATACCCCATTAGTCTAATTAGAAGGGCATGTTCTTCTTATCAATTCTTAGAGTAGTTAATATCAATCAAATCTCTCTTTAGTTTTGTAATCAACAATTAATCAAGTTTTAATACAAGTTTTATTTCCTTAATCTCTCTCTTGTTCATCCTTTATTTTGGGTAATTGAAGATTATTTGGGTTATTATTGGGAGATTGACAACCTCTCAATCAAGCATCAAGTACTTCTTTTATTCTTGCTTTATTATTGGAATCATTAGTAGGTATAATTCTCTTAATCCCTTTTTAATTATTGTTAATTACTTTCATTTATTCATCATGTTTCACTTTGTTAGTATGATTGACAACCTTGCTAGCATGTTCAACATGATAATGAGTGAGTAGTCACCTAGCTAGGGTTAATGGGTAATTAGGGGAAACCAACATGGGGAATGATTCATGCTTAAATCAATATGCTTTCATGATTTATTTGCTTGCTTGTTTTGATCTCACCTCATGCACATGTTATGTTTGATGAAATGCGAGCCTATGAATCCTTGCATTTTTTACCCATCACCTATCTTTTCAATGAGACTTGTAAGTGTAGACACCTCATTTCTGCACCTCCCGCAAACCACCCGATGATGATTGGGCCGCATGTTTGGTACGCGGAACGATTTGTGACAGTTCGTAAGTTTATCGTCAAGTGATTGCTCAAACACTGATGTCTACCTCTTAGTTGTCATCTAGGTGTCATTACGGTCGTTTTGGCAGTAATTAGAGTACATTTGGAGTCTGGGTCAAAAACCGTCTTCATTTTCTAAAAACCGTCAAATCACGAGTCAAAGCAATGGGCTTGTCTACCTAAGGTTAGGATGTCATAAAATGTTGAGATTATATCTCATTTTGAGTCACATGTCACTTCTTTAGGCTAAACTAAAAGTTTACATTACAAAATGTGCATTTCATTTAGCTAAAATGACAAACCGACCTTTAGGCCCGTTTTACGAAGTGATAACGACTTTTTTGGGTCAGGCCTATTTAACAGAAAGTTCTAGATCTCTTTATTAGCTTTCCAACGCCACCGAAATCACCTTATTCCGAGTCTTGTAGTGAAAGTTATGCCTAAAATACGACAGGCTGTCAAACGCGTTTTCTACGCGCAGAGGAACCCGCTGAGGAAAGGACGCAGCAAGTGTTGCGCCTCTTCCAAGGGACGCAGCTCTGCTGCGCCTTTTCCTCAAGGTTTTCTTTTTGTCCAAGTTTCCGCGTTTAACCTAAGTCGGTTATTTCAAGATCTTTCTCTCCTTTCCTAAACCCTAATTCCGTGATTAGTATAAATAGGAGCCTTCGCTCCTCATATTTCTCACGCGAGTGTCCGCCCTTCTCTTCTCCCTTTGCATTCTAGACCTTTGTTCTTACTTTTTGGCGTCTACGTGCTTGAACTTTCGACCACGTAAGCTCGGATCCTTCTGAGTACCAGCCTCGTTTGCATGACCGACCAATTTGACCAACTCCACAATCAATCAACTTAATTAATCTAATCGTTTTCCTCTTACGAAGGCACTTTCGTATTCGCATTATAGTTCGAGTCGAGCATCGCTAATCGATAACTTAGTCCTTCTCGTTTCGTCAAACATGTAAGTCTGACGGTGTAAATCTCTCTTTTATTTATTGTTATTTATCTTTTTGTATCATTAATGTAAGGTTTATGTCGAAAATACCAATTAATACCGATTTCTAAAACCGTGTTCAAAACCACTTTTTTCGGATTTCCAGAAGACAAACCGTCGAGAAAGGACGCAGCAACTGCTGCGCCTCTTCGAAGGAGCGCAGTTCCTGCTGCGCCTCTTCGTGAGGCCGCCAGATTCTCGCTTCCTTTCTTCTTCCTTAAATCCTCCGTAATTCGTCAAACTTTTATTTGTTTCGTTTGTTTCTTGTTAATTCTTTGATACGATAGTCCAATAATTTCATGTATATTAATCATCATCATTCACATGTTTAATTAATCGTAAATCCGACTTAAATCCCTTATAATCTCATATTTGCGGGTTTTCGTCATTAAATTCAAATTCGGGTTTTAGAGGTTCGATTCATCCATATTGAGTCTCTGGAATTCGTCATTGATATACTTTTCATCTGTCTTTAATCGTCGCCATCGTTCATTCATCATGTTCAACCTAATTAGTTTGTTTGATTTGTTAATAACCCATAATTAATCTTGTTAATAATTCGTTTGCATTCGTCTCATCCATGTTTATTGCTTTTATGACCATCAATCACATGTAAATAACCTATTAATCACTTTCGTCCGAGTAAATATCATAATCAATCCTTTAAATCATCAATTAATGTTAACGATTTGCAGTTCCGGCTTCACAGCCAGAACTCACCCTTGGAATAGACGCAGCAACTGCTGCACCACTTCCAAAGGGCGCAGTCCTGCTGCGTCTGTTCCACGTTGATTTCTGTCTCTGAACTTCCGTTCTGCCTTGACCTAATTAATTAGCTTACGTATAATTAACTATTAATCGTATTATCACCTACTTATGTGTTCGTTAATCCTTTCTTCATTCTTTTTCCCAAATTATCCGTTTTAAAGGTATTTTCGACATAAATCGCTAAACCCAATGTAATTATTGTAATTTTCTTTATTGTAATTTTATTGTATTATTTATCGCGTTTGTATGATTCATTTGTATGCTTTCATATGTAATTGAGCATTAAATCCTACTTCGACCCAATTGTATGCTAAATTAATTGTTCACCGACCTAGTCTAATCTTCACATGCTAGGATTAAAACATTGGATGTTGCATTGCATGCATATAATCGACAATATATCGAGTATGAATAATGTACCTAATCATTAGTAGAGGCCGCTATCGAGGCGGGCGGGATTAGGTGTTCGATCAAAAGAGCTTCCTAATATGGACCCTCACCCCTTACTCCAGATCTCTGTGAACATCCGTGTTCATTGGCATCCACGAGAGTCATTATTGACATAGAATGCTAAGGGTAACGATTGCTTAGTGTTCATGTCTTTACTTTGTGTCTTGACATGACACGAGGTATTCGAACGGTTCCAATTTCCCATAAAAATTGGTGGCGACTCCAACAAATGCAAACGCTTGTTCTCTTCCTCCCAAGCGCCCCCGTGGGCCCCCCGCTGTCCACAGTTTGGCGACTCCGCTGGCGATAATACACTTACGTGTAGTCAAGGGTGAAACTTGAACAAGGTTAGGGAATAGTTTGTACAAGACAATTGTCGGTTTTCATAACTCGGTCTTCCTAGACCGTTTTATTCGGCCTTTCTAGGCCCAAACCAACCCATTCGACCAATCGTCCCGTCTAAAAGGTCCTAATTCTTATTTGGGCCTAAGGATGGATAGCGATTGACGTCATCCATACCATGGTACTTACTCTTGTTTGTATCAAGGACCTTCACTACTTGAGGAAATGGACTAGGAATCGGCCTTACTCTTGTTTGGTACGAGCCTCTCCACAGACTTCGGCTTTGATTGTTCGGTATGGCAACCCACCCTTTAAACCAAAACCCTGTTAAATGCACTCAGCATACCGTTATAATGCATGTATATATGTTTGTATAAATACGTGATCACCATTTTGTAAACGAAACCATGACGAAATTTTGTAAAATCAAAAATCCTTTTCAAAATATAAACATTTTCAAAATAGCGCAAAACAAAGCCGAAACTCTGTCCAAATATCGAGTCAAACTTCGGGCCTCAAACCCATTTCAAAATCCGTGTAAAAACAGAAAAAAAAGTCAAACAAAAAAAAAACAAAAAAAAAACTCCGAAAAAAAAAAGAAAAAAAAAAGAAAAAGAAAAGAAAAAGAAAAAACAAAAAACCTAAAACATTTTTTAAATCAAAGGTTTTTTTAATCCATGTAAATGCAAATATGTAAATTCAATTGGGCTAAGTTAGAGTCAAAGTTCAAACCGATTATGTCCTAGTCGGAACTATGTCGAGTCATGAACCCGTCTTCCTTTACATTTTGGGTCTTTTCAAATTCAAGTCAAGGCCTAAGGCGTCACACCGTCATTTTGGACCCCCTACCCCATTTCAGTTAGGATCTAAACATTTCCACACCTCGACTCACACACTCGAGATTAACACATCAAGTCATTCCAAAATCCGTCTCTTGAATTCCCCTAATGACACGTTCGGGACACACATACCCGAACCTCGAGTCAAGTCTATCTTAAACAGCACAAATTAGAATCAACATGTGTCATCAATCCCGTCAATAAGGTCAATCATATGAGGGTCACTCTGTCAAAGTCAACACTCGAGTCTAAAGTCAAGGTCAAACACCATGAGTCCAAACACGAAAGGTCACTCACGACATCTCCTGGATTCACAAGTCAAGAGTCTAGTCATCACATCTCGTTGCACGTTCTTTTGTTTGTTGCCTTAGTATGCGTGATCCCATGTCGAATCAAGTTGTAATGCGCGTCATTTCTGTCGAGTAGGAATCCGGCAAGTTCCGTCAGTCAGCAAAGTCACGAAGGAGTTCAAGCCACAATCACCGTGTCTCTTCAAGATGTTTATGCCATGGTCCTGCAAGTTCAAGCTACAGTAGAAAATTTGAGCATTCGCGTCCTCACCCTTGAAAATGGGATGGTGGAAAAGAACACGCCACCTAGAGAAACCTCTAGTCTAGGTCATCCAAAGCTTACCTCTTCCAATAACAACCGCCCTAGAAAGCCGAAAACAGCTGAAAGGAAACCGGGGAGGCATCAAAGGGTGCTTACCGATTTAGGCATGTCTTATGCTGATGCTTTGAAGAGACTTTCTGCCCAAGGCAAGCTACATCCAATAGGGCCGACTCCGGATCCACCATCAGAGAAACAGGTGAACCTCTGGAAGGGCAACAAATATTGCCTATATCACCAAGGTAGAGGCCATGATATTGAAGAGTGTTTTCTCTTGAAACACACCATCCAAGATATGATCGAAGAGGGCAAGCTTCCTAAGCCACCTTCTGTCGAGCGATCCAAGAAAATCGACCCTCTTGGGTCTAATATCATTAAACATGACAATGAATCATCTCTAGACTATTCTCATCTCCTCAATCCTCGTGACGATGAAGAAATCAATGTCCTCGAAGATGAAGATATCCAAAATGGAATGCTCATGCTTTCCATTACCTTCAACAATAAATTCTCCAAAATAGAAGGAGCCATTGATAATCTAAACTCTCGGCTTTCCAACATGGAGAAACAGTTTGCTGAAATGGGTAGGAAGCTTGATGCCCGACCTCTCAAGATAAAAAGTTTCCAGACAAACCCTCAACCTAATAGTCCTAGAGCAAAAACTGAGCAATGTATCTTTAGTTCCTCTAATCCAAGAATCAAAATCAACAAAGGCAACCTCATGGAGCCTTCGGGGTCATTTACAAAGGCTTCCGAAAATAAGGGCACACCTCCTAGGAAATTTACCAACATTGGTATTACATACACCGATGCCCTTCAGAGACTCATGAAACAACGAATGTTGAGGCCTATAGGACCTACGCCTGACCCAGAAAAGAAATCCAAGTTCTGGGATAAGAATGCCTACTGCAAATACCATAGAGGCAAAGGGCATGATACAGAGAAATGTTACAAATTAAAAAAACGACATTCAAGATATGATCGAAAGCGGGAAGTTGTCCCTCTCAACTTTTAACCCACAAGGTAACTTAGGCAATCCTCATGGATATACCACTTATCAAGGAACTTTTCTTGACTATTATCCTTTCAGTGTTCCCAATGATGAGGACGAGGTGATAAAATGGGTGAATGCTCAAAGTCAAATGCCCAAGCCAGTTGCTAAAAGACAAAATGTTCAAGCATGGGCCGATGATTACGAGTCTAGGTCTAGGATCGCGTCAAAGTCCGAGTCCGAGTCCGAGTCTTAGGCTTTATATACCATAATTTTTCTAGTATCTTTCTTTGTGTCCATTTGTATTTCTAGTGACAACCTGGGGGCTGTCCCACGAGTCACATGTCTTTTCGAGTCTATGTTAAATACATTCATTACTCATTTCAATAAAAATACAATTTTCAATCTACGTATTCTATCATATTCTCTCCTTTCCCTTTTCCTGTGACAACAAGAATTGATTTGAGGCATTTTAAAACAAAAACCAACAATGCATGTCAATCGATGAGAGTGCACTTAGATGATGTTCCATTCTATGTTGTAGAGGACCCGAAACTCCGTGTTCTTTTCTTACCTATTCCATGTCTGGCAATAGAAACCACAATATAACCCCATTTTAGGATGAGCCTATCTCAAGAGATTCTAGGACGAATCCAGACCGTCTCCCTTGTTAACAATCCATGACGGAAGGCAAGCCCATTCCCCACAATAAACAACCCCTGTTACTAAGGACCAACCCGTTTCACACCAAAGGTGCTAGTCTGACCCAAATCCATGGTAGCAATCAAATCCAAGATGATACGAGCCATGATCAAAGACAAAGGCTCAATCGGGAGAAATGACCCAAGATCAATATCCAAGACAAAAGAGTCAAAAGAAGAAGGCTCAATCAAGCAAGTCAATATCAAAAGTCAAAGTTATCCTCAAAAACCTGATCAAAAATCTGAGCAAAAGTCAAGATATATTCTAGACCAAGAATCTGAGTCTGAATCAAGAACAAGTACGCAAAATCCAAGTGCCAAACGGAATACTCCTGAAGTCTATATAGAATCAAGTTACAGTATAGAATCAAGACATCAATGAAGATGGTCATCTAGCACCCTCACTTAGCCTTTCACACATCACACCCTAAGTCCTTCTCGAGACCGTTACAGGGAGATAGTTAGGAATTTTGAGAATCCTCTCAAGCTCGTCAAGTATACCCATCCTTTAGGGCCAAGACATGGAAACTTGATCCCACATAATTTTAACCTACCTTTATGTGCTCAGGTTACATCAAGCCAAGAGACTCCATTTCCAAGCCACATTACAAGCCATAACCCCGTAAAGCCTTAACTCCACAAAATCAAGCTCCAGAGATTTGTTTCATCAAAGCCTCTTATTACCGAGCTCCACATTCCAAACATCCAATCCAGTTTCACCTTGACCCATACACGGAGTCTTCAAATACTTTGCTACTTAGAACGGGACATACCCATATTCATCCTTAGGGTCCACTAAGTGTGCTCACATGACAAGGAAATTTTTACAAAATTAAATACACCTCTTTGGTCTAAGATCAGAAGGAGTTATCTCAAATCAATTCCTCAAGTCACCAAAGGAATATTACCCTTGTGACCCATGCACTTTAAGGTCCTAACAACATAGCTTAGACACACACTTGAACTACGAGCATGGTTTGATTTCACCTCTTCAGGTGGATACGTAGGCAGTCTTTTCTTACACAAGAAGGATACAACCACAACACCCAAACAAAATTAACCAAACCTCAGAACTACGATCTGGTTTGATTTCACTTCACGTGAATACGTAGGCAGTCCTCAAGGACACAACCATCCCCACTTCCAACTTTCAATCTCAATTATCAATTATCAACCATCAACTTTCAACCTCTATTTCGACCTTCCAACCTCAATTAACATCCCTTCCACAACCAACACCTCTATACTGAGGGCTCCTTATTGTCGCCCAGTCTCTTTTTACCCAAGTCCAGAGTCATCTTCTCATCCTGGGGGCTTCTCTTCCAAGATGCCACCCTTCCTTTATTCCTTTAAGTCTAGTTAGTACTCGGTCCGAACAATGACAAGGGTCTTAGATCGATTCTTCGATTTATCGTGCCTCAAGAGGGCTCTCTTTTACAGCAAACGATGGTGAAAGAAGTCCTAGTAGACAGCTGATCCATGGCTCATGCCTTGCCTTTATGTTTCCATTATTCTTACAATTCTTCTACCTTTGGGAATTGATACGCGTTATCACCCAAATTTGGCTAGGGGTTGCGCATACTTAAACAAAGTCTGTCAAAGTCATCCCTGTTTCGCGTCAAATCTAAGTTAGTGTCGCGTCAGTCAAACCTAAGTCTATATTTTCACGTCCGCATAAGGTCTACGTCGCGTCAGTCACGTGTCTAAAGCCCATTGAATATGCATAACGCATTACAAACGACAAATTTCTTTGAACAAGTTTTAAACGACTTTTAAAAAGAAACAACTTTTGCAAAACCTATGTGTTTCCTCATTCGAGGTCCATGTGATAATTGCTTACGTGCATATATTAGATTGCATTCTTGTGTGGCTACTAACCATGCAGGTAAGTATCGAAGCGATTTTTATCAAGACCTCGCTTGCCACAACGAGCGAATATTCTTTGACAGGTGTTTCGACACACCTCTATTCTGTTCCCCCAGCGAGAGTACATGGATAGACATTCCCTCTTGAGACATGGAGATCAGTTCCCGATTATGTTCCCCCAGCGAGAGTACACGGATAGACATTCCCTTACGAGACATGGAGATCAGTTCCCGATTATGTTCCCCCAACGAGAGTACACGGACAGACAATCATCCCTCTCAATACGTGGAGATCAACATCAATCCCAAGACTTATCGAAGTTTGTTTGAAGATGACCCAAGCAGATTTCTCCCAGCAGTTCCCGCCTACGTTCTGCTACCCTTGACATTTTTGTTTCCTCATGGAGTTCGGCAAAGGTGTCGTTCTCTAGAAGTTCCCAAACCAGCACTCCTTCCTTAGGTTCGTAAACCCAAAGTTAAGATTATTACCCCTAGATTCTTAGATCCCAAAATGGCTTCCTTTAGGTTAATAAGCCTTTAAGCTCCCACACCAACGACCTTAGGTTCATAAACCCATAAATCCTTTTGGAGTTCCCATACCTCTAAAAGCTTAAGCGCACGCGTTTAAAACAAGAATTAGTAACCCAGTAGTTCCTAAACTTAACCTTAAGATCCCAAATCCTCTTAGGTTCACAAGTCTTCAAGTTCCCATACCAGCCGTCCTTTTAGGTTCGTATACCCAGGTTCACACACCTAGCTTCTTTTAGGTTCCCAAACTCCCTAGATTTCATATACTTATACCCTTTAGGATCATATTCCTTTAGGATCACCTTTTTCTTTTAGGATCATATTCCTTTAGGATCACCTTTCCTTAGAGTTCCTACACTCAAACCTTGGTTACCCCTTAAGTTGAACTTATATTTGACCTCCTTCCCGACGATGCTTTCCTTTAGGGTCCCACACCCTAGCACAATCCTTATATATCTTTTAGGTCTTACCCTTAGCTCCTATGCTTACCCTTAGCTCCTACACAACTCCGGAAACATCTCGAGAAAGAAGTCTCAGGTATGGTCTCTTCTTATGGCTGGCGAGCCTCCTTACGTAGTCTAATGGACTTTAAACGACCCTCCCCGATAGTCGACAGACTCTAAAATGTTCCCGACGACAGGCCCTTGGTTCAGACCCCTTGAACCGCCTCGCGTCGCCATAGTCGTCAGGTTGTAATCTTCGATTGACCTGATGGCTATACTTTGACTTTCGCCTTGTCCAAGCCTCAGTCAAAGTGGGGGCTCTGTAGACACCTCATTTCTGCACCTCCCGCAAACCACCCGGTGATGATTGGGCCGCATGTTTGGTATGCGAAACGATTTGTGACAGTTCGTAAGTTTATCGTCAAGTGATTGCTCAAACACTGATGTCTACCTCTTAGTTGTCATCTAGGTGTCATTACGGTCGTTTTGGCAGTAATTAGAGTACATTTGGAGTCTGGGTCAAAAACCGTCTTCATTTTCTAAAAACCGTCAAATCCCGAGTCAAAGCAATGGGCTTGTCTACCTAAGGTTAGGATGTCATAAAATGTTGATATTATATCTCATTTTGAGTCACATGTCACTTCTTTAGGCTAAACTAAAAATTTACATTACAAAATGTGCATTTCATTTAGCTAAAATGACAAACCGACATTTAGGCCCGTTTTACGAAGTGATAACGACTTTTTTGGGTCAGGCCTATTTAACATAAAGTTCTAGATCTCTTTCTTAGCTTTCCAACGCCACCGAAATCACCTTATTCCGAGTCTTGTAGAGAAAGTTATGCCTAAAATACGACAGGCTATCAAACGCGTTTTCTACGCGCAGAGGAACCCGCTGAGGAAAGGACGCAGCAACTGCTGCGCCTCTTCCAAGGGACGCAGCTCTGCTGCGCCTTTTCCTCAAGGTTTTCTTTTTGTCCAAGTTTCCGCGTTTAACCTAAGTCGGTTATTTCCGGATCTTTCTCTCCTTTCCTAAACCCTAATTCCGTGATTAGTATAAATAGGAGCCTTCGCTCCTCATATTTCTCACGCGAGTGTCCGCCCTTCTCTTCTCCCTTTGCATTCTAGACCTTTGTTCTTACTTTTTGGCGTCTACGTGCTTGAACTTTCGACCACGTAAGCTCGGATCCTGCTGAGTACCAGCCTCGTTTGCATGACCGACCAATTTGACCAACTCCACAATCAATCAACTTAATTAATCTAATCGTTTCCCTCTTACGAGGGCACTTTCGTATTCGCATTATAGTTCGAGTCGAGCATCGCTAATCGATAACTTAGTCCTTCTCGTTTCGTCAAACATGTAAGTCTGACGGTGTAAATCTCTCTTTTATTTATTGTTATTTATCTTTTTGTATCATTAATGTAAGGTTTATGTCGAAAATACCAATTAAAACCGATTTCTAAAACCGTGTTCAAAACCTCTTTTTTCGGATTTCCAGAAGACAAACCGTCGAGAAAGGACGCAGCAACTGCTGCGCCTCTTCGAAGGAGCGCAGTTCCTGCTGCGCCTCTTCGTGAGGCTGCCGCAGTTCCTGCTTCCTTTCTTCTTCCTTCGTCCTCTATAATTCGTCAAACTTTTATTTGTTTCGTTTGTTTCTTGTTAATTCTTTGATACGATAGTCCAATAATTTCATGTATATTAATCATCATCATTCACATGTTTAATTAATCGTAAATCCGACTTAAATCCCTTATAATCTCATATTTGCGGGTTTTCGTCATTAAATTCAAATTCGGGTTTTAGAGGTTCGATTCATCCATATTGAGTCTCTGGAATTCGTCATTGATATATTTTTCATCTGTCTTTCATCGTCGCCATCGTTCATTCATCATGTTCAACCTAATTAGTTTGTTTGATTTGTTAATAACCCATAATTAATCTTTTTAATAATTCGTTTGCATTCGTCTCATCCATGTTTATTGCTTTTATGACCATCAATCACATGTAAATAACCTATTAATCACTTTCGTCCGAGTAAATATCATAATCAATCCTTTAAATCATCAATTAATGTTAACGATTTGCAGTTCCGGCTTCACAGCCAGAACTCACCCTTGGAACAGACGCAGCAACTGCTGCGCCACTTCCAAAGGGCGCAGTCCTGCTGCGCCTGTTCCACGTTGATTTCTGTCTCTGAACTTCCGTTCTGCCTTGACCTAATTAATTAGCTTACGTATAATTAACTATTAATCGTATTATCACCTATTGATGTGTTCGTTAATCCTTCCTTCATTCTTTTTCCCAAATTATCCGTTTTAAAGGTATTTTCGACATAAATCGCTAAACCCAATGTAATTATTGTAATTTTCTTTATTGTAATTTTATTGTATTATTTATCGCGTTTGTATGATTCATTTGTATGCTTTCATATGTAATTGAGCATTAAATCCTACTTCGACCCAATTGTATGCTAAATTAATTGTTCACCGACCTAGTCTAATCTTCACATGCTAGGATTAAAACGTTGGATGTTGCATTGCATGCATATAATCGACAATATATCGAGTATGAATAATGTCCCTAATCATTAGTAGAGGCCGCTATCGAGGCGGGCGGGATTAGGTGTTCGATCAAAAGAGCTTCCTAATACGTACCCTCACCCCTTACTCCAGATCTCTGTGAACATCCGTGTTCATTGGCATCCACGAGAGTCATTCTAGAGATAGAATGCTAAGGGTAACGATTGCTTAGTGTTCATGTCTTTACTTTGTGTCTTGACATGACACGAGGTATTCGAACGGTTCCAATTTCCCATAAAAATTGGTGGCGACTCCAACAAATGCAAACGCTTGTTCTCTTCCTCCCAAGCGCCCCCGTGGGCGTCCCGCTGTCCACAGTAAGACATAAACCAACTCGAGTCTCATTAGACCATGCATGTTGTTGAGTAGGGAAGACTAAGTCGACTTGTAGGTGTTGTACAATCTAATCGATTCGGCTCCGGGACCCAAACTTTCCTAGGATTGTAAGATATAACCCAACTCAATCCATCACAACAATAGTTGCTTACTTATAATTTGAGAACATGTTTGTATGATCAATTCCCATGAATCCCTTATGACCCCATGACACCCTAGTGCTTTTTATCAATTGTTTACACCCCTTTTAGTTCATCTTGCTTGTTTATTTTCATTGCTATTTAGTTTAGTGACCTTCTACATCAACCCAAATTGTGATACCCCTAAGACACCACTAGTTTCAATAGAAATCTCATCTCAATTCCCGTCCCTTGGGATCCGACCTTTACTTGCCTCTTTACTAATTGTAGAGTTGTTTGTGAAGCTATAAATTGTGTTTTGGTCTAGGTGCTCCTAACGACAAGTTACCAAAAAGATTAAGTCCGACCAAAAATGGCGCCGTTGCCGGGGACGGTGTTAACTTGATTTAGATTTTCTTACATTGTTATTAGTTGTGTCTTTCTTTGCCTTGAGGAAGTAAAACTCCTCAAGGTTTGTTCTAATTGTTTTCAAGTTGTTCGATATTTTGCAAGATGGACCTTATAGATTGCTTTGTAGAGGACCACTTAAGTATACCTTTCTTCAAAGATCCCATGCAAGCATTGGAAGCCTTGGAAGCAAGTGAGGCTAAAAATATGTATTGGGAATTGGAGGTAGATCTTTTTGAGGCCGCTCTAGCTAACAAAGAACTTACTCATGCACAATCTGAATTAGTGCATAACATCCTTGTGGAAGCATGTCAACCCATAGAAGATGAGCAATCCATCCTAGAAGACATCTTACAAGCTCAAGAGCAAGAGGAATCCATTATGGAATTCGAATGTGATGAGGTTGATGAGAATGAAGAACAATTTGAATATGCTATGAGAATGGAATGTCTAATGGAGATGGAGCAAATTCTCAATGAAACCCCAAAGGAGGAAAGTGAGGTACAAACTCCTACTTTAAAGCCCCTTCCCCCAAATTTGAAATATGCTTACCTTGATGAATCAAAGACCAAACCCGTAATTGTTAATGATAGACTTGATGAGAACCAATTGGGAAAATTGCTTGATGTGTTGAAACAACATGAGAAGGCTATAGGTTATAGTCTAGATGACCTTAAGGGGATAAGTCCCAACTTTTGCATGCATAGAATTCATCTAGAGGAAGACCATAGACCTACCATTCAACCGCAAAGACGATTGAACCCCCACATGCAAGAAGTTGTCAAAGGAGAAGTTATGAAATTTCTTGATGCGGGAATCATATATCCCATATCGGACTCTTTGTGGGTTAGCCCCGTCCAAGTGGTACCTAAGAAAGGAGGTACCACGGTAGTGACAAATGAAAAGAATGAACTAATACCCACAAGGATGATCACCAGTTGGCGTATGTGTATTGACTATCGAAAATTAAACTCCGCAACAAGAAAGGATCATTTCCCCCTACCATTTATTGACCAAATACTTGAGAGGTGAGCCTCCAACAAATTCTTTTGTTACCTTGACGGGTATTCGGGGTTCTTCCAAATCCCTATAAACCCGGATGACCAACATAAGACCACCTTCACATGCCTTTATGGTACTTTTGCATATAGGAGGATGCCTTTTGGTTTATGTAATGCCTCCGCCACTTTCCAAAGATGCATAATGAGTGTCTTCTCCGATTATCTAGAGACCATAATGGAAGTTTTTATGGATGATTTTAGTGTTTATGGAAAGGACTTTGACTCATGTTTGCATAATCTTTCTCTTGTATTGCAAAAATGTGAAGATGTTAGTCTTGTTTTAAATTGGGAAAAGTGTCACTTCATGGTCAATGAAGGAATTGTTTTGGGTCATTTAATTTCGGAAAAGGGCATCGAGGTCGATAAAGCTAAAGTTGAGGTGATAGAGAAACTCCCACCTCCCGTGAATGTTAGAGGGGTGAGAAGTTTTCTCGGTCACGCGGGTTTTTATCGCCGTTTCATAAAGGATTTTTCAAAAATAGCGAAACCCCTCACTCAACTCTTTCTTAAAGATGCCCAATTCCTTTTCACTGATGAGTGTGTTGAAGCCTTTAATAGAATCAAGGAAGTACTAATCTCGGCACCGATCATTCAACCTCCAAATTGGGAACTACCATTCGAGATTATGTGTGATGCTAGCAACTATGCCGTTGGAGCGGTTCTTGGCCAACGGGTAGGAAGAGCTCTTCATTCCATCTATTATATAAGCAAGACTCTTGATCCCTCCCAAGTGAATTATGATACCACCGAGAAGGAGCTTCTTGCCATTGTCTATGCTTTGGACAAATTCCATTCCTACTTGCTTGGATCCAAGGTGATTGTCTTTTCGGATCACCGTGCTCTCCGACATCTCTTGATAAAGAAGGAGGCAAAACCAAGGTCGTTGAGATGGATTTTGCTCCTTCAAGAATTTGACTTGGAAATAAGAGACAAGAAAGGAGCCGAAAATGTAGTGGCGGATCACTTGTCAAGGATCCGGTTTCATGATGAACATGGAGAAACCCCGATCAATAACTCATTTCCCGACGATATTTTGATGGCCATTCAAACTCAACTTGAAAGGCACATCACCCCATGGTTTGCCGATTATGCTAACTATATTGTTGGAAAAGTACTCCCTCCAAATTTGAACCATAACCAAAGAAAGAGGTTCCTATTCGAAGTAAAGAGGTACTTTTGGGATGACCCAAACCTCTACAAGGAGTGTAGTGATGGGCTCTACCGGAGATGAATCCCTCAATGGGAAGTCCAAGGAATCTTGGAAGGGTGTCACTCATCACCCTACGGTGGGCACCATGGAGCAAGGAGAACCATTGCAAAAATTCTTCAATCGGGCTTCTATTGGCCTACAATGTTTCAAGACACAAGAGAATACATCATTCATTGCGATGCTTGTCAAAGAACGGGGAATATCTCTTGGAAGAACGAAATGCCACAAAGGGGCATTCTAGAGGTGGAGATCTTCGATGTTTGGGGGATCGACTACCAAGGTCCCTTTCTGACATCCAATGGGAATAAGTACATCCTTGTGGCCGTATACTACGTCTCAAAGTGGGTGGAGGCAATTGCCACTCCAAGTGATGATGCAAAAACGGTCACCAAGCTCTTCAAGAAGATAATCTTCCCAAGATTTGGAGTTCCTAGAGCAATCATAAGTGATGGAGGAACGCATTTCCATGAGAAGAAACTTGCATCTCTTTTGACCAAATATGTTGTTCAACATAGAACCGGCTTGGGATATCATCCTCAAACAAGCGGTCAAGTTGAAGTTTCAAATAGAGAGATCAAGCAAATCCTTGAGAAAGTTGTGAACAAGACCCAAAAATATTGGAGCATAAAGCTTGATGATGCTCTTTGGGCTTATAGGACGGCCTATAAGACTCCCATAGGAGCCTCCCCTTACAAGCTTGTCTTTGGAAAAGCATGTCATTTGCCAATCGAATTGGAATACAAAGCTTTTTGGGCAATCCGAGCACTTAATCTTAATCTCAAATTGAGTGGTCAAAAGAGGATGATTCAAATTCAAGAGTTGGAGGAATTCCGACTACAATCCTATGAGAATGCAAAGATTTACAAAGAAAGAACGAAATTACTCCATGACAAGAAAATTAGACAAAAGGCCTTGCACAAAGGGGACAAAGTCCTTCTATTCAATTCCCGCTACCGACTTTTTCCGGGAAAGTTGAACTCTAGATGGATGGGTCCCTATGTGATAACCGAAGTTGGAAAATATGGAGATTTTGAACTCAAGGCGGAAGATAGAAGCAAGTTCAAAGTCAATGGTCAAAGGTTGAAGCCATACTATGGGGGAGCGTTTATTGGGGAGGTCGAGGTCACCTACCTCGGGCCTTCTCATCCTTGAAAGAATCATCAAAGGGAGAGTTTGGTGGAGTCCTCCCTAAACCACCACTTGTAAATATATTAACCCTTTAACTTGCATTTATAATTTTATTACATTTCTTTAATAATAAGCATAAACTCTTTTCATGAGAGTAAGTGAGAGAGGGTCACTAACGAATTTTTAATGAAGGAAGGAACCAATTTTCAAGTGTGGGGAAGTGTCTTTGAGAGGAAAGGAAGTCAAAGGAAGAATTCACAGCTTGAACACGTGCGTGTTCCCTGGAATCCGGCCGTCTTGCTGGAATCCGAGCGTCCTGGGAAGAATCCGTCCGTCCTGCTAAGCTGAGAATTTGAAGATTTTGGGACTGAAGAAGAATCCGAGCGTCTCAGAAGAGAATACGCTCGTCCTGAGGAATCCGGCCGGCTTTGCAGAAAGTCGCCCGTCTTTCAACCTGTGCATTTCAAGAAAATTCCCTGGAAAGGAATCCGCCCGTCTTCAGCTGAAGACGCCCGTCCCGCGATTATAGAATCCGAGCGGCTTAGGCTCGGGACGCCCGTCTTTGTGGCGTCATATTTTTGGAAAGTTAGCTGTGACAGAATCCGGGCGTCTTACCTAGAATCCGCCCGTCCCGAGGAACCTGAATCCGAGCGTCTTCTGCTCGAATCCGCCCGTCTTCCTGCGATGATTTGGCCCGTCTTTTCTTAATTAAATTACACCCCACCACACATTTACTAACACATCACCCTTCCTTCCACTTGTATTATAAAAACCCACCTCCTTATGACTCCAAAGCATATCCCAATCACTCTTTAACCCCACAAATTCAAAAACCCCCAAATTTCTAGGGTTTCAAAGGCAACACTCAATCAACAAGGAGCATCTTTATTCCTTCACAAATCAAAAGAATCCAGCTCAATAATCAAGGAATGGCACCAAGGAGATCCTCTTTTAGGAATAGGAGGAGACCAAGGATGAGGGGAAGTTCTTCTACCTCCCATGTCAACACATTAAGAAGGGAGCATGAAGAGATTATAGATCTTACAAGGCTCGATGACTTCTCAAATGTGGAATTTGTCAATGATGTGCAAAGATTAGTCTTCCACCGGCTTCTAAGTACGAACATTCTTCCCACTAAGTTTTTATGTCATGATACCTTAAGGAAACTTGGGATTTATCACCAAGTGGAAGCTCTCTTTGAAGTATTTGGTCTCTCCACCCTTTTCCACATGTATGAGCAAACTTATCGATCTCTTGTGCTTGCGTTTTTGAGCTTTTTGAAGATTACAACCTTGAACAAAACAATATGCATAGAGTTTAGGTTGGAAAATGTCCCAAGAATGATGACCCTTGTAGAATTCGCAAATGTGCTTGGACTCGATGTTTCGCCTACCCGAACATCGAAGCCAAAGAAATACAGTGTTGAACCTTTGTGGAGGGCCATGACCGGCCGGGACTTCATACACAACAAGGAATGTCTTGCTTTTCATATCCAAAATCCGATCTTAAGAGTCACTTACCGGTTCCTCTCGGGCACCCTCTTTGCTCGCCGAGATCCGGCGATCGTGAACCAACTAGACCTTGTGTTTATGGAATCATACCTCAATATTCAAGGAAGAAGTGTGTACCACTTCAATGCACCTCTAGTATTACTCGAGAAATGGGCAAAGTTTAGGAATGGTGATGATGACGGGATGAAACACATTATGAATGGAGGACTCATTACTAGGCTTGCGAAGCATTTCAATCCGAGATTCAATGAGAATAATGAGTATGCTCCACTTTCGGGAAACACGAGGATAAATGAAGATCTTCTTCTCATTCATCATCATTGGATAACCCTTGAGGGGGTTGATAAGCGGATCAAGTGGTTAACGAAAGGAAGTGATCCGATATATCTACCGATGACCGCCTACCACGAATTTCCCCGAGAAGAGGACCTTTGTCTCCAATCCCATCCTACCTCATCCCTCCAAACCCAACCCAACCAAGACAAGCACCACCACCTCCAAATCCCCAACAACAACAACAAGAGCAACAATCCCAAGATGAGAAGATCAAAGTGCCTCCCTACCCATTTCCTTATCAATCGTATAACCATCCCAACCCCTTCATCCTTCCCCGTGACGACTTTGTCACGGGAATTCTACAAGATTTGCACTTCCGCCAATACGAAACCAATGTGGACATTTACTATGCACTCTATCCTCAATACCACGATATGGTTCAAAAGGGAAAGATTAGTGAGGAGGGAGCATTTCCCTCATGGGCACAAATGGACTTACTCTTCCCAAATTCGGAGAGGGCAAATGAAGGGGCAAACGGGAGACAAGAGGAGGGAAGCAACAATTCTTGCGGAGGGGACACGGTGTAGCTTGAAAGTGAAGAGGACGAGTTCATGGACCCGAGTATGAGTGATGCATCAAAGGAGATATGGGATAGCGATCTAGAAGGAGATGATCTCTAGAGGATTACTTCATAGCTAGGTGGAGCGGGCGAGAGGCACCCACCTAAGTTTAAGTGAAGTTTCCTCATCTCCTCTCTTTAAATTTCAATTTTCTTGAAAAGAAGTTTGTGTTTTGTTAACTTGTATATTATTTATCTTGATCATTATTGGAGTAGTCCTAGCACCATAGAGGACTAACACCTCAGCCCCATTGAGGTGTTCTCGTTTTATTGTTCCCACCTTTTGAAAATCCAAAGTGACAAAATTAGTTTCATGCATTACATCGTGTGTGCATGAACTACACCCAACCTTAGGACATTAGCAATAATGTCTAACTCGGTTTGGGGAAGTACATGCATACACAACGGGAGGTAATCTAAATTATCCTCTCTGTCATAAACAAAAGCCATGCATCATGTAGTGTAGATTAGTGTAGCTTGCATTTAGTGTAGAAATCATGCATTATGTTTGCATAATTTCCCATCATTTTGGCCATTGAGGACAATGCCCATATTAGTGTGGGGATGGGGAATTCTAACTTAACTTTTATTCAAAAATCCAAAAAAAGAAAATTGAAAAATTTCGAAAAACCATAAAAATTTGAAAATTGAAAAACCAAAAACATGTTCATTTCCTTTATAGTGTAGTCATGTATATATTATTGTATATATTGTGTTTGTTCTATCCTTGTTCACATTGATCGACTACGCCACATCCGAGACATGAGGATATTGAAGACCGCATGGTATGATCTTTCCAATCCCCTTTTTCCTCTTTATGTTAATGACTATGTGGCTTTATTTTGATTGATGCGGTATAACAATGTGAAGTTAGGACTTGCATTTAGTTTATATGTCATATTAGTTGGTAGAATCACTTGCATTAGGATGTATATAATAGTTGCATCATGGCATATAGTTGCATTTTGATGAAATATTTTGAAAAGTGCCTAATTGGGAACATTGACAAGAGCAATTAAGCCATTACAAATACTTTTTCAACTTAAGACTTCGCCTACTAGAATGGATGTAAAACACCCTAGATTGTGTCATACTAGTGTCTTTCGACCCATGACCCAAAGCCTAGTCAAGAGTTTGCATGTGAGTCACCTATCCAACCCCGTGATGCGATGTGGACTTGGTTAACTTTTCTAGGTGACCTTGATTGACCTTGTGGTATGGCAACTCAAAAATACTTTCTATCAATAAGTTTGAAGTGCTCATTTCAAAGATTTTGTTATGTGGAAACGTTTTATTGCCAAGGAAACCTCAAATGTTATGAAATGTTGAAATATTGAGAATTCTAGTTGTTTTGATGGAGGCGTACCACTTCGATGTGCTTTGGAGAGGGATCCATTGAATTAGGCCCCCACACGGTTGTGAATTCAACCGCCCAAAGACAGAGTGACTATCACCCCGAAAAGCTATTATATAGAGGTTAACCGGTTGCCTAATAAGCGATTGGCGAAAGCAAAGGACATTAGCACGGAAGGGACAAACCCCATCTCTAATTTTTGAAATGTGAAAGTTGAATGAGGTCAATTTTTGAATGCTAGTCATATCCACCCTTGTTTACAACGATTTAAGCATTTTATTCCCAAAAAGCCTTTTTGTCAAGCCACTTTGTCGAGCTTGGGACGATCCATGACCTTTACTTTTGTAGAGAACTCGAGACTTGTCATGTCATATGCTACTAGCATCATGGGGATCATCATTCCACGCCATCCGATCGCTCTTGACGAAAGTATTTGGAAATTACGGACGAAAGTAGTCTAGTTTAACACCATTTGGAGGTGATTTAGTGACATCCTCTTAGCCTTAGTAATTTGTTGAACTAGTATTTGTGACGGAATATATGCTCTTAAATTTGTTCTCTTTTAGTTGACTCCGCCACTTGATGAGGAAGTGGCTATTCCTTTTGTAGATGCATCCATTATTTGATTTTGTGTGCTTAATGTTTGGATGTGTCGCCATTTTGGCAAGACCCACCTTGCCTTGCAAGAAGGCATCCTACCTCATGGTTGTCTTGTTGTGAGTTGAAGGGGCGGAGTGAGACCCGCTAATTGTCTCATGTCGGCTATGTTATTAGGTTAGTTTAAATAATGGTCCTAGTCTTTGTCACCTCTTTACTCGGGACGAGCAAAGGTTCGGTTTGGGGATATTTGATGTGACCATAATTAGCGCATATTTAGTCCCCGAATTAGCCTTGTTCCCATGCTTTTTAGTGCATATTTGGGTCATTTATTGTCTTTAGTTCTTTGTTTTGCATATTCTTTGAGGTTTTGTGTCCTTGGTAGGAAAGGAGTGCAAACCTTGCATTTTCATGGAAAAATGAGACTAAATTGATTGAATTCAATGACCAAGCACCAAGGAGAGACAAGATTAGAAGGCCTTTGTACATATTATAGTAGTTGGGCAATGATGAGGAAAGATCCTTGATTCCCCGAGGAAATCCCCAAGGATTTTATGAAGAAAAGGGAAGAAAAGAAGAAGAAAGCACGCTGCATGACAATCCGTGCGGATTGCCAAGAAGACGCCCGTCCTCCACCTTCACAATCCGTGCGTCTTCTACCAAAGACGCCCGGGCAGCAGCCACCAGAAGACGCACGTCTTCTCCCAAAGACGCCCGGGTAGAGACACGGGAATCCGGCCGTCCCGTGCCTAAGATGCACGGATTCCAAGACAGCGCAAATTCGTTTCTTCAAGCTTTAAGAAAGATGCCCATCCTTCAGAAAATACCGGCGTTTCCTTAAGTAGGGACTTAATCGTCATTTAAGCCCTTAGTTAACCCTAATACATCCACCTAATTTCCACTATAAATACCCCATTAGTCTAATTAGAAGGGCGTGTTCTTCTTATCAATTCTTAGAGTAGTTAATATCAATCAAATCTCTCTTTAGTTTTGTAATCAACAATTAATCAAGTTTTAATACAAGTTTTATTTCCTTAATCTCTCTCTTGTTCATCCTTTATTTTGGGTAATTGAAGATTATTTGGGTTATTATTGGGAGATTGACAACCTCTCAATCAAGCATCAAGTACTTCTTTTATTCTTGCTTTATTATTGGAATCATTAGTAGGTATAATTCTCTTAATCCCTTTTTAATTATTGTTAATTACTTTCATTTATTCATCATGTTTCACTTTGTTAGTATGATTGACAACCTTGCTAGCATGTTCAACATGATAATGAGTGAGTAGTCACCTATCTAGGGTTAATGGGTAATTAGGGGAAACCAACATGGGGAATGATTCATGCTTAAATTAATATGCTTTCATGATTTATTTGCTTGCTTGTTTTGATCTCAACTCATGCACATGTTATGTTTGATGAAATGCGAGCCTATGAATCCTTACATTTTTTACCCATCACCTATCTTTTCAATGAGACTTATAAGACATAAACCAACTCGAGTCTCATTAGACCATGCATGTTGTTGAGTAGGGAAGACTAAGTCGACTTGTAGGTGTTGTACAATCTAATCGATTCGGCTCCGGGACCCAAACTTTCCTAGGATTGTAAGATATAACCTAACTCAATCCATCACAACAATAATTGATTGCTTCTAATTTGAGAACATATTTGTATGATCAATTCCCATGAATCCCCTATGACCCCATGACACCCTAGTGCTTTTTATCAATGTTTACACCCATTTTAGTTCATCTTGCTTGTTTATTTTCATTGCTATTTAGTTTAGTGACCTTCTACATCAACCCAAATTGTGACACCCCTAAGACACCACTAGTTTCAATAGAAATCTCATCTCAATTCCCGTCCCTTGGGATCCGACCTTTACTTGCTTCTTTACTAATTGTAGAGTTGTTTGTGAAGCTATAAATTGTGTTTTGGTCTAGGTGCTCCTAACGACAAGTTACCGAAAAGATTTAGTCCGACCAAACTGCTTCGTGACCTTGCTGATTGACGGAACTTGCTGGATTCCTACTCGACAGAACTGACGCGCATTACATCTCGATTCGACATGGGATCACGCATATTAAGGCAACAAGCAAAGGAAGGGACAAGATGATAAATCTAGACTTGACTTGTGAATCCATGAAATGTCGTGAGTGACTTCTCGTGTTTGGATTCACGGTGTTTGACCTTGACCTTTAGACTCGAGTGTTGACTTTGACAAAGTGACATTTATATGGTTGACTTTATTGACGGGATTGGCGACACGTGTTAATTCTAATTCGTGTGTTTAAGACAGGCTTGACTCAAGGTTCGGGCATGTGTGTCCCAAACGTGTCATTAGGATAATTCAAGAGACGGATTTTGGAATGACTCGATGTGTTAGCCTCGAGTGCGTGATTCGAGGTGTGGAAATGTTTAGATCCTAACTGAATTGGGGTAGGGGGTCCAAAATGACGGCGTGACACCTTAGGACTTGACTTGAATTTTGAAAAGACCCAAAATGTAAAGGAAGACGAGTTTATGACCCGACCGAGTTCCGACTTTGACATAGTCGGTTTGAACTTTGACTCTAACTTAGCCCAATTGAATTTATATATTCACATTTACATGGTTTGAAAAATATTTTGGTTAAAACGTTATTTTATTTTATTTTTTTGTTTTTTTTTCCGGGCTTTTTTTGTTTTTTTTTGTTTGTTTTTTGTTGTTTTGTATTTAGTTTTGAAATGGGTTTTAGGCCCGAAGTTTGACTTGACATTTGGACAGATTTTTGACTGGTTTTGCGCTAATCATTGGCTTTTTTCGAAATTTACATTTTAAAGGGATTTTGATTTTACAAAAATCGTCATCGTTTCGTTTAGAAATGGTGATCACGTAAGGTACAAACATTTATACAAGCATTATAACGGGATGCTGAGTGCATTTAAAAGGGTTTTGGTTTAAAGGCTGGGTTGCCATACCGAACAATCAAACCCGAAGTCTGTGGAGAGGCTCGTACCAAACAAGAGTAAGGCCGATTCCTAGTCCATTTCCTCAAGTAGTGAAAGTCCTTGATACAAACAAGAGTAAGTACCATGGTATGGATGACGTCAATCGCTATCCATCCTTAGGCCCAAATAAGAATTAGGACCGTTTAGACGGGACGATTGGTCGAATGGGTTGGGTTGGGACTAGGAAGGCCGAATAAACGATCTAGGAAGACCGAGTTATGAAAACCGACAATTGTCTTGTAGAAACTATTCCCTAACCTTGTTCAAGTTTCACCCTTGGCTACACGTAAGTGTATTATCCCCAGCGGAGTCGTAAAACTGTGGACATGGGCCATGGGGGCGCTTGGGAAACAAGCGTTTGCATTTGTGGAGTCGCCACTAATTTATTGTGGAAAATTGGAAATCGTTCGAATACCTCGTGCCATGTCAAGACACAAAGTAGTGACATGAACACCAAGAACTCGTTACCCTTAGCATTCTATGTCTAGAATGACTCTCGTGGATGTCAATGAACACGGATGTTCACAGAGATCTGGAGTATGGGGTGAGGGTACGTATTAGGAAGCTCTTTTGATCGAACACCTAATCCCGCCCGCCTCGATAGCGGCCTCTACTAATGATTAGGGAAAATCGTCTATACTCGATATATTGTCGATTATATGCATGCAATGCAACATCCATTAGATTAATCCTAGCATGTGAGAATTAAACTAAGTCGATGAACAATTAATTTAACATACAATTGAGTCGAAGTAGGGATTTAGATTTAATTACATGTGAAGACATACAAGCAATGCGATAAAAGAAATACAATAATACAATAATGAAAGTTACAATAATTACAACGGATTAATGATTTATGTCGAAAATACATTTAAAACGGATAATTTGGGAAAAAGAATAAATAAACGGGCAGATTATTAACGATAATACGAATGACAATTAATTGAATACGTAAACTAATTAAACTAGGTCAAGGCATAACGGAAGTTCAGAGACAGAAATCAACCTGGAACAGGCGCAGCAGGACTGCGCCTTCTGGAAGAGGCGCAGCAGTTGTTGCGTCTGTTCCAAGGCTGAGTTCTGGCTGTGAAGCCGGAACTGCAAATCGTTAGTATTCGTGGGGGAATTTAATGATTGATTACGATATTCGACTCGGATGAAAGTGATTTAATACATTAATTACATGTGAATGAGTCATAAAAACGATAAAACATGGATGAAACGAATGTAAACGAAATAATTACATGAATGAAAGATTGATTAGTGACATGAGTGAACTAATTAGGTTAGATATGACGAATTAATGAAGAACTAATGACGAACAAACAGATGGGAATATATCAAAGATCGAATTCCAGAAACTAGATATGAAAGAATCGAATTTCTACAACCCAGATCTATTTTAATGACGAAAACCCGCGAATATTGGTTATAAGGGATTTAAGTCGGGATTTAACGATGAATTATATACTAACAGTGATTAACAATATGTTAAATTATTAAGTGAATGAAACGAGAGCAAACAATGACGAAAGAAAATAAAGAAACGAAACTAACAGAGGACGAAGGAAGAAGAAAGGAAGTAGGAACTGCGGCAGCCTCACGAAGAGGCGCAGCAGGTGCTGCGTCCCTTCGAAGAGGCGCAGCAGTTGCTGCGTCCTTTCTCAACGTCTGTCTCCTGATAATCCGTAAAAAGGGTTTTAAATATGGTTTTACAAATCGGTTTTAGAAGTACTTTCGACATAAATCTTACATGATGCTTACAAAAAGTAAATAACAATAAATAAAGAAGGATTTACACCCTCAGACTTACATGTTTGACGAAACGAGATGAACTAAGTTTATGTTTTAGTGATGCTCGACTCGAATATAACGAAAGTGCCCTCGTAAGAGGAAAACGAACAGATTAATTAAAGTTGATTATGGTGGAGTTGGTCAAATTGGTCGGTCATGCAAACGAGACTGGTACTCAGAAGGATTCGAGCTTACGTGGTCAAAAGTTCAAGCACGTAGGCGCCAAAAGGTAAGAACGTGGTCTAGAATGCAAAGGGAGAAGAGAAGGGCGGACACTCGCGTGAGAAATATGTGAGACCGAAGGTCTCTATTTATACTAATCACGTGAAGGAATTAGGGTTTTCGGAGAGACTTTGGAAGTGAATCTCAAAAAGATATGAAAAAGATACGAAAAAATACGCATAAAAGGACTTGGGAAGAGGCGCAGCATGCACTGCGTCCATTGGAAGATGCGCAGCACCTGCTGCGTCTGTTCCCAAGTGGTTTCCTCCTGCGGAAGAAAGATTTTCGTGTTTAATTTATGGAATAACGGATTAATCTTATTTTCCTTAATATTTTGTATGAATATTACGGAAAATTCTTTACCAAAGATTAAAAGATTGTGAAATATGGAATAGAAATATCCGGAACATTCCAGAACATTCTGACTCGGGATTTAGCGGTTATCAGAAAATGAAGACGGTTTTAGGCCCGGACTCCAAATGTACTCTAATTACTGTCAAAACGACCGCATCGGCGCGTAGATGACAAATAAGAGGTAGACACCAGTGTTTGAGCAATCAATTGACGACTGCTGCGTGTCATTTATATAATGTTTTACACCCTATTTTACACGCATTTCAGAGCTTTATTGTGTATTTTATTCTACTATTTTCCCTATTTCCGTCTACTTTCGTGTTTTTTGTATAAAATTGCAGAAATGTGAAGAATCCAGCGGGAAAAGAGCCAAATCCGTCCCCGAGTACTTAGCATTGCATTTGACATGGAGTAAAGACTCGGGAAGCGAACTTGGTGCACATTTCAAGGCCTGAAAGATGTATTTACGAGAGTTTTAGAAGCGGATTACCAGCTACAGCAGTCTATAGACTAACCTACATGGTCTATAGACTGTCAGAATGATTCTCGACATTGCAGCCTTATTCAGATGGCTATATCTCGAGTTCTGTATCTGATAATCGAGTGATTCTAATTGGAGGTGAAAGCTTATCCTCTTAGCTTTCCAACGCTGCATAGAACGCCTGATTTGATTAAGTAACGAAAAAATGGCAGCTGTTTTAAGATCGGTGCGTGCTGCAGAATTTATCAGAAGTTACTGTACAGCGCCTGTGGTCGATCGACGGGTCTCATTGGTCGATCGACCACCCCACGAGCTGACGCGCAAATTAAAAGATGAGGAAGCCCATTGTAATTAGGTTTAGGAATAGGTTACGTTATTTTTCCTATATAACGTAACTTTACCTGCTGCTTGACGGATCTATCATTCTTGAGCTTAGTTAATTTCAGTTCCTATATTACATTAGTTATTCGTAGTTAGAATTCTCAATTAAGTTCGTACTTTGCTTTCGGATTCTCTTGTTCCTGCCTTGTTACGGTATTCCTTCTTCATAATTCCAGTTTGTTTTAGTTATTCTTGCAGTAGTTAGAATTGTTAGAATAATCCCGAAACCTTTAGTTTATTATTGCTTTTAATCGTTCAATTTCAATTATGCATTCGTTCATCGTATTTATCGAATTAGTTGTTGTTATCTTCATTAATATGTGTAGCTAAACCCTTCGTGCTAAGATGTAGGGGACCTATAGCGTAGATGGCGTAGAATTAGGCGACCTGAATTAAGGCATTGGTCGATCGACTGGCTCCTCTGGTCGATCGACTGTGCCAGTTGGTGATCGACTGTCTATAGTGGTCGATCGACTGACGCGTGTATGGTTAGCCCCGTTTTTAATTTATTAAGTGCAATATTTGACAACGAGACTGAGAGGAGACTTGTTAGATGCTTAGTATTGACCAATCCATTAAGATCGAGAGATAGGGGAGGGAAATAATTAATGAATTAGAACGACTAAATTTGCTAAGATCGAAAGATAGGTAATTTAGGCTTTAAGAATCACTTTTCAGGGCGAGAGCTAGCATTAGTGAGACTTAGGGGCTAGTAGCATAGGCCGAAAGGAGCTACTGGTTAACTTGGACCGAGAGGACTTGTTATTTACCCATCTACACGACTTTATTTCAGACTCACCCAGGACATGGGCCGTCATAGCTATAGTGAACCGACCATCTTAGCATCCCTTTTAATATTTGATTTTATCCATTTTATTTAATTGCTTATTTATTTGCTTTAGTTTAATTATATTGCATATTAGCTTTAGATAAACCCAAAACACCCCCCTTATTTGTTACTTTTAGACTGAAATCTAGAACAACTGAAATTCCCTTCCTCCCTGTAGTTCGACTCGTGCTACCGCTGTCTATAGTGGTAGTTTCGAATTTATAAATTTAAATCTTGATACTTTACGACGGTATCAACGATAAACTTACGAACTGTCACAAATCGTTCCGCGTACCAAACATGCGGCCCAATCATCACCGGGTGGTTTGCGGGAGGTGCAGAAATGAGGTATCTAGACTCCCCGGCAACGGCGCCAAAATTTGATACCGTCGTTTCAGTACCAAAAATAAATACCTAAGTACAACTAACAGAAGCCAGCGGTAAGTAGGGTCGATCTCCACAGGGAGGCGGTCACTATCTACTTGTTAATTCGGTCTGTCTAAGGTCACAGGATGGGGGTTTTAATTGATTTCTAAACTACTGAAGATTAAGGAAAAGAGAAATAAAGGCAGAAAATGTGATAAAGATAACAGATCAGAGAGAATATGTCAGGATTTCGGTTCACCATGGTAGTCAATCAATTCAGTTGCAAATAGCCTAGATAATCTACTGTGAGAAGGATAACGGAAAGGTCCTTCCGGTCCACTTTCTATCCTAGAATTCCACTAACTTAACTTCCGTCCTCATTAGGGTAGTCTACTGTTCATAGCAGGTCTGTTCATTCCAATCTTCCGATCCAGGAATGAAATTAACCAAATTAAAGGGCAACTTAGAAGCGTGCACTCAACTAAGTCGGTATTATAATTAAATTGCCATGGGTACAGATTCTCACAACTAAGCCGTCTAGTCTATTTGCTACATCGTCTTTATTCTACCATAGATCCCCTAATCCCAACATGAATGAATTTTGCTACTCATATTGCTAATGTTGTCAATAATAACAATAATGAAATAACTAATAAATGACATAATGAAATTGTAATAAAAATGCATAAACTAATTAGGGCATAAATTAATTAAGGAAGAACAAAGGAATTAAAGAAAACAAAGTATGAGATTAAGATTAAAAGAGAGAAAGATTACAATCACGAGAATTCCGGCGTAAAGAGCGACAAGATCCAAGCGATAAAACCCGAAAAGCAAAAGTTACAGTGGAAAAGTTTAGGGAAAAGAGAAGACTAAAGAGTCGCGTCAGTAAAAAAGTGTGTTTATGACCTAATCCCGACTTCCCTTATATAGGGAAGTCATTATTAACATAAAATAAACCTAACACGGGTTCAAAATCCCGAGTATATAAGCTAATCACTCGATCGAGTAACTTTATATCACTCGATCGAACAAATTTAAGCTAAAACCTCTCGATCGAGTACTTTAGGTACTCGATCGAACACTTATTAAATAGGCACTACTCGATCGAGTAGAAAAAGGAGTCGATCGAACATAATTATACTCGATCGAGTACTTTCCAGCGCACAATTCCAGCTTCGCGCACTGAACTTCAAACGGCTGCCATTTCTTCGTTGCTTGGGCAAATAGGGCGATTCCGGTGGCGTTAGAGAGCTAAGAGGACAAGATTTCATCGCAAATTCGAATCACCTGAAAATCAGTTGTAGAACTCGAGATATAGCTCTTCAAATTAGTCACTAGCAATTTAAAGTTCTTCCTTTGCTCGCCTAGCTAACTTACTTCTTTGCGCATCTCAAAATAGTAGTTTGCAAGCTCCGACTCAACTCATCTCCTAAATGCATGCATAGGAACATGTTTTAGGCTTGATTACGCTCCTTTCCGGTTCATACTTGCAAATAATACAAGACAAACCAAAGTAGCCAATTCGGGGGACATTTGTAGCTAAACACTACACAAAATGCATAGAAATGCGTGCAAATGAAGTATAAAATACCTATATAAAATGCACGCATTAATATCCACACCATAGGGAGCAAGGAGAAAGTTCACTTGGCTCGTTAGCAAGCCCAGCATTGAACGAAACTACTCTTTGTAACACAGCCGAGTCGGAGGAAGCACCGGAGTAAAACCCGCCACCCTCCAATGGCACCCACTTCTTCGCAAGAGGGCAAATTTCACCTTTCGGGAAAACGAAAACATGGTGTTTCAAATCCCAAAACCGATAACATGCTTCAAGCATCGAGGATTGCACCTTAACCTGACAAAGCACCAACAATTGACTAACTCCCTTCACAACGAATTGATATTTCTCGGGAGGCGACAAATCCCGGCACCAATGTCCCAACCTATTTTCGAAAGCATCCATGAATTATTTTGTAGAAGAAGAAGAAGAAAGCTTTTCGTATAGATGTTTTTCGTGTTTCGGGTGATGAAACAATGAAGCACAAACGTCCCTATTTATACAAAACAATCAGCGCTTTTTTCCGAAAAAGGGGGAAGCTCACTTGCCTCGCCTATGGCCTCGCGCCTCTTTAGGCTGGTCCTCAGGATCCGCACCTTGATTTGTCCCTATTAATTTGTGTTTCTTCCATACACCTAGAATTTCTCGCCTCAAGGCTCGCGCCTCTTCGGGCCTATCCGAAAATTTTTGTGTTTTCTCACACTCACATTTCTTTGTTTTCGCATTTCACGAAATCCGGTACGATTTCCATGACGCAACTTTAAACATACGGATTTTCTTTTCCTTTTTTTTAGGGGGGAAGGGCCAGTCGCATCGATCCGCGAAGGATCGTTTCCATGTCAATCGAAAATTCCGAATTTTTTTTTCGCTCTTCCCACAAAAATTGAAAATTGACAACACGAAGTCTTGATCTCGCAGAAATCAAACACACTCGCAAAATCTCTTTTGAAATTCATCCATGGCGGTTTGAGTTTTAGTTTTTCGAGTTACAAATTAATTTTGGCAAAATTCGATGCAATTTAATTCAATCACAAATTAATTTCTCGAAATTTCAAAACAATTTCATTTGAAAAATCCAAACGTGACGACTTGTCACGGAATTTTCAAAATTCCTTTTCGATTTCAATTTTAACTTCAAGTCATCGTGGTTATTTTTATTTTCATCAAATGCTATTGCGTGTTTAATTGGATACATACGTGTTACCTGTTGCCTGTTTTCTACACTAACGATGCAGGAACAAATGCCAAAGCAAATGGGGAATCAGCTGTTGACCGTGCTTCTCCGAAACACAACACATAAAAGCCAAACACAAACAAACTACAATCCAAAAACACATATATACAAACCGCCTTACGCAAAATACATCAACACACGTTTGATACAAACGACTGACTATACAAACAGGATCCGGTAAAAGTATTTATCATACAGACACTGGCTTAAAACAACAAACTGGGAGCTATCCGCCACCAACTGAACTAAGCACTCCTTACTCTTCTGATCAGAAAAGAAAGGGAGTAACATGGAAAAGAAAGGTGCAACAGCGGAAGCAGAGGTGGTTACCATGACGGTAATACCTCTTTCCTACTCCGTAACAAAAAAGGAGAAAATGCCTGGCGGACTTCGGACGACATGACAATCAGAAATTGTGACACAGTTCATTGCCCCGAAGTTAACCCCCAATCGTCGGAATTCAGCGATAAAAAGGAGCCACGACATAGGGCACCACTCCGATGTTGACCCCCAATTATCAGAATTTAGCGACGACTGAAATTGACAACGTAGAGCGACGCACTGGTGTTAACCCCCAACCATCAGACGTCCAAATTTCTGCAGACAACAGTCAACGATCAACATGCGATCAAACGTTGGACAAAGGCCACCAGGGAGAAACACAACTCGACAAGGATAAGACAACAATCGTCTCTCCTCCTCCTGGATCATCCTCCTCCTCTAAAGCCTCGGCCACGGACCCAGTAGGCCCAAAAGCCCCAGAATACTCACCTGAGATCAGGACAAAACAAAAAAACGTCAGCCGAAATTTCGGCATTGCGACGGCACAAAATGGACAAAATCCAAACAAAACAAAACCACCTGCAAATGCAAAAAAAAAAAAAAAAAAAAAAAAAAAAAAAAAAGAAGGGCAAACTCATCCAGCAAAACGCTTCACAAAAACCACACAAAAAACCGACTCGCACTCCTTTTCAAGCAAAAGACCAGTTGAAATAGCAAAAAATTACAAAAACCACCCAACACCTCAAAGACCGCACAAGGTCCGCAAATAAAAGCAAAAAAATTCCCGACACAACTGGGTATTTTTCACACCTCAAAAAAGGTAATTTTACGCTAATTCGGACACAAACAGGTCAAAATTCAAATTACGACCACAACAAAACGACGTGATTTAATCACGTCTCAAAGTGACCTAAACTACCGTTAAGGTCCATTTCAAGACAAACCGGCTCAGTTTGAGCCCAAACAGGCGCTTATTTCGTCAGCATAGGACCGTCTCACAAAGGTAAAAATTCAAATTTTGCCCACAACATCCAACGAGGGTACAATATGGCGAAGACAATCTTCCCCGACTACAATGCAACCTAGTGGGGCACACGACTCGAGCAAACAAACACGACATTTGTGAAATGAGACGATCTTTTGTCTCATTCACGTTTTTTGCTCCTAGAGAGCGGGAATGGGGACCAAAATGCAAACTAAAAGTACCCTTATACTCCTAAACAGGTTTCTAACCTAATGCAATAATCAATTTCACTCGAAAATAAGCCAAACAAAAACGGCCAAATTAATTTTCGAAGGGTTAGGGTTTCGCCCTAATTCAATTAACAAAAAGGCAAACAAATTTAAATGGATTCAAGAGGATTTACATACCTTGAGATGACACGAAGACAATGGCACGAAAACAAGCAAGTGGCAAAGTCGAAAAATGGTGATTTTGAGGATTTCCGTGGTTTTGTGTCGAAGAAGACGAAGAAAATGGGGTGCTCGACCTTCTCGCGTCTTTTTACAAAAAAAAGGAGAGGCTCCTCGCATCGCATGACGGCTCGCGCCTCTCTGAGGTGCTCCCTGCTCATTCAGCGAAATTTTGGGCTTTGGCCCAATTTCCACACAATTTTCGAAATTTTCATCGACGGAACTAAAAACCGTCATTTTTCAAAAAAAAATACAAAATTGTGAAATTCAAATTCGCTATTTTCACAAAATTTTCAACGACGGAATAAAAAACCGTCATTTTTCAAACAAATACGAAATAGTGAAATTCAAATTCGCTATTTTCACAAAATTTCCAACGACGGAATTAAAAACCGTCATTTTTCAAACAAATAAGAAATAGTGAAATTCAAATTCGCTATTTTCATAAAATTTTCAACGACGGAATTAAAAACTGTCATTTTTCAAACAAATACAAAATAGTGAACTTCAAATTCGCTATTTCCACAAATTTCCAACAAACGGAATTAAAAACCGTCATTTTCAAACACAAATAAAAAAATAGTGAAATTCAAATTCGTTGTTTTCACAATGCAAACGACGGAATTAAAAACCGTCATTTTCAAATACAAATACAAAAATAATGAAATTCAAACTCGCTATTTTCACACAATGCCAACGACGGAATTAAAAACCGTCATTTTCAAATACAAATACAAAATAGCAAAATTCAAACTCGCTATTTTCACACAATTCAAATGACGGAATTAAAAACCGTCATTTTCAAATACGAATACAAAATAGCGAAATTCAAACTCGTTATTTTCACAAAATTTAAACGGCGGAATTAAAATCGCCACCTGTCAAGAAAATGAAATACCATCATCCAAATTCGTTATTCCCACCATTTTCAAACAACGGCATTAAAAACCGTCACATTTTCAGACAAAAATAGTGAAATTCAAATTCGTTATTTTCACAAATTTCAAAATTCAAACGACGGAATTAAAAACCGTCACTTCCTCACAGAAAATAAGATAGCGAAATTCCAATTCGTTATTTTCCCACGATTTCAAACGACAACATTAAAAGCCTCACCTTTTTAAACAAAACCCAAGTAGTGAAATTCAAAATTCACCACTCCTCACAAATTTCAAATCGCAAGAAGACGGAATTAAAACCGTTATCTCCCAAACAAACATCGAATGGCAGAATTCACATCCGCTATCTCTACAAACGGCAATAAAAAATCGTCATCTCTCTTCGAGATTTGAAATCACCGCCAACCACAGGAGCCAGTCTCGAGCCTATCTCTTCCCGACGCTACAAATATCCAATATAAACACCGAAATTCCCCAGCAGGATATCAGAGGCCTCTCTACGGAGCCCATTAACTCAACAACCTCTTGGAATAAGCCCATCCAACGGAGCTGTTTCCCACAGTCAATCATTCAACCTTCAACATGGCTAGCGAGCCTCAAAACGCATCACCAACATGGCTGGCGAGCCTCAAAACACACCTTCAACATGGCAGGCGAGCTCAAAACGCACCTTCAACATGGCTGGCGAGCCTCAAAATGCACCTTCAGTATGGCTGGCGAGCCTCAAAACGCACCGTCAACATGGCTGGCGAGCCTCAAAATGCACCCTCAACGCGGCTGACGAGCCCCATCATACCTGTAACACGACTGGCGAGCCTTTTGTGGACACAGCCACCTACGCGCCAGGCCAATCCGTGGACGCATAGCGGTCTTTTGAAAGCCACGATCGGCGGCGTAAAGATGATTTCGACCAGATTGTTTTAGATCGGTCGGTTTCGTCTCGACAAGGGTCTCGAAACGATGCAAGAGATGTTCGGAGTCGCCACCAAGCATTTGTGGGATGCTTGGAACACGTTTGAATCCACTTTTTACCTAGGTCAACCAAGGCAAAAAGCGGTGTTTGACATAGGTACTAAAGATAAGGAATCGTCCCTTTTTAGCATCCTATCTCGAGAATGACTCTCGTACGCCTTGGATAAGGTCGTCCCCTATCCAAAGTTTCTGAGTAAGAGGTAAAGGTACGTATTGGGAAACCCTTTAATCAGACACCTAATCCCGCCCGCGGTAGCGGCCTCTACTGATCGATCTTGGTTGGTTAAATGCAAAAGTAGATAAAACGGGTAAATGCATGAATGCGCATCCACGAGTTTAAACCTAACATGTGAGCTTTCTACATCGGTTGTTTTAATCCAAGTATTAAGTATTTGATGTCGAGTTGGATTTAATGTTGATTTCCATGCAAGACGAAAATTAAACATCCATTTACCGAGTTAGGTTTATGGTGCATAATGTGATCCATTTGGCTTAGTAAGGCGTTTTGCAAATATAATGTAAAATGGGCAGATTTGTCATCTGATCCGTCCTGTATTCGGATTAACCGAAGTCGGGATCGTCCTAGACAAATGGTGGAAGGGAAACAGACCTTGCATCGGGCAGCCAGTATAGGCGCGAGCCTGTTGGCGATGCAAGTGGGTGTGCTTTGGTTTAAAAATGGAAAAATAAGTGGCATGTTTAGGCGCGGGTCAACAGACGATGGAAGACGTCTTCTGACCATTGAAAGAGTTCGTAAAATGCATTGAAAAGTGGGTGTTTAAACCCGTCTTGATTTGAAAAGGTCCTTTAGGCCGCTTTTGTGTTAATTTGAAGAACGAGGCTTGAATAATCGTCATTGTTTTGACAATATTCGATGTCGGGTTCGATTTTGCAAGCTTGACATGAATAGTTTTGAAAATGATTATGCACTAATTGTTTTAAGTTCATTTTTTGTAATTAGTCAACGTTCATCATCGTACTCGGGTTAAAATCCGACATGGTATGTAGAACCAAGGATGATTTTGTGTTGGTGGCTAATACATTTGTTTTGAAAATGTAAAGAAATGAGAAAGGCCTTTAAAATACCCTTCAAAATGTAAAGAAAAGAAATAAAAAGCTTTAAAATACCTTTTATAATGTAATTAACCAAATATTGTCACCGAACACGGATTAAACCGTCATGGTATTAGGAACTAAGGGTGAAAAATATTTTGTGGTTAAAAACTTGTCATAAAAATGGTTTGAAATGTTTGAAATGGTAAAAACCGATTACAAATATGAAATAAAAATAAAGGGGAAGAAGAGACCAAACACGGTTGGATTTAAGGTTGAGAGGGGTTTTAGGCGCGAGCCTGCCTGCTACATAAGCAGCTCCTGCCTCAACCGAAAATCCGGTTTTGGCTTGAGACGAGAAATCGACGAAAGTGTATCAACTTGTTTGGTCGGAAAACTCGGTTTGAAAACTGTTTTAGCAAAGTAAAAGAGTGTTTTAAGTTTAGTGATGATGTAGTGGTCGAGATGGTCGGTCAACTGGTTTAATGCACGATGACGGTACCAAACAATGTGTAAGGCTTGTGTTTACGATCGGTAGGTCGTAAACACGTGTCGGTTTGTGACATGAGAAGTCGATTCTAAAATTTTAACGGAGAAATGAGGGGGCGGACACTCGCGTAACTCTCAAATGGTGGCATTTGAGGCGTATTTATAGAGAAATGGGTGGTTGTGTGCATTTTGAGCGACGTGGCCGCATGGGCTGCTCGAAGAGGCGCGAGCCATTTCGCGCGTCTTCGACGTGTCTTGTCACTATCACGCAAGTGTAATCATGATTTGTTCAATCCTAGGATTTGGATGAACTTGATTTGTAATCATGATTTGTTCAATCCAAAGTAGAGCCCCCAGGTCAATCGAAGATTACAACCTGGAGACCGAAGCGACGTCGAGGCCTCTCGAAAGGATTAGGGTCGAGGACCTGCCGTCGGTAAAGGCGATGCCAAGGTGACTCGAGGGTACGAGTCGAGGACCTGTCGTCAGGAACAGTTTTGTAATACTACGGTTTTCTATATCTATGGGTACTCTATCGAGTGGGGCTTACTCTGTCGAGTAAGTATGTTTGATTTTCGAAATAGTGTTCTACTGACGGGTACTCGATCGAGTAAGTGGGTTACTCGATCGAGTAAGAGTCACTCGATCGAGTAGGTGGCGTACTCGATCGAGTAAGTTAGTTTTTACGAGTATTTGGTCGGGTTTTGTTAATAACGCGAGATTATTATATTAATCCTTCCGTCACTTTCTTTATCATTTTTCACCTTTTCTAAAACCTTTCAAAGAGAAGAGAAGTTACGTTGTCTTCGTTCGTCGCGTTACTATCAAATCCCAAGGCTAAGGCGGTCGGATTGTCTTTTTCTTTACGCCGTTGAGTTTGTCGTGTCGAGGGTAAGATCATTGTATAGTTTTTATTATGTTTCATTGAGTTTGGTTAAAACCCTAATTGGGTAGTTTTGGAGGTTTTGGGTGTATTATGATGATTAGGTGGTGATTATGTGTATATGTGTTATAGGATGAGGATTCGTAGAGGAACGGTATTGATTAGCTGCTGTGACGGTCTGTGATTGCTATTCCAGGTAGGGTTTCCCTACTCAGTATTGATTACATGGTATTGTTAGTATTTGATTGTTGTTGTTGTTATTGTTGTTGTATATCATATTGGTTTTGGAATTGGTGATTGTTGATAGTGTAATATGGTTGTTGTATGATCGTCTGTGGTTTGCGAGGTGCGTCCTCGGCTGAGTGGAGTCACTTGCAGAAGTGGCTTCACGCCCTTGATTCGCCTTATGTGGAACCCGCCACAGAAGGGATGTGCACATTAAGGAACATGGGTTTATCGCTCGGATGAGATGAGCGGAGCTTGGGTAGGAACGGCTGCGGTCCCCCACTGGCGGTGTGGAATACTTGTTGCGATGAGTATTCTGGCAGGGCTACACACTCAAGTGTGTAGTCAGATGTGTGGTGATGTGATGGAGTTTAGGTTGATTGAATTGGTTGTGGTTTTATTTTATTCCAGCTGTTTGTTTTGTGTAATCAGTACTGACCCCGTTTAAATGTTTTAAAAACTTTGGTGATATTCAAAAGTGATAGTTTGGGTGATCTGGCATAGCTAGTTATACTTGAATGTGTATTGATGATACATGTTTATTCTGTGAAATGGTAGGGATGATGTTCATGAGGTTCTTATCTGTTTATTCCATGTAATATGTTGCGTTGTGATCTAGTAATGCGGTTTTGAGTAAGTTTTCTTGTCCGAAAAGTTGTCCTAAGTCAGTGTTTGTGGGAATTGTATACATTATGGTGTCTATCGTTGTGGTTATTGTGCCTCGGATGGTGATCCGGGCACGGCACTTCGTGTTGTGATGCGAGTATTTTTGCGCTGCGGTGCGGCTGTTGGTGACGGTGTTGCGATGCTGTCATTGGTTGTGGTGGAGTATCCGGGATGATTACGATAAAAGTTTTCGAAAGTACATACTAGTTATACATAGATTGTTGTTATGTTTGCTGCTGCTTCCTGTGAGTTTCGGTTTGTACAGATAGACGGTTGTTTTGTTATTGATGTTTCTTACCAGTTTCAGCTTGGGAGTGAGGGTAGAGTATGATATGGAAGAGAGTTGTGTATGTTTCCGTTGTTGTCATGGTATAGTGATATTCTGTTGATGGGACTCGGTTGCGAGAGGTTGTTGGAGTACTTGTGATCTTCTTTTAGAGGAGGCATTGGTTGACATAGTAATGGCAAGTGATTTGTGGAACATGTGTTGTACTGATCTGGAAGCTGCAAGTGGTTCATAATCTTTTATTGGGACAGTGAGTATAGGGAGAAGGAACTTGAGGATCTAGTGTGAGTGTGGGTAATAAGTGTGGATCGTGAGTTATGAGTATGGAGATAAGTGCATGTATAGAGGACTATGTCGTTTCGGTGATAATAGGGAATAATTGGAGTTTTGGTTATGCTAAGGATTTTGTGGTATAAGTTAGGTGGTGTGCCGAATGAATTGAGGTATGAGAACTGTTTAAGTAAGAGAGCTTTGAAAATAGGAATGGTTATAGGTGTTGAGGTCATAGGCGGTTATCTTTGACATGCGGTGGTGATGAGGATAATGAGAAGATATAGCTCAAGATCTAGTATTAGTGAGTTACGAGGACGTAACATTTATCTTAAGAGGATTAGGATGCGATAAAAGAGAGTTTGATGGTTGTGCATGTTGTAGTATAATTGGAAGTAGAGTGTTGGTGTAGCATAAAGGATGGATATTTGTTGTGATTGATTTTATTAAAGGTTATGGCAGTGCTCGTAGTAGTGTGATGTCTAGGAGTGTGAGAATACATCGATAGTGTGGACAGTTAGGTGATGATGTTTAGGAGTTGATAGTGTTGAAAGTTGGATGATGATGTTATGAGTGGGAGTAAACTTCGAGGACGAAGTTCCTTTTGAGGGTGGTAGAATGTAACATTCCGTTTGATGTTTATGAGTGTCTTGACATTGGATTTTCTAGTGGATGATATGTTACGGAGCTAGCAGCGTTTGTGGATGGTAGTTGGTAGTGTATGGAGTTAGTGTCGAGAGAGACTATAATGTAGTTGATACAATATCGTGAGCCGTGTTGTGGAGGTAGGCATAGTTAATGGAGTTGGTGTTAAGAGTTCATGCTTTACAGGTTGAGGTTTTGTTTTGAGTTCTTAGTTGCGTTGTTGTGTCTTAATCGAGTTAGTATGTATGTTTTGAGTAAGGGTTGAACTTCGGGGACGAAGTTGTTTTTAAGGAGGGAAGACTGTAATACTACGGTTTTCTATGTCTATGGGTACTCTATAGTGTGGGGCTTACTCTGTCGAGTAAGTATGTTTGGCTTTCGAAACAGTGTTCTGCTGACGGGTACTCGATCGAGTAAGTGGGTTACTCGATCGAGTAAGAGTCACTCGATCGAGTAGGTGGCGTACTCGATCGAGTAAGTTAGTTTTTACGAGTACTTGGTCGGGTTTGGTTAATAACGCGAGATTATTATATTAATCCTTCCGTCACTTTCTTTATCATTTTTCACCTTTTCTAAAACCTTTCAAAGAGAAGAGAAGTTACGTTGTCTTCGCTCGTCGCGTTACTATCAAATCCCAAGGCTACGACGGTCGTATTATCTTGTTCTTTACGCCGTTGAGTTCGTCGTGTCGAGGGTAAGATCATTGTATAGTTTTTATTATGTTTCATTGAGTTTCGTTAAAACCCTAATTGCGTAGTTTTGGGGGTTTTGGGTGTATTATGATGATTAAGTGGTGATTATGTGAATATGTGTTATAGGAGGAGGATTCGTAGAGGAACGGTATTGATTAACTGTTGTGACGGTCTGTGATTGCTATTCCAGGTAGGGTTGCCCTACTCAGTATTGATTATATGGTATTGTTGGTAGTTGATTGTTGTTGTTTTTGTTGTATATCACATTGGTTTTGGAATTGGTGATTGTTGGTAGTGTAATATGGTTGTTGTATGATCGTCTGTGGTTTGCGAGGTGCGTCCTCGGCTGAGTGGTGTCACTTGCGGGAGTGGCTTCACGCCCTTAATTCTCCTTCTGTGGAACCCGCCACAGAAGGGATGTGCACATTAAGGAACATGGGTTTATCGCTCGGATGAGATGAGCAGAGCTTGGGTGGGAACGGCTGCGGCCCCCCACTGGCGGTGTGGAATACTTGTTGCGATGAGTATTCTGGCAGGGCTACACACTCTAGTGTGTAGTCAGGTGTGTGGTGATGTGATGGAGTTTGGGTTGATTGAATTGGTTGTGGTTTTGTTTTATTGCAGCTGTTTGTTTTGTGTAATCAGTACTGACCCCATTTAAATGTTTTAAAAACTGTGGTGATCCATTTGGGGGTGGTGAGCAGTTGTCTAGCGGGTATACTATGGATGCGCGCGGGATTAGCTGGGGATGGAGTTGCCACGAGTCTGATAGTAGTCTTCCGCTGTGTTGTCTTTATACTTTTGTTACTTCAGCTGTAGTTTGGTTGTAGAACAGTCGTACTTTACTTTACAGTTGGTTTTGTTTTGTAATCACTTAAACTTATTATTGTTTTTGTGTGACGGTTTTTATTGCCGTCGTTGAAATTTTGAGAAAATAGTGAATTTTGAATTTCACTATTATTGTTTTTGCGTGACGGTTTTTATTGCCGTCGTTTGCAATTTTGAGAAAATAGTGAATTTGAATTTCACTATTATTGTTGATGTGACGGTTTTTTTTTGCCGTCGTTGAAAATTTGAGAAAATAGTGAATTTTGAAATTTCACTATTATTGTTGATGTGACGGTTTTTATTGCCGTCGTTGAAATTTTGAGAAAATAGTGAATTTTGAAATTTCACTATTATTGTTTTTGTGTGACGGTTTTTATTGTCGTTGTTGAAAGTTTGAGAAAATAGTGAATTTGAATTTCACTATTTTTGTTTTTTGTGTGATGGTTTTTATTACCGTCGTTGAAATTTGAAGAATAGTGAATTTTGAATTTCACTATTATTGTTGATGTGACGGTTTTTATTGCCGTCGTTGAAAATTTGAGAAAATAGTGAATTTTGAAATTTCACTATTATTGTTGGTGTGACGGTTTTTATTGCCGTCGTTGAAAATTCAGAAGTTTGTGTGGGAAATTGGGCCAAAGCCTAAAATCTCGCTGAATGAGTCAAGGAACGCCTCGTTGAGGCGCGAGTCTTGCTGCGAAGTAAGGGAGCTCCTCTATTTTGTAGAAAAGACGCGACAAACAGGACGACCCCATTCTCACTTCATCTTCCTCAAACACGCGACAAAACAAAAAAATCGCCATTTTTGGGTCTTTTTTTCTTGCTTGCCTTTGTGCCATTGCCAATATGTCATCTCAAGGTATGTAAATCCTCTTGATTCCATTTGAATTTGTTTGTCTTTTTGTTGATTGAATTAGGGTGAAACCCTAAACCGTCAAAAATCGAATTGGGCGTTTTTGATTAGGCCATTTTTGAGTAAAATTGATGATTGCATTAGGTTAGAAACCTGTTTAGGAGTATAGGGGTGCTTTTAGTTTGCATTTTGGTCCCCGTTCCCGCTCCCTATGTTCGAAAAACGTGAATGAGACGAGGAAACCGTCTCATTTCACAATGTCAAGTTTCTTTGCTTGAGTTGTGTGCCCCACTAGGTTGTATTGTAGTCGGGGAAGACCTTGTTTGTCATATTGAACCTTCGTTGGGGTATTGTGGGAAAAATTGAAATTTTTGCCTTTTGCGACGGTCTAATGTCTGATAAAATAAGCGTCTGTTTGAGCTCAAATTGAGTCAGTTTGTTTTGAAATGGACCTTAACGGTAGTTTAGGTTGCTTTGAGACGTGACTAAATCACGTTGCTCCGTCGTGGTCGTATTTTGAAATTTTGACCTGTTTGTGTTCGAATTGGCGCAAAACTGCCTTTTCGAGCTGTGGAAAATACCCTATCGTGTCAGGAATATTTTTTTGGGTTGTTGGCGGACCTTGTGTGGGTCTTGAGGCGCTGTGTTTTTTTGAAAATTTTCTGTTGTTGTTTTGACTCGTCTTTTGCTTGAAAAGAAGGGCGAGTCGTTTTTTGTGCGGTTTTCGTGGATTGTTTTGTTGTTTTTGTTTGGTTGGGTTTGGGCGGGATTGCCCTTGTTTTGTTTTGCAGGTTTTTTTTTTTGGATTTGTCCATTTTGTGCCGTCGTAATGCCGAAATTTTGGCTGACGTTTTCGTTTTGTCTTTGATTGCAGGGGAGTGTTCAGGGCCTACCGGGTCCGTTGCTGAGACTTTGGAGGAGGAGGATGACCCTGGAGAGGAGAGACGACTGTTTTTTGTTACAGGCTTGGTTGTGTTTCTCCCTGGTGGCCTTTCCCCAGCTTTTGATCGCGTATCGATCATTAACTGTTGTCTGCAGAGGTCGGACGTCTGGTGATTGGGGGTTAAGACGGGTGCACTGTTCTGCATTGTCGCCCTTGATCGTTGTCGAGTTCTGATGATTGGGGTTCAACATCGGGGTAGCGGTTCTCATCGCCGAATTCCGACGATTAGGGGTTAACGTCGGGGCGATGCACTGAGTCACCACTTCTGATTGTCACGACGTCTAAAATCTGCCAGGCACTGTTTTCTTTTTTGTCGTGGAGTAGGAACGAGGTATTACCGTCGTGGTAACCACCTCTGCTTCCGCTGTTACTCCTTTCTTTTCTGGTCGAAAGGGGAGGGAGTGCTTAGCACAGTAGATGGCAGATAGCCCCCAGTTCGTTGTTTTAGGCCAGTATCTGTATGATAAATATCTGTACCAGATCCTGTTTGTATGGTCAGTCGTTTGTATCAAATGTGTGTCGATGTATTTTGCGTGAGGCGGTTTGTATATATGTGTTTTTCGATTGTAGTTTATTCGTGATTTTGGCTTTTTTGTGTTGTGTTTCGGAGAAGCGGTGTCGGCTGTCAGTTCCCCTTTGCTTCACACTAGTTCCTGCATCGTTAGTGTAGAAAACAAGCAACAGGTAGTACGTACATTATAAATCTAAACACGTAAAAGCATTTGGTGGAAACAAAATTAACCATGATGACTCGAAGTTAAAATTGAAATTTAAAATGGTATTTTGAAAATTCCGCGACAAGTCGTCACGTTTGGATTTCTCAGAAAGAAATTGATTTGGAATTTTGCGCAATTAACTCATGTTTTGAATTAAATTGCGTCGAAATTTGCTGGAATTGATTCGTAACTCGAAAAATTAAAACTCAAACCGTCACGGGTGAATTTTAAAATAGATTTTTGCGAGTGTATTTAATTTGATTTTTTGTGAGATCAAGACTCGAATTTGCAAGAGTTTGAAATTTTGAAGAAAATTGACGTGGTGTTATCAATTTTCGATTTTTGTGGAAAATGCGAAAAAGCGAAAAATTTTCGGAATTTCGACTGACATGAAAACGATCCGTCGCGGATCGGGACGACTAGCCCTTCCCCCTTTAAAAAAAGAAGAGAAAAACCCGTATGTTTAAAGCTGCGTCATGGAAACCGTGTCGGATTTCGTAAAACGCGAAAACAAGGAAATGTGAGTGTGAGAAAACACAAAACGTCCTGGATAGGCCCGAAGAGGCGCGAGTCCCGTGGCGGGAGGTTTGAGGTGTCAGGAAGAAACACAACTTGAAAGAGACAATTCAAGGTGCGGATCCTGAGGGACAGCCCAAAGAGGCGAGAGGCCACCGGCGATGGAAGTCAGCTTCCCCTTTTTTCGGAAAAAAGGCGCTGATTGTTTTGTATAAATAGGGACGTTAGTGCTTCATTGTTTCATCATCCGAAACACGAAAAACATATCTACAAAAACCTTTCTTCTTCTTCCACAAAGTCATTCATGGATGCTTTCGAAAATAGGTGCGACATTGGTGTCGGGATTTGTCACCTCCCGAAAAGTATCAATTCGTTGTCATGGGAGTTGGACAATTGTTGGTGCTTCGTCAAGTCAAGGTGCAATCCTCGTTTCTTGAAGCATGCTCTCGGTTTTGGGATTCGAAACATCATGTTTTCGTTTTCCCGAAAGGCGAAATTTGTCCTCTTGTCGAAGAAGTAGGTGCCATTGGTGGGTGGTCGGCTTGTGTTCCGGTGCTTCGCCCGACTCGGTTGTGTTATAAGGAAAAGTTTCGTTCAATGTTGGGCTTGTCAACAAATCAAGTCAACTTTCTCCTTGCTCCTTATGGTGTGGATATGTTGGCTCTTATCAACATTTTCTCCAACCGGTTGGATGTCAATGTCTCGGAGGTGGCTAGGAGAAGGGCTCTTGCCTTTTGACTAGTGCATGCATACCTCTTTGTCGATGCCTTGAAAGAGGGGTCAAAATGCTATGGTAGTATGACCCTTGTGCATGTGATTGAGCAAATGGAGCATGGTAGAGATCCATCATGGTTGGTGCTTGGCGAGATCATCCAAGCTTTGGACAAGAAGAGCCCTTGTGGAGAAGCTCCCTCGTTTGGATCTCCAAGGATCCTCCAAGTATGGCTATTGTAGAGGCTAAGGTATATAGAGCCTCCGGCCGATTCTTCTTCTTATTCCTTCTGTCACCTTACTATGAGGAAGAACTTGTACTCGGATAGTTTTACATCCACCGAGGCCTATTGGACCTCGAGATTGGTAGAGGAGGGTGGTCCTCATATCCGTTGGGTGGTGCCATAGTGGCACTTGAGGTCCTTCACGGGGTTACCCGCTTCGGTTGCTAGTTCTTGTTCTTTGATGGCGACGGGTTTGAAGGTTGCTTCCTTTATTTATCCCGAAAGGCTCATGAGGCAGATGGGGCATCAACAAAAGGTGCCCGCTCAAGATACTCTCGTCCAAGAGAGTGTTTTTCGAAACTCCGAGCTTGTGGAGGTCTTCGAAAGATGGTGGGCCACTTGGCCTCTTTGGGAGGTACCAAACCCCGTTGCCACGACATGGGTGACTCCCGCTTATGTCAAGTGATCAAGAGCTCAAACCTTGGAGGAGAGGTCCAAATCTCGTAAAGACGAGGTCGTTGATTTGAAGTATAGAGAGGTTGGCAAGGCCAACCGTGCCTTCTTTGACGACTTTGTTGATGGAGTTAGCCCGGATGTGATGAGGCCACCAAAGAGGAGAAGCTCGGGTCCCAAAGAGGTAGTGGGCCGTATATGGGCTCGTCTTGGGCTGAGTATGGGGTCATGCAAGAGACCAGAGGCCGTCGCCGTTATAGATCCGTTTAGGATCCGTTCCGAAAAGGAAGTTCATGCTAGGCGGGCCAACAAGAAGAACAAGGGGAAGATGTACCCCGAGGGAAAAGGGCAAGGGTAGGATGGAAGAATGAAGATCTCCATTACCCATTTTATTATTATGTTGTGTTAGTGTTGTGGTTTTTTATTATGTTGTACTAGATATGTCTTGTGTGTTTTGTGCTAGTTTTACTATGTGAGGTGTCTTAGTCGACACCTTAGCTTTGGCAAGTTTTAGACTTGTCGAGCTTTATTTGTTGTCAAATTTGTAATCCTTTTCATTATTAATTAAAAAAGAGGATTGCTTGTGTTAAAAGAGTTGTGAACGCTTGTTTCTTCCATCCATTTTGTAAAGGCAATTCGCCTTGAATTATCCTAAACATTGCACTTGGGGAATGGGATTTTTGTGGGAAGGGAGAAAGGCTTCTTTTTTCTATTTTGGTGGAAAAGGGAATGTTTTTTCGTTTTCTCTTTTTTTTTGAAGTTGATGTAGGTGATGTTTTTTTGTATGTGGGATGTTTTTTTTTAATATGGGGATGGTTGTATCCTTCTTATGTAAGAAAGGACTGCCTGCGTATCCACCTGAAAAGGTGAAATCAAACCATGATCGTAGTTCGAAATATTTTGTAAATTTATTTGGGTTTTGTGGTTGTATCCCTCTTGTATAAGAAAGGACTGCCTACGTATCCACCTGAAAAGGTGAAATCAAACCATGCTCGTAGTTCAGGTGTTTTTTTTTAGTGCAAATGGATGTTGCCTTTGACAGATCAAAGGGCATTCGAAACGGGCAAGGTGCCGCAACTTAGACTCGATAAAACAAGCAATTTCAAATCAGAACGCGTTGAGGAACTTGACTTCAAAGGGTTAAGGTGGTCGCTAGTTTTAAAACTAGGGTGAGGTTGTTGGTCGCTACGGTTCAAGGGTAGTATTTCTTGAGTTGGTCTAGTTTGGTCGAGTTTGTAAAATCCTCCCCGTCTAGGTCACTCGGTCTCATTGCGCCCCCCGAAAGTATTTTCTTGACCAGATATGGCCCGGCCCAATTGGGTTTAATTTCCCCCTCGGATCGACGGGTAATGGTGATCGAATCGACTTGAGGACCAAGTCGCCTTCTTTGATGTTCCTGGGTTTAACCTTTTTTTGTTGAATGCCCGTTGTATATGTCGGTTGTATAGCTGGACGTTCTGCAAGGCGTTGAGTCGCCGCTCGTCTAGAAGCGTGAGTTGTTCGAACCTTCGACGGGTCCATTCCGCCTCAGGAACTTGACTCTCCAGTAGGATGCGTAGAGATAGGACCTCTAACTCTACCGGCTGAACCGCGTCCATACCGTATGCTAGGTAAAAGGGTATGGCTCCTGTCGGTGTTCGAATGGAGGTTCAGTATCCCAGAGTGCGAATGGGAGTTTGCTCGGCCAATCGCGGTAATTATCTTGCATCTTCTTAATAATGGTGACAAGAGTTTTGTTTGCTACCTCCACCGCTCCGTTGGTTTGGGGACGGTAGGGGGATGATCGATGTCGTTTGATCTTGTATTTGTCCAGCTGGGCTTGTGTTTCCGCCCGGAAGTGAGAGCCTTGATCGCTGATGATTTCATGGGGTAGCCCATATCTGCAGATGATGTTATCCTGGATGAACTTGGCCACTTGTTTGGCGGCCAAGACTGCATAAGCCTGTGCTTCCACCTATTTGGTGAAATAGTCGATGGCGACGAGGACGAAGCAATGCCCTTTAGTGCCTATCGGGTTGACTTTCCCGATGATGTCGATGCCCCAGGTCGAGAATGGCGAGGGTGATGTCATGGTGTATAAAAGGGACGGTGGTATCTGTTGTATGTTGGCAAAGATTTGGCAATTGTGGCAATGTTTGACGTAGTTGCGGCAATCGGCTTCTATGGTGGTCCAGTAGTAGCCTATCCTTATGATTTTTCGGATCAGCATCATTGCGCTCATGTGAGGGCCACATTCTCCGTCGTGGACCTCTCACATGACCTTTTTGGCTTTGTGATGGTCAATGCAAAGGAGGAGAATCCCTTGGGGTGTTCTTTTGTATAGTTGTTCTTGGTTTTTCACGAATTGTGATGCTAGTAAACGGATGGCTCTTTGTCCTCTCGTATCAGAGTTGGGAGGGAATTCGTTTTTGGTTTTGTAGTTGAGGATGGCTTGGTACCAAGGTTCGGCATGGTTTTCCTTGTCGTCGTTGATGGCGCAGATGTGAGCTGGCTCGCTCCTTCTCTCGACACATAGGGGCATCGATGTCATGTCGTCAGGTATGTTGACGAGCGCGGCAAGTTTTGCCAGGGCATCCGCAAATTGATTTTCCTCTCGTGGCAAGTGGAAGTAGTCGACTTGGTCGAAGAATTCGGCCTCTTGACTGATCTTTGCTTGGTAGGGTGCTAAGCTGTCGCTTCGGATTTTCCATGATCCAGACACCTGCTTGATGATGAGTGAGGAATCCCCGTGGACGCTCAGTCTCTTGATGCCAAGTGTCATGGCTGCTTGTAGGCCGATATGGCATGCTTCATATTCGGCGGCATTGTTGGTGACGGCGAAGTCTAGCTTGACCGAGATCGGAACATGTTTTCCCTCTGGTGATATTAGAAGGATTCCTATCCCGAAGCCTCTCAGATTGGATGCACCGTCGAAGTATAGGTCCTATGCGTCGGAGTCGGCACAAAGGATGTCTTTGTCGGGAAGTGACCATGTGTCGGTCGTTGGATCCTCGTTGACGGGATTTTCTGCTAGGAAATCGGCGACTGCCTTCCCTTTGATAACCTTGAGGGGCACGAACTTGAGATCAAATTCGGATAGCATGAGCGTCCATCTAGACAGCCTTCCGTTTAGTACGGGTTTTTTGAAGATGTATTTGACCGGGTCCATCTTAGAGTAGATGTGAACCGTGTAGCTGAGCATGTAGTGTCGCAGCTTCTTTGTTGACCATACAAGGGCAATGCATGTCTTTTCCAGTTGGGTGTATCTTGCCTCATACTCGATGAACTTTTTGCTGATGTAGTAGATGGCTCGTTCTTCGCCGTTGACTGTTTGTGCTAGCATCGCTCCCATTGCCGTGTCGGTGACAGTCAAGTATAGGGATAAGGGAATTCCTTGTTGAGGTGGCATGAGGACAGGAGGTTTGGATAGGATTTCCATTATCCTGTCGAAGGCCTTTTGACAGTCGTCGTCCCAATCGGTGTGATCGGAGGCGCGAAGCTTCTTGAAGATTGGTTCACAAATCATGGTGAGCTTGGCTATGAAGCGGCTGATGTATTGAACCTGACCAAGAAACCCCTGAATCTCCTTCTCGTTCTTAGGCCGAGGCATTTGTTGAAGGGCTTTGATTTTGGTTGGATCAATCTCAATGCCTCTCTTGCTTACGACGTGTCCCAGGAGTTTTCCGGAGGTGACCCTGAAAGCACATTTCTGAGGATTCAGTCTCATGTTATATTTCCGCATACGAGCGAAGAATTTCCGAAGGGCGCTGATGTGGTCATCCCGTTCTTTTGATTTGACGATTATATCATCAACATATACCTCCACCTCCTTGTGCATCATATCATGTAGGAGAGTGGTAGCGGTTCTTTGATAGGTAGCTCCGGCGTTGATTAGATCGAAAGGCATGACCGTATAACACTATGTACCCCACTGTGTAGTGAATTCAGTTTTATGCATGTCTTCCTCAGCCATTTTGATCTGGTTGTATCCAGCATACCCGTCCATGAATGATAGGAGAGCGTGCTCGGCGGTATTGTCCACCAGGATGTCAACATGTGGCAAAGGGAAGTCCTCCTTTGGACTTGCCTTGTTCAGATCCCTGAAGTCGACGCAAACCCGAATTTTTCCGTCTTTCTTAGGTATAGGCACGATGTTGGCCACCCAGTCAGAGTATTCAGACACTTTGATGAACCCGGCCTTGAACTGTTTATCCACCTCTTCCTTGATTTTAAGGGCGCATTCGGCGCAACTTTTTCTTTACGGGTTTAGCTCCGGGTTTAATGGGTATCCTGTGCTCCGTGATCTCCCTGTCGATCCCAGGCATGTCTTTGTAGGACCAGGCGAATACGTCCTTGTATTCGTGTAGGAGGTCAATGAACTGTTGTCATTCCGAGGGGTCAAGGGTTGTCCCTATCCTAAGTTCTTAAGGTGTGTTCTCGGTTCCTACGTTAATAGGTTCGGTCTCCTTAATGATGGGGGTCCTAGTTTCCCGTTTGTCAAGTTCTTTGGCGAGGTGAGGTGGGTAGTCACTCGAGTCAAATTCCTCATAGTCGTCCAGAATTGCATTGCAGTTAAATTTAGACGAGTCATAAGCAAACTTAGCGTTCATTAAGTCGACTCGAGTAAAAATCTCGGATTGGACAGACATCTTATGGCAGTCATAGGCGGAACAACAGAGGAGGTGGCTCTGGAACAAGCTTCAGGTTGCCACCTTCCATGGGAGTGGGGATGACCCTAGTTGACTCCGCCTCCGAAGCAGACACAAGTTTGTGATAAAACAGTGGGAAGGGGACTCTGACTGGGACATCAGGAGCGCTAGGAGCTAAGACGGACTCTGACTCCGACTCAGACTCAGACTCTTCTTCACTTCCCTCTTTGAACATAGGGCCTTCTCCAGTTGTAATTTTGAGAATGCGGCCTTGACCATCGGTCCACTTGATGGTTTTCCTCCAGCCTTGTGTAGCTTTCTCTTGGTCAGTATTAGAGATTAAGGTGGTGGGGTCAAACTTGTTGTCCTTTAGAGCAATGTTGATGATGTCCTCATAGCCGATGTCCTTGTTGTTGTCTTCTCCGAAGAGGAGAGTGAAAGCTTATCCGTCGAGGCATGGGGTCGACTCAGACTTGGTTGATGTAGCTTTGGTGTTTTCGGGGATAAAGTAGCAGTCTTGAAAGACTTCGACACCCGGGTGCCTGACCTTGGCCACGGAATCATAGATCGGCTCAGGAAAGCCGTGATAGAGGTCGGATTCTCCCTCGGGGACGTAGTATCCATTGAGGGTCAAATGATAGGGACGGAGAATGACTCCGTGCTTATTGCGTTTCCATATTAGGAGGTTCATCTTCTGGATGTCTTCTTCGGTAGGTTCATAGCCTAGCCCGAAGGGGGTGTTAGGGACCTTAGCCTGTTTTAAGAGAGGTAAGGTGTTCTTTAGCGGATTGAGGGGTAGACCCGGGAAATAACCCTGGCGCATTAGAATGCGGTTGACTATGAGATTAGAAAACGGGTCACAATCAAATGGTGCTGATTCATCTGTTAGAGCATTCACAGCCTGGAATCCCCACACTTCGCTGTCGCCCTCCTCAATGGCTTGGGAGGCTATTCCCTTTTTCATGACGGCTTTGATTAGGGAAGCGGGAATTGTGATTGTCTTCCCGTTGAAGGGGACCCTGATTTTATGATGAAGGGTTGAGGTAACTGCCTTGACGGTGTGAATCCAGGGGCGTCCCAGAAGCATGTTAAAGGAGGCGTCAATGTCGACTACCTGAAAATTGGTTTGTCTTTCCAAGGGTCCAGTTGTAATGGTTAGGGTGATAAGGCCCACAACCTTACGACGAGTGCTGCCATAGGCGCGTACCCCTTGATTGGTTTGGACCAAATCAGTTTCTTTGATACCCAACTTATGAGCCGTCTTGAGGGGAATGACATTAACCGCAGATCCGTCATCCACTAGAACCATAGGCACATCCTTTTTTAGGCATTGTACGATGATGGTTATAAGGCCAGGTTATGGTTGGCTCCGAATGGAGGGATATCTTCATCAGAGAAGATGATCGGGTTGTTCAAGTCAGGGACATCCCTTGTCATATGTGCCACCACTTCTTCAGGAGAGGAGGTAAAGGGAACTGTCAACTTCCCCAAGGCTTGCAGTAGAGCTTGTCGATGTTCGAAGGATGTGGCAATCAGTTGCCAAATTGAAATTTCGGCCTTTGCTTTCTGCAGCTGTTTGAGGATTGAATTTTCGGGAACCCTTGGTTGAGCGTCCGGGATGGCCTGGTCATTTGTTGTTGGGACGACTGTTGAACTGTTCGGATTTTGATAGGGGCGTCCAGACCAGGTAAGGTGACCGATCTCTTTTGCCTGTTTCCCCTTCCCTGGGACCATGTAGACATCCTCCGCATCGTCTCTCCAGATACCATTGATTTCGGGATCTCGAGGGTATCTCGGAGGGGTATTCCTTGGTGGGTAGTTTTTGTGAGGGAAGTTTTTGTGAGGATAATTTTTGTGAGGTTGATTATTGTGAGGTTGATTGTTGTGGGGTTGATTATTGTGAGGTTGATTGTTGTGGGGTACGTGCCAGAATGGTCGCGGGAGCAATCCTTCCTGGTGAGGGTAGTTTTGGGTGTTTGGAGGACCCTCCCTCGGGCACGGTGTTGGTGTTGGTGGTTTGAAAATAAACCGGTGGTAAGCGTCATCAAGTCGAGTTATCCTTTCTGAGAGACTGGCTATAGCCTCCTCAAGTTGTTGGAACATGGCAAGCATGGTTACGGCGCTGAACACGAATACCCCGTCTGAGGCATCCTTCTCCAAGGCGTTCACCTCCTCATCAATTGGTAAGATGAGGTGTGAGAAATCTAAGGTTGGCTCGTCATCGTAGATGACATGGATTCCCAAAGGGTTTGTCTTGTTGTTTGGTTTTCTCGGTGGAGGCAAAGGTAATTTCCTTTTCTCGATCATGTCTTAAATAATGTGTTTGAGCTTAAAGTAGGCTTCTGTGTCATGACCTTTCCCTTGGTGGTATTGGCAGTAGGCATTGGGATTCCAGAAACGGGTCTTCTTAGCCTCAGATGGATCCGGAGTGGGTCTGATCGGTTGTAGTTTCCCTTGGTCCATAAGCCTTTTCAGGGCGCTTGCATAAGTTGACCCTAGGTTAGTGAACACTCTTTGGGGGCGCTCAGTTCTTTTCGTGGTTGGCTCGAGGAGGTTGACCTCATCAATTTTGTTTGTTTGACCATAGGAGCGAGATCCGGTGGATGTAGATCCCTGGTAGCCTCTACCGGTGGTTTTGGCTAGGACACCTTTTCGGAGGTCATCTTCGATGCGGGTTCCCAGGATTTGTAGATCCTGGAATGTCTTGATGATTTGGTATCTCAGTAAGTTGGCATACACCGGGCGCAGATTGTTGACAAATTTATCTACCGAAGTTGATTCGCTTGGCTTACTGACCAATTGAGTGCTTACTTTCCTCCAACGGGTTAGGAATTCCGTAAATCCTTCCTTATCATTTTGAGTGAGGACCTCAAGAGTACGGGTGTTGGCCTGGATTTCGACATTGTCGGCATACTGTTTAGCGAACTTAACTGCAACCTCGTCCCAGGTAGTGAGGTTCTTCGGGTCAAGGGAGTACTACCATTGGCGAGGGATCGTCTCTAGAGACGATGGAAAGATCCAGGTGAAGAGTTCCTGTTTGACCCCCTTTATGGCCATGTAGTCTTTGAAGGCTCAAAGCTGATTGAGTGGGTCCTCCACTCCCTTGAATTTGGGTACATCAGTCAAGGTGAAGTTGTCAGGTAGTTGATCCCCAACGGGCTCAAATCTTCGATTGTTTTCGAGGTGGATGATGTTACCCCGGGCAAGGAGTTGTTCTTCCAAGAGTTTGAGCCTTTTCTCAGTTTCAGTCAAAGGCGGAGTGTTATGTTCTCCAGTTTCCTTGTTTTCCAGGGTGTCGATACGGGTCTCGACACGGTCCAGGGTGACCTTGATAGCAGTGAGCAGGCTGGCTAGTTGGGCAGTTGTAACATCTCTGTTGTCGTTGTTGTTGTTGATGGACGAAGTTGAAGACAGGGCCATGGTTCTGATGCAGAAAAACGGCTCACATTATACCTTGATCCTACACGGTCCAAAGACTAAACGCAGAAAACACAAAGGACGGAAAAAATATCAGACTCAACAAGACGAGGATGACCGTGTGTGGTACCTCGGTGGTGACTCAATTTATAACGTGACAGTGTTGACCGGACTTTAACTTGCGCCCAACATAGTGGCGTGACGCCGTTGGACGAGTCTCGTGGTGAGACGACTCATAAGTAAAGACCCATAAGTATATTTGCTTCGACTCGATAGACACGAGGCGTAATTGGAATGGTGGACTGAAGTTTTCGAAAATAGATATTTTCAAAAAGAATCGTTTGTCGCTTTATGGACAGCTTTCGAAGAATAGGGATCTCCGAAAGTCCGTCAGTTGAAGAGTTGTCTTGAGCTTGTTTTCAAAAGACGGTTTGAGTTTGAGTCGGCTCGAAAAACAATGTACTGTTTCCAGAGACGGTTTTTGAAATTCAAAATTGTATGTTTTGAAAATCGAGTTTTGAAATGTTTGACAAGGTCTCGGGGACGGTGTATGGTCCTCGGGATTTGAAAATGCTTTGAAAAAGGGGTGTGTGGTTTTCTCGGGTTTTGAAAGAGCCATTGTCGGCGCGAGACGGGTTAAAATCCGTCTTGACGCGGCGATTATGACGGCGTAAAAAGGTGTTTTTGAAATGGTTGTAGAACCGGGTTTGAAAATCGTCATTACGACGTCCTAGAAAGGCGTGTTGAAATGGTTGTAGAACCGGGTAAATCATCATTACGACGGCCTAGAAAGGCGTGTTGAAATGGTTGTAGAAAACCGGGTTTAAAAATCGTCATTACGACGGCCTAGAAAGGCGTGTTGAAATGGTTGTAAAAAACCGGGTTTGAAAATCGTCATTACGACGGCCTAGAAAGGCGTGTTGAAATGGTTGTAGAAAACCGGGTTTGAAAATCGTCATTATGACGGCCTAGAAAGGCGTGTTGAAATGGTTGTAGAAAACCGGGTTTGAAAATTGACACGTCTGTCGCGTACCTGTCAAAAATAAAACCTAACGGTCTCAACTAAATATGTAGTAGAGGCAGTCGAGTATCGAATCCACAGGGAGGAATGTAACTACAGCTATCTATTTTTAATTCTAAGGTAACAATTGGGTTTGATTAATTTTTGGTTCTAAACTACGGAGTAAAAGGAAGAGAAGCAAAGAAGAAAGCAGATAGGCAAGAAGACGATTTAAACTATCAATAAGAGGGAGACATGTCGGGAACTCGGTTCACTACGGTAGTACAACAACTTAGCAGTAAATGACTCAGACGAACTAATGCGAGACGGATATTAGAAGGTCCTTTCGGTCCACTTCCCACCCTAAAATACCACTGACTTAACTTTCGTCCTCATTAGGGGTCATTATTTATAGCGGGCCTATTTAATCCAATCTTTCGATCCAGGACTAAATGTAGCCAGATTAATGGGTGACATAGAAGCGTGCACTCAACTAGGTCGGGATTACGATTATATTGCTATAGTGATGAGTCTCTTAACCAATTCGTCTAATTCATTCACTAGTCGTCATTATTCTACCGCAGATCCCCTAATCCCAACATGAAGGGAGATTAGCTACTCATGTCTATTGATAAACTAACAGCATGTAAATTCCCAGCAGAAAACATAGCGAAATAATAATAAAAAGCAATGATAATAATTAGGGCAAGAAGGAATAAAAACAATAACATAAAACAGGAATTAAAACAACAAGGGAAGGTTAATTATTATTAAAAAGGGAAAGAGAATTACAATCCGAGAAATTCCGGCGTAAAGAACGAAATCCGATCAAAGCAATCCAACGTTGAAAAGTAACAGTAGGCTAATGTGAAGGAATAAAAATAAAAGAGTAAAACAGATGATAAGAGTGTAAAGATAGTAAAAAGGATGACTAATAACCTAGTTAAACATAGGTTATATAGCCGAAAAGTCTAAGTGTTTATGCGGAAAATACTAAAACACGGACTAATTTAAGCCCACAGACGAAATCTTCTCGATCGAGTAGGCAAAACCACTCGATCGAGGACTAGAACAAAGGCAGCTTACTCGATCGAGTAAGGAGTAGCTCGATCGAGGACTTGGGCAGCTTAGGGACCTCTCGATCATCCTATAACTGCTCGATAGACCACCTGTTAACTCGATAGACCACTTGGGTCTTCAATTCAGCTCACGTCTTCACCCAAACGCTTCGTAATGCGTGCAACGACACTTCAAGTGCAGCATCTCACTCTGGGACAATCCCGTCTCCTCTAAATGCATGCAAAAAGGACGAAATGGAGCATGGTTTCGCTACTTCCGCGATTATCCCTACAAAAAGGACAAAATACACCAAAGTAGCCAATTCGGGGCAAAATACTATAAAAACAGTATATAAATGCATGGAAATACGTCTTTGAAATAGGCTAAAAGACTATACATTAGGCACGTATCAAATCTCCCCAAACCAAACCTTTACTCGCCCTCGAGTAAACTCAAAACTAAACTAATGGAACGGAAATGATAACTCAGAGCTAGCTTAACTTGTCTACTTGAACCACTTTAATGCAACAGAAATCAACAGTCAAAGCTAGGTAGTCAATACGCAAACGAATTATAAGCTGTTCAGAAATAAAGCTGACCTATCGACCTTGCAAGACCAACAAAACCGGACTCTCACGTGGTCACTCTTCTCTCATGAAGCAAAGGGCAAATGTTATATGTAAAAGAGAGAAGAAAGACAGTCACTCACCTAACTGCGACCTATATAGCATGCATGCAACAAAAATGAAAGACAATTCAAGTACTAATGCACACACTCCAACCAATAATGTCCGTCACAGCCGAGGGTTTGCAAATAATATGGGAATAGTGAGGTTCAGGTGAGAAAAGGCAAAACAAGTTATGGAAATGTGGAGGTAAAAGCGTCAAGCTAGTTCCTAACAGGACCATGATAAACCATCCGGATCTCAAACTGACTGAAAGACTAACACAGGTGCCCTTCACTTGGCACAAAACTCACTAGACTGGAAGCACAATCTCCTCAAAAAAAATATGGAATAAGAGTGGAGGAGTCAGACGGTCACAAAGTTCCCTTTTTTAGACACCGTCTGAGACAAACAACTGAAACAACCAACCCTCTTGTCGATTGTACGTCTTCGAACATCTTCTCAACTCTGACAAGAGGGTCCAACTTTTTTCACAGTCTATCTCTTTTCTTTTGTTTTTTCGTGAATCTCATTTTTTTTTTTCTTTTTTTTTTTTTCTTCACGTTTTTTCTCTTTCTTTTTTTTTTTCAATACTTTTTTTTTTTTCTTCCTCCCTCCTTAATTCAAACACCAACTCCAAACGGGAATTACGGACCAAACTGCAACGGAAAACATACCACAAAAGGACAGACTAACTAGCTTGACTAGGCAGGCTAAGTTTGGAATGTGGCTAATGGGTCAAAAAGGCAAGTTTTGGTCAATGTGGAGCTAAATGGGTGAAAGATATAAAGAAAAGGGAAATTTGCAAGACCCTCCCTGCATGTGACACCAACCGCAGACCCGAATATGTGCATTTGACAAGAAATTGAATGTCATAAATGTGCAAAATGGACGAACATGCTATGCAAGGAGTACTACTCTCAAAATTCCTAATGAACTGGTCATGAATGTCACCAGTTATGGGCTCTAAAAACTCAGAATTTTTAAGTAGTTTGCCAGTTTATCAGGTCAAGTCTAAACGATCGGCTATTATTTGAACAGAAATTCGTAGACTATGCGTATGACAAAGCTCAAAACTATCAATAAAGTGCAAGGCTCAAGTGGATTGACAAGTTAAGTGCAATTTCATCACGGGAATCTACCGTTCCGACTCAACCTAAATGCAAAAATAAACGTGAAATTTTTTGAATTTTTTGAATTTTTTACATTTTCTAATTTTTTTGGATTTTTGATTTTAATGAAAATAAACAACAAATGCAAACTGAAAAATCAAACGTGAATGCAAAACAAATGCAGATGCAGACTCAAAAGGATGCAATACCCTCCCCAAACCAAAACGGACAACGCCCTCGTTGTCCTCCAGCATACACCAGCAGAAAAATGGGGATGGGGGTATACAACCAATAAAATAAAAATAAAAATAAAGGAGACGAAATAAAAAGAGTGAAAGGACATACAAAACACGAACTTCCCCAAACCGAAAAGCGGGAAGTGAGTAGACCAAATAGCTACTCGTCGTCGGCACCGCTGTCTCTCAGGAACTCTGACTCAACAAAACCGTCTCCCCAAACCAGCAACAAACAAGGGGGAGACTCAGTCGTCATCTCCAGGCTGATCATCCGGACCGGGTACGAACGGAGGGTCACTCGCCTCCTCTCTGGCAGCTCTCGCCGCTGACTGCTCTGCCCGTAACCGCACCTCTCGTGCTACCGCTGTCTCCTCCGGCTCCTCCTCTGAGTCAGAAGAGAGTGGAGGGTACCCGTCCGCTGGGTATCGGTAGAAGGAAGGATGCGGCCACCCCTCTGGAATCGGTCGCCGGGCACGGATGTGGAACTCGTAGAGAGGGAATACAGCCAAAGCCATATCCCGTCTCATCTCAGTAAGGTACCTGCACAACTCCGGAGGCAAGGCATCACGACGCCCTTGGTCTGTGACCGCGGGCGCCTCTAAGGCAGGAGGGCAAACAAAATTGGCCGGGAAAACCGGACCAGAAGGAGGGTCAAGTGGAGGTGGAGTATGAGTGGGTGTAGGCTGAGGCGTGGGTGTCGGTCCAGCCTGGGCCTGAGGCTGGGAGCTAGAAGAAGCTCCGGCCTCCCGCTTCCTCTTCTTAGAGGAAGAAGAGGGAGGGGTGAAGGTAAGGTGGTAGGTAGGTGGAGGTGGCCTCGCTCCCTCAGCAGCAGTAGGGAGCGGTGAAAGTGGCGGAAGGGTAGAGCACGGCAAGGTAACAGACGTGGAACCACAGATCTTCCACGTCCTCGCACTCCTCTTCGCCTTTGGGAACCAGGTCAATGTTGCCATGGCCTCCAGGTCAAGGAGAGCCACCCCATCAGGTGCAGTGAGTGAAGAGTCAGTAGGGTAAAGGTGGCGGGCAATCCTAGTAACTAGCCCGCCACAGACAACAGTGGTCTTGACCCGAGTCCCAATACCGTTCCAATGCTGAGCTACCAGATAGGCAATGTTTAGAACAAACGGGGAACCGGAGTCAATGTTGAGGTACCCCGCGAGAATCGCTAGCTCAGTGTTGGTCAAGTTATTGGGCTCAGGATGCCCAAAAATGGTCTCTCCTAACAGACGCAAGTAATAACGGGGCGCAGGAAGGTGAACATGAGCTCCCTTCCGTGTCTGGAAGGGAGTGTGAGAAAGAGCAGCCCAAAGTGGCTGAAGGAGCTCTCTAGGTGGGGCAGTGGGACCGTCACTAACTAGTCCCAAAACCTGCCCAAACGTGGCCAAGGTCCAGTGATGTGACTCGTTGCGGAGTCGAAAGCGAATGCAGGAACTGGAGTTGTCAGCAGTGTAAGAGTCGGTGTCAAAGGAATAGGAGCTAAAGAACTCGTACGTAAGGGTACGAATGGTAGCCTCCTGCATGGTAATCAGACCCGACATACCCGTCCCGTTCAACAAACTACAGACCTCCTCGTAAATGCCTAAGGTCTCTAGGTCGGTCCGTGCAAGGAAACGGGTGGAGGAGAGAGGGCAACGAAGTAAAGCAAGTAACCGTTCCCGGTGAGCCTCGGAAGTGAAACGTACCGAAGGCATCTTCGGTAGAGGTGTGAGTGCGCTCTCCCCTGTAGCAACAGCCTCAGAAGGGCTGGAAGTGACGGCTAACTGGCTAGCCTGCGGGAATGTCCTCGGTGGCACCATACCAAGCTGCGGGAAACGGGGCTTGAATCCGCAGTCTAGCAAAGAGAAAGGCCTGGGAGTGATGGCTGGTGAAGCCTGAACCGAGCTCCCGGCTGAGCTGGGTGCGGAGTAAACTGTCCCTGCAGCTGAGACAAGCAGAACTGGTGCTGCAGTGGTGACCAAGGCGGAGCTAGTGGCAACAGCAGGGGCCACTTGCTCGCTCACAGAAGAGCTGGAGGACGTACTACTAGAAGGCAAGGAACTCGCGTCCATCCTGCAAAATATCAAAGGGCACGAATAAGAAATATGCTGCTAACCGTGATTAAAATGAAGCGTTAACCAGCATGTGACAGCAAATAAAGGCCCTAATAGTCGGGAAAACCGACTTCCAGCATACAAAACCAACAATTCCTCAAAAGATTCGAAAGGGAGCATGTGAATGGTGATTAAATGAATAAGCAGTGACTGCAAAAGGCTAATACAGCATGAAGCCGAAAATAGGGGCATGTATCACTCCTTGCAGGCGAAAATAATCACTCACAGTGCAAGATTCTCAAAGAATTCACAGCAAATAGAGGCGATAGGGGACGGGAAAGCAGTTAACAGCGGTTAATAACAGCAACAAGAAGGCGATAACCGCAATTACAAAGCAAAGCAACCGTCTGACAGTCGAAATTTCCGACTCACAGGAACCCTAATCGCAACAATCGCGCAGGATTCGAATTTAATATGTAAAAACAGTAAGGAATTGCGAAAACATCATCAATAAGCTAATGAAAGGCAAATAAACACAATAAAGTCGAAACAAGTCGACTATACATGGAATTCTTGAGCCCTAATTCTAATCACCTCATAAAAATTCGAAATAATTGAAGATAAAATGCAAAGAGGTTGAATGAACACTTACTTGATGATGATTGACCTACAATCTAGCAATTAAACTCCAAACAACACGCAATAAAGGCGGATTTTCAATTGGAAAACCGCAAACCCTAATTCCCTTAGAAAACCGAGAAAATGAGCATAAAAGAGGGGGAAAATAAGGGGGTATTGAAGATTAATTAGCTAGCAATAGAATGTAGGTGATGGATTTGATAAATTTGGGCAAGAAATGGGGATTTGGGGGAAAAATCAAACGCAATAAGGGGAGTGTTTAGACGGAAGTTAGGGATAAATGAAAAAGATTAGGGAAATAAAGAGTTTAAGGAAGAAAAACTCCCGTGTCCCTGTTCATTCCACTCGATCGAGTGGTTTTAATCACTCGATCGAGGACTTTTTGATGTCCCTTTGCTCGATCGAGTACAATTCCTCTCGATCGACCTGCTTTCTTCTGGTCTTCTTCGATCGAGTAACAAGCAAGCTCGATCGACCCAATTGCCATTCGATCGAGTACAAAAATACTCGATCGAGGACTTCCTCATATACATTCCTTTGAATTTCCGTCTTTGCTCCCTCGAAATGCGTGCATTTCCCCAAACCTGCATAAAACACGTCCCAAAATACCAAATATGCAGAACACAGTCTATAGTCTTAGTCTTACGCTAAAAAAAAAAATTGTTTAACTAATTGTCCTAATTAAAACGTGATAAAAGAAATTCAAAAAAATAATTCGAACGAATATCTATTACAATTTGTTACACGGGGCATTTCCCCGTTTAATTCCCATCAGCTGTCAGTAGCCCCTTCGTGGGCTTCTGACTGGAGGACGTCACTTCAGCGATACTGACCGTCCTCTTTGACTTCCATGAACTCGAATTTCTGAGAGGAGGAGGAACATAATTCCAATCTACGTAGGTTCGAACTGTCTTCGACGTCGCTCCTCTGTCATCTTCCTTGGCATCCTTTGCTCCAGAGTGATTGATACTGGTCTTACCACGTTCTTTGACAGCTCCTTTCTTGCCTTCATCTGTACCCTGCAGTAAGGAAAACAGACGAATTTTCCTCCTTTTTGCTCTCAGTATGAGGCGGAGGGTTAGCAATAATAGCAGTGTTCTCCAAAATTGGAGTGTCAATAACAGGGTCAACAGAAGAGAGGGCATTGCAGGGCTGAGCTTGCATGGGAGCCCTCCGGAACTTGGACTGATGAAAGGTCAGCTCCTCATCCCCTACCTGGAAGGTCAAAGTCTTCCCCCCGACATCTATCACTGCACGGGCAGTGGACAAAAATGGTCTCCCTAAAATGATAGGGGTATGCACATCTTCGGGGATATCTAGGACGACAAAGTCAACGGGAATAAAGAACTTCCCGATCCTAACAGGTACGTCTTCCGCTACACCTAGTGGCCGTGATAGACTACGGTCGGCCATCTGGACAGTCATATTGGTGCAACTCAGCTTTGTCACACCAAGTCTCTTAGCTAGAGACAAAGGTAAAACACTTACGCTAGCGCCTAAATCGCATAGCGCATTGTCAATCAACTGCATACCTATATGACAAGGGATCGAAAAACTACCCGGGTCTGATTGCTTGAGAGGTAGCTTATTTTGAGACGGGACTGACCCCATCTCAGTCAAAGCGACAGTCTCATTATCATTAACGGTCCTCTTACGTGCTAAAATGTCTTTCATAAATCGTAAATAAGAGGGTACCTTCATAAGCAACTCAGTGAACGGCACGGAAACTTCCAAACTCTTCAACAGCTCAACAAATTTGCTAAACTGTTGATTAATCTTGGTATTCTGCAGCCGCCTCGGGAAGGGAACAGTAATTGGAATCTCGAGTCCCTTATTTCGCGCCTTCAATGTGTCTTCCGGAGCAAGTTCGGTGTCCTTTGGGCGCTTCTTACCTCTCGAACGAGGCCTTTCTGGTAATTCATCGCTTAAACGAGCACTAGCAGGCTCTCGAATAAGCTTCCCGTCAACAATATCAGTCGATCGAGCAATGTGTCCACTCGATCGACCTGTTTCTTCATTAATTTCAGTCGATCGAGCAACAGTCCCCCTCGATCGACCTTCTTCAGCTTCCAGGTCACTCGATCGAGCAGAGTGACTACTCGATCGATGGCTTTTCTCACCAATTCCACTCGATCGAACTGTTTCAGCACCAGACTTCAGTCGATCGAGTAACTCTTATGTCGTGAGTCCTTTTTTCCTACCAGAACACTGTTCATCGTCAGTTTCAGCTATTCCCAGGTCTAATTTCTTCATTTCTGGTCCCTCATAAGAGAGACCGCTTCTCAACTCTATCAAATGTACCGTCTCATTTGGGTTCTTCTCATTTTGAGTCGGTAAATGACCTGGCTTTCTCGAGGATTGGTTCGCGGCGAGTTGGGCAACTTGAGTCTCAAGTGCCTTTATGGTCGCGTCTCGCTGTTGATCACTTGTGCTTCTTTGTTGATCACTCGCATGAAGCTGCTTTGTAATGGCTTGCATCATAGATTTCAACTCGCCCATTTCACTCACTCCACTTGAAGATGAGCCGTGGCTAGGTGGGTTAAAGGACGGAGGCTTCTGATAGCCTTGTTGCTTCTGATGTGGCGGAATGTAAGGCTGCTGCTGCTGATTCGGAGGAGCGGTGGGATTGAGTACGTTGCTCTGGTTACTCCACCTCAAATTGGGGTGGATATTCGGCTCGTACTGGTTGTTGTTTTGCCTGTAGTGTTGGAAGGCAGCACATTGCTCATAAGGACTAGGACAGAAATCAGAGACATGTCCGTCTACCCCACACCTCGTACAGACGAAAGGACCGTCTGTCATAGCATTAACCTGGTACATCCCTGGCTTGAAAGCTCCCCCTAGTTCATACTTGTCGAACCTAGCAGTAAGGGCTTCTAATGCGGCTACTGAAGAGGATTCAGCAGCTCTCCTTTGGTTTCCTCTTGAATTCCCGTATTCAGCCCTGTGAGTGGCTAAATCATCTATGATTTTCCAGCCCTTTGTCGGCCCCAAGTTGTCAGAAAATCGACCGTTGGCTGCCGCATCTAGTATTGCTCTCTGATCATCATATAAACCATTGTAAAAATGGTTGCACAGACTCCATTTTTCGAAACCGTGGTGCGGTATGGTTCGCACTAGTTTCTTAAAACGAAGCCACGCCTCATGGAAATTCTCGTCGGGCCCTTGTTTGAAGCTAGTTATCTGGGCTCTGATGGCTATGGTTCTCGAAGCAGAGAAATACTTTTTATAGAACGCCAATGCTAGCGAATTCCAATCCGTGATGCCGTGAACAGCTTTGTCCAAATCCCTGTACCACTCCCTTGCAGCATCGCGGAGTGAGAAGATGAACATAGTTTCTTTGATCTGATCAGCTGTCACACCAGTGGGAGGAGGTATGGAGCAGCAGTAGTCGATGAAGGTCTCCATATCTTTGAGCTGCATCTTCCTTAGCGGCTCCCCCGAACTGATTTTTCTCTACCATGCTGATGTAAGAGGGCTTCGGTTCGAACTTTCTGGCATCTCCCGGCAGTTCGAACCCCTTATAAAGATTGTCAGCTGTGGGCTCGGAGTGACTAGCGATGGATGCTTCCTCAGCCATTTCGGGAAATTCTGGGAAAGTGGTAGACTCAAGTGAATAGTCGGAAACTGGAGAAGACGGCGGGTTGTCTTCGAAAAGCTCGTTCTCGTAAAAGTTACCACGAGAACTGGGCTCTTCCTCTTCCTGTTGCTCTCGAAATAGTCTCCTCTTTGCGCGACAGGATCTCTCAATCTCGGGATCAAAAGGTAGCAGTGGACCACCTTGCGACCTGCGCATAAGACGAAACTACAGACAAGATATGAGAATAGTCTAAGGAACGATGTTCCTTAAACTAAAAAGGAGAATTAAAAATAAAACAGCAAGTAATTGGAACAATTGCCTCCCCGGCAACGGCGCCAAAATTTGACACGTCTGTCGCGTACCTGTCAAAAATAAAACCTAACGGTCTCAACTAAATATGTAGTAGAGGCAGTCGAGTATCGAATCCACAGGGAGGAATGTAACTACAGCTATCTATTTTTAATTCTAAGGTAACAATTAGGTTTGATTAATTTTTGGTTCTAAACTACGGAGTAAAAGGAAGAGAAGCAAAGAAGAAAGCAGATAGGCAAGAAGACGATTTAAACTATCAATAAGAGGGAGACATATCGGGAACTCGGTTCACTACGGTAGTACAACAACTTAGCAGTAAATGACTCAGACGAACTAATGCGAGACGGATATTAGAAGGTCCTTTCGGTCCACTTCCCACCCTAAAATACCACTAACTTAACTTTCGTCCTCATTAGGGCAGTCTACTGTTTATAGCAGGCCTATTTAATCCAATCTTTCGATCCAGGACTAAATGTAGCCAGATTAATGGGTGACATAGAAGCGTGCACTCAACTAGGTCGGGGATTACAGTTATATTGCTATAGTGACAGAGTCTCTTAACCAATTCGTCTAATTCATTCACTAGTCGTCATTATTCTACCGCAGATCCCCTAATCCCAACATGAAGGGAGATTAGCTACTCATGTCTATTGATAAACTAACAGCATGTAAATTCCCAGCAGAAAACATAGCGAAATAATAATAAAAAGCAATGATAATAATTAGGGCAAGAAGGAATAAAAACAATAACATAAAACAGGAATTAAAACAACAAGGGAAGGTTAATTATTATTAAAAAGGGAAAGAGAATTACAATCCGAGAAATTCCGGCGTAAAGAACGAAATCCGATCAAAGCAATCCAACGTTGAAAAGTAACAGTAGGCTAATGTGAAGGAATAAAAATAAAAGAGTAAAACAGATGATAAGAGTGTAAAGATAGTAAAAAGGATGACTAATAACCTAGTTAAACATAGGTTATATAGCCGAAAAGTCTAAGTGTTTATGCGGAAAATACTAAAACACGGACTAATTAAAGCCCACAGACGAAATCTTCTCGATCGAGTAGGCAAAACCACTCGATCGAGGACTAGAACAAAGGCAGCTTACTCGATCGAGTAAGGAGTAGCTCGATCGAGGACTTGGGCAGCTTAGGGACCTCTCGATCGTCCTATAACTGCTCGATAGACCACCTGTTAACTCGATAGACCACTTGGGTCTTCAATTCAGCTCACGTCTTCACCCAAACGCTTCGTAATGCGTGCAACGACACTTCAAGTGCAGCATCTCACTCTGGGACAATCCCGTCTCCTCTAAATGCATGCAAAAAGGACGAAATGGAGCATGGTTTCGCTACTTCCGCGATTATCCCTACAAAAAGGACAAAATACACCAAAGTAGCCAATTCGGGGCAAAATACTATAAAAACAGTATATAAATGCATGGAAATACGTGCTGAAATAGGCTAAAAAGACTATACATTAGGCACGTATCAAAAATCGTCATTACGACGGCCTAGAAAGGCGTGTTGAAATGGTTGTAAAAAACCGGGTTTGAAAATCGTCATTACGACGGCCTAGAAAGGCGTGTTGTTTGAAATGCAACGGTCGGCGAGAGACCGAGGTTTGAAATGGCCATTATAACGGCGCAACAGGGTGTTTTTGAAAGTTGAAAACGACACGAAAGGACTTATGATCACATAAACATAAGCACTCGCAGTTTCATTATATTATACATAATGCTGACACGGGTTTTGGCTTAAAGGGTGGGTTACACAATAAGCAATCAAACCCCGATTTTCGAGAGGGATACCAATCCAAACAAAATGTGTAAGGAGGGTGCCTAGCCTCGTGCTCGAAGGTGATGAAAGCTCTTTGACGAAACAGAAATGTGTAACGTCAACAGCATGCTTGGCTCAATCGGGATTCGAAACGCAGGGATGAGAAAACTCACGCCGACGAGACGAGCTAATTGGTCTAAAAGGGTTAGGTTGTGGGCCCGGACAAGGAACCCGACTATGACCGTAATATCAATTAATGCATTTCAACCAAGACCTCGTTCGAGTCTCACCATCCAGGGATCACAAAGACACAAGTGTCCTAGGTTTCCCCAGCGGAGTCGCCAATCTGTGGACACAGCCACCTACACGCCAGGGCAATCCGTGGACGCGTAGCGGTCTTTTGAAAGCCATGATCGGCGGTGTAAAGATGCTTTCGACCGGATCGTTTTAGATCGGTCGGTTTCGTCTCGGCAAGGGTCTCGAAATGATGCAAGAGATGTTCGGAGTCGCCACCAAGCATTTGTGGGATGCTTGGAACCCGTTCGAATCCACTTTATACTTAGGTCAACCAAGGCAAAAAGCGGTGTTTGACATAGGTACTAAAGATAAGGAATCGTCCCTTTTTAGCATCTTATGTCTAGAATGACTCTCGTACGCCCTGGATAAGGTCGTCCACTATCCAAAATTTCTGAGTAAGAGGTGAAGGTACGTATTGGGAAGCCCTTTAATCGGACACCCAATCCCGCCCGCGGTAGCGGCCTCTACTGATCGATCTTGGTTGGTTAAATGCAAAAGTAGATAAAACGGGTAAATGCATGAATGTACATCCACGAGTTTAAACCTAACATGTGAGCTTTCTACGTCGGTTGTTTTAATCCAAGTATTAAGTATTTGATGTCGAGTTGGATTTAATGTTGATTTTCATGCAAGCGAAAATTAAACATCCATTTACCGAGTTAGGTTTATGGTGCATAACGTGATCCATTTGTCTTAGTAAGGCGTTTTGCAAATATAATGTAAAATGGGCAGATTTGTCTTCTGATCCGTCCTGTATTTGGATTAACCGAAGTCGGGATCGTCCTAGACAAATGATGGAAGGGAAACAGACCTTGCATCAGGTAGCCAGTATAGGCACGTGCCTGTTGGCGATGCAAGTGGGTCTGCTCTGGTTTGAAAATGGAAAAATAAGTGGCATGTTTAGGCGCGGGTCAACAGACGATGGAAGACGTCTTCTGACCATTGAAAGAGTTCGTAAGATGCATTGAAAAGTGGGTGTTTAAACCCGTCTTGATTTGAAAAGGCCGTTTAGGCCGATTTTGTGTTAATTTAAAGAACGAGACTTGAATAATCGTCATTGTTTTGACAGTATTCGATGTCGGGTTCGGTTTTGCAAGTTTGACATGAATAGTTTTGAAAATGATTATGAACTAATTGTTTTAATTTCATTTGTTTGTAATTAGTCAACGTTTATCATCATACTCGGGTTAAAATACGACATGGTATGTAGAACCAAGGATGATTTTGTGTTGGTGACTAATACATTTGGTTTGAAAATGTAAAGAAATGAGAAAGGCCTTTAAAATACCCTTCAAAATATAAAGAAATGAAATAAAAGGCTTTAAAATACCTTTTATAATGTAATTAACCAAATATTGTCACCGAAACACGGATTAAACCGTCATGGTATTAGGAACCAAGGGTGAAAAATGTTTTGTGGTTAAAAACTTGTCATAAAAATGGTTTGAAATGTTTGAAATGGTAAAAACCGATTACAAATATGAAATAAAAATAAAGGGGAAGAAGAGACCAAACACGGTTGGATTTAAGGTTGAGAGGGGCTTTAGGCGCGAGCCTGCCTGCTACATAAGCAGCCCCTGCCTCAACCGAAAATCCGGTTTTGGCTCATTTATCCCATATTTGGACCATGTTATGCATATTTTAGCATGTTATAGTCATGAAACAAATGAAAAACATGATAGAAGAAGATTTTTACACCCTCATACTTATATGCTAGGCTTGAGACAAGAAATCGACGAAAGTGTATCAACTTATTTGGTCGGAAAACTCGGTTTGAAAACCGTTTTAGCAAAGTAAAAGAGTGTTTTAAGTTTAGTGATAATGTAGTGGTCGAGATGGTCGGTCAAGTTGTTTAATGCACGATGATGGTACCAAACAATGTGTAAGGCTTGTGTTTACGATCGGTAGGTCGTAAACACGTGTCGGTTTGTAACTTGAGAAGTCGAGTCTAGAATTTTAAGGGAGAAATGAGGGGGCGGACACTCGCGTAACTCTCAAATGGTGGCATTTGAGGGGTATTTATAGAGAAATGGGTGGTTGTGTGCGTTTTGAGCGACTTGGCCGCATGGGCTGCTCGAAGAGGCGGGATCCATTTCGCGCGTCTTCGAGGTGTCTTGTCACTATCACGCAAGTGTAATCATGATTTGTTCTATCCTAGGATTTGGATGAACTTGATTTGTACTTGACCATTAAGGATTCCGGGAAACCTTAACATGGAAGTATTTGAAAAGTTTGTTTTTTGTGTTTGACTCGGTTTGACTCGTTGTTGGAGTCAGGATTTTAATTTGGACTCGGTTTTTGGTCCGGTGTCGGTTTGACTCTAATTAGTGTTATTGTGACCCCGTCGACATGCATTAAACACTCCAGGTACTTTTGAAAAGTTTTGAAATGTTTTATTTTCGAAATCGTTTTAAGTTTTTCAACGTTTAGTTGTACAAAACTGTCGATCAAACGCTGCGATTCCTAAGCATGTTGTAGTCCGATAATCATCGGGTGTTTGTTGGAGACTCAATAGATACTGGGTATCTACACCTTTACGCGCAAAACATTCAAGAACATATCCCGAAGATGCCTCGGGTATGACTCCTTCCTATGGTTGGCGAGCCTTTGTACGTAGTCTAACGGACTTTAAACGACCCACACGGACAGTGGACAGACTCTAAACTGTTTCCGACGATAGGTCCTTGACTCGTACCCCTGAGTCGCCTTGACGTCGCCCTTCCGGACGGCAGGTCCTTGGGCTGAATTCTTTCGAGCCGCCTCGACGTCGCTTCGGTCTCCAAGTTGTAATCTTCGATTGACTTGGGGGCTATACTTTGACTTTCGCCCTGTCCAAGCCTCAGTCAAAGTGGGGGCTCTTTAGATACCCAGTGTCTTTTGAGTCACCAACAAACACCCGATGATTATCGGACTACAATATGCTTATGATTCGATACGTTTAATCGACAGTTTTGTATAACTATACGTCGTAAAACTCAAAAAGATTTCGAAAACAAAACATTTTCAAACTTTTCAAAATTACCTGGAGTTTTTAATGCACGACAACGGGGTCGCAATGACATTAACTAGAGTCAAAACCGACAGCGGACCAAAAATCGACTCAAAAATTCAAATCCCGACTCCAACAACTAGTCAATCCAAGTCAAACACAAAAAACAAACATCACAAAGCTTCCATGTTAAGAATACCCGGTATACTTGAATGGTCAAGTACTACAATCACTCCATCCAAAACCTAGGATAGAACAAATCATGATTTCAATTGCGTGATAGTGACAAGACAGCTCGAAGACCCGCAAAATGGCTCGCGCCTCTTCAAGTAGCCCATGCGGCCACGTCTCTCAAAACGCACACAACCACTCAATCTTCTATAAATAACCCTCAAATGCCACCATTTGAAGGTACGCGAGTGTCCGCCCCCTCATTTCTCCCTTAAAATTCTAGACTCGACTTCTTAAGTCACAAACCGACACGTGTTTTCGACCTACCGATCGAAAATACAAGCCATACACAGTGTTTGGTACCGTCATCGTGCATTAAATCACTTGACCGACCATCTCGACCAACTACAAACTCACTAAACTAAACAAAACACTCTTTACATTGCTAAAACGGTTTTTAACCGAGTTTTCCGACCTAACAAGTTGTTACACTTCCGTCGATTTCTCATCTCAAACCTAGCATATAAGTATGAGGATGTAATAATATAGGAAATATCGATATACTTCCCCTTTAATTATTAGGATTATAACGAAATTATGATAATGAAATTTCTAGTCATAAATGAAATTGCATAAACAAAAAGAATAAGATTAAGAATCAACCTTCGGTCCTAGCAAATATGGCCTAAGAACAATATCGAATTGATATTCTCCTAATTGTTGCACCCAAGATGCTCCGAGAAATGCTTCTCAATTTGCTAGAATGAGATCCCCAAATTCACTAATTAATTTTAGCGTTTTGTGTTTTTTTGATGAGAGAAAATTAGGTCAAAGAGGAATGAGAAAAATGATCCCCAAATTCCCCCTTAAAACCGTGTGGAATGGAGTGAATAAAGGGGAGATATTTTTCTTCCTTTTATTCCTCTTATTAGGTTTTTCCACCTACCAAAAATAAGGAGATTAAATCTTCTTATTTTGGTAGTATACAAAATGTATATAAAGTGTATTATTTATAAATTGTCATTTATTTTATTCCGTATTAATAAGTCTACACACAATGACTTATAATCGATTTATTAATACCGGTCAGTAATAATTTATTATGACAATCTCGTATAATATATACTTTAACTATAAATATCGTATATTTATAATTAGCTAATTAAATATAACCGATTACGTTTAATTACGAATTAACATCTTAATTCGTCCAAGCTAACATTATATACATTAATTAAATATAACAGTTTATATTCAATTTACGAATTTAACAGTTAATTCGTCTCAGCTGATATTATTTAATTGTATTAAATAATCGTCTCATCATCACATTGACTAACTGTTTATTCAAATACATGGACTAACCATTTAGTCATATAAGGCATCAATGTGATTATATTTTCATAATCACATCTCTCAAACACATCCTTTAGGTGTGACTTTTAGGGACCAGTTGATCACCGCCATCAGTATGATAATAACGTCAAACTTTCTAGCAAGCCAACCATTATTAAGTAATCGTTAATCAACTGATAAAATACTAAGTATACCCTTGTGAACCTATAAGAGATTTATAAATGTTATCACACTAATTGTGGAGGACACAAGCTCCAACAATCTCCCACTTGTCCTCACAAGTGTATGTGCGATAACCGATTCTCATATCCTCAAATTTCTCCCACTCAATGTAAAACAATTTGCAAAATCCGTATTCACAACGGTCGTATTTTACAAGTGATCAATACCAAGAGTGGTTTTCCCGACTAGAGAGTAACTTAACTGATAAACGAATCATCATTCGAGCATGGCCATGCATTTCAGTTACAACTCCTCGAGTGGCCCTGAGAAATAAAAAAACCCGATAAAGGTTGGATATTTTCTTCAACTCGAATCCTGCAGATATAAGCACAGTATGAAATGACCCAGTGACAATCTGCTTAGCCTCCTATTACGGCAGACCATGAGAAAGAAACCAAAGTAACCCAAAAACTGCCTTAATCTCAAGAGACAGTCGATAGTCAAAAGAATCGACTCTAGGAACACAATGGACGTCCAATCCATGACCTGGCACCGAATGTTTTTAAACATTTAGGACTCCATTACGTTGTCACAAAAATTGTCCTACGAGGTATTGTTATAACTCGTATCTGTGATCGATCAGCCAACTGTTTGACTTATGGCTCGTTGAACCCATTGACACGTGCATATTGTATAGTCTTTTTAGCCTATTTTAGCACGTATTTCTATGCATTTCTGTACTGTTTATATAGTATTATGCCCCAAATTGGCTACTTTGGTTTGTTTTGCCCGTTTTGTAGAAATGAACGCGAAAGTAGTGGAATCGTACCACTTTTCATCCTTTTTGCATGCATTTAGAGGAGACGAGATTTTCCAGAGTGAGATACTGCATTGGAATGCGTGAAGGCATGGTTTACGAGGCAGTTGGTGACAAGATTGGGCTGATTTGAAGGAAGAAGACTCGATCGAGTAATTTTGTTACTCGATCGAGTGGTTTTCATGGCCCCAGTTGGTCGATCGAGTAATTATTTACTCAATCCAGAAGTGCTGAAAAGAGAGTTACTCGATCGAGTAACTATTCTACTCGATCGAGTAGATTTTCTGTGGTTTTGCTCGATCGAGTGGATTTACTCTACTCGATCGAGTGGTTTCTGTTGGCGTGGGCTTTAATTAGCCCGTGAGTTGTTTTAAGTTGATAAAATTAGTTATTTTCCTATTTAAGCACGTATTAGCTAGGTCATTAGTATCTATTCTTTACTTAGCTTTTATCTATTCTTCACAACAAGACTGCGTTACTTTTTGCTCTTCACTGTAACTTTGCTTTCGGGATTATTTCGCTTGGATTTTGTCGTTCTTTACGCCGGATTCGCAAGATTGTAATCTCTTTCTCCTCTCTTAATAATAATTGATCTTTTGTTTGCTTTAATCCTTTGTTTTACTTCAATTAATTTTTGCCCTAATTTACTTTTATGCAATTTAATTATCGTTTTAATATGTTGAATGCGGGTTATTTATCTGCTGTTAGTTTTGATAGTTTAAATAGCAATATGAGTAGCTAAATCTAATTCATGTTGGGATTAGGGGATCTACGGTAGAAATGTGACGATGTAGTAAATAGTTTAGATGTGTTAATTGTGAGACTCTGTCACCATAGCAATTTAACTGTATTTTTACCTACTTAGTTGAGTGCATGCTTCTGAGTCATCCCTTTAATCTGGCTAAAATTAATCCTAGATCGAAAGATTGGACTAAATAGGCCTGCTATGAACAGTAGACTACCCTGACGAGGATGAAAGTTAAGTTAGTGGTAATTTAGGATAGAAAGTGGACCGAAAGGAGCTTTCAATACCCGTCTTGCATTAATTCGTCTAAGTTGTTTATAGTTGAGTCATTGGACTACCGTAGTGAACCGAAATCCTGACATGACCTTTCTCTATTTGATAGTTTAAATCTATTTTTCTACCTTTACTGCTCTTGTCTTTACTTCTATTTCCTTTAAACCTTCTAGTTTAGAAAACCAATTCAAACAACCCCCCATTTGTGACCGAATAGACGAACTTCTACAGATATCTTGCCTCCCTGAGGAGATCGACCTGACTTCCCTAGCTATATAGTTAGTTTATTTTTGATAGGTATACGACAGACGTATCAAATTTTGGCGCCGTTGACGGGGCGGCAATTGCCCTATCTGTCTTTGTTTCGTTTATTTTATCCGTCTCAGGGAATTTTTATTCCTTGAGGCAGTTCTTATTTATTTTCTTTCAGCGTTGTTTATGCCCAGGTCGACAGGTTTGATTAGTTTGGTGATTGACCGAGCCGAGAGACTATTCGAGGCATAGACTTCGTCTGTGCAGAGAAAATCACGAAAGGAAGACTTGAGTACTTTCGAGCGTAGCTACATCATTCTCTTTTCGCAGAAGACCAGTCTTTAGTAGAAGACATTCCTATTTCTGCCGATCAACAAGTAAAGATGCCAAAACTTTCTAGTCACTCGGTGCCTAAAGCAGCCTCAATTCCAATGGGTTTCAATCTCCAGACTGAGGATGGGAATACATTTGACATCCGTCCTTCTTATATCAATCTGGTGGAAAGAAATCTCTATAGAGGTGTGGCAGGTGAGGACCCGAGGAAGCACATGGAGATCTTTACAGACTACTGTTCTACTATCCCCGCCACAAAGGGGGTAACTCAAGACAAGATTAAGGAGGTTTTGTTTCCTTTTTCTTTGACTGACTCAGCCAGGGAGTGGCTGACTGATTTGGACCGCACAGTTGCAGGAGTTACAAACTGGGAGACTCTTGCTCTTGCCTTTTACAAGAGATATCCCCCCCCCCCCCCACAGCGCATCAATCAGCTGAGGGCCAAGATTACCAGTTTCAAGCAGGCTCCCGATGAGACTTTATATGACGCATGGTCCCGATTCAAGAAATTGGTGAGGTCTATTCCTCACCATGGTTTTGACCCATGGTGTATATCTAACCAGTTCTACAATGGGCTGTACGATGACCACATAGCCATACTTAATGCGTCATCTAATGGGAGATTCCAGGAAAATACCGACGATGATAAGGGATGGGCCCTTATTGAAGAGATGGCGAATCACAGTGCTGAGTATGGAAACCCGAGGGATGGTATTAGAACAGTTCATGCAGTCGATAAGCAGGTTGTGGCACAGCTGGAAGCCATGAATGCTAGATTTGACAAGTTGGAGTTACATTCTGCTGGGGAGCCTCAGACGGTCCATATGCTTACTAGAGGGGAGACCGTCACATGTGAGAGGTGTGGGAGCAATGATGGTCACACTTCTGTTGGTTGTCTTATGGAGAAGGAACAAATCCTTGCCTTTCAACAATATAGGCAAGGAGGGGGTTCCTATTACAACAACCAAGGGGTAGTCCATCCCAATTTGAGGTGGACTAGTCAAAATATGCTCAATCCTACCCCTCCTCCGCACCAGCAGCAGCCGTATGTTCCTCCACATAAGAATCAACAAGGCTTTCAGAAGCCTCCTTCCTTCCCTCCTCCCAATCACGGAGCATCATAAATGCTGGAGGGGTGAGTGAGATTGGTGAGCTAAAGACTATCTTTGCAATCTTTTACAAAGCGGTGGTAGTTGAGTGATCACGAAAGATGCATCCATCAAGGCACTTGAAACTCAAGTTGCCCAATTAGCCGCGAACCAATCTGCAAGGAAACCGGGTCATTTACCGTCACAAACTGACAAAAATCCACATGAGACGGTGAATTTAATCAATTTGAGAAACGGTCGTTCATATGAGGGACCGGAAGTGTTGAAATCAGACCCGAGGAAGGAAATAATAGCAAATGAACAATGTTCTGTCAAAGGAAATGAGCTGACGGCGAAGAAAGTACTCGATCGACTAGTTTCTGGAGGTCGATCGAGTAGATTTGTTGAAGAAAGTAATCGATCGAGTGGAATTTCTACTCGATCGAGTGAACAGGAAAAGCCAACTACTCGATCGAGTAAATTTTCTACTCGATCGAGTGAAGCTGTTGAAGAAACTACTCGATCGAATGGGAATTTTGGTCGATCGAGTAGTATGGATGACGGGCAGCTTGATCGAGAGCCTGCTAGTGCTCGATTAAGTGAGAAATCACCTGAAAGACCTCGTTCGAGAGGAAAGAAGCGTCCAAAGGATACAAAGCTTGATCCGGCTGACACATTGGAAGAGAGAAACAAGGGACTCGAGATACCCATCACGGTTCCCTTCCCGAGGCCTCTGCAGAATACCAAAGCTAATCAACAATTCGGCAAATTTGCCGAGATCCTGAGAAGCTTGCAGGTCACTGTACCATTCGCCGAACTGCTGACACAGGTACCCTCTTACCTTAAATTTATGAAAGAAATTTTATCGCGTAAGAGGCATATTAGTGATAATGAGACGGTAGCCTTGACTGAGGTAGGGACGGCCCTAGTTCAGAACAAGTTACCTCCCAAATAGTCAGACCCGGGTAGTTTTTCGATTCCGTGTCATATTGGTACCCACTTGATTGATAACGCGTTATGCGATCTAGGCGCTAGCGTGAGTGTCTTACCGTTGTCTCTGGCTAAGAGACTTGGTTTGACAAAGTTTAATTGCACCAACATGACTGTTCAGATGGCCGACCGTAGCATATCACGGCCACTAGGTATAATAGAAGACGTACCTGTTAAGATTGGGAGGTTCTTTATTCCCGTTGACTTCGTTGTACTTGACATCCCCGAAGATGCCCATACTTCTATTATTTTAGGGAGACCATTTTTATCTACTGCCCGTGCAGTAATAAACGTCGGGGGCAAGACATTGACTTTTTAGGTTGGGGACGAGGAGCTGATATTTCATCAGTCGAAGTTCTGGAGGGCTCCCATGCAAGCTCAGCCTTTCAATGCCCTCTCTTCTACTGACCCTATTATTGACACTCCAAATGAAAATTTGGAGCATTGTGCTGCTATTGTTACCCCTCCGCCTCAGATTGAGAGCAAAAAGGAGGAAAGGAAAGTCTGTTTTTCCTTCTTTGCAGTGAGATGAAAACAATGAAGGAGCTATCAAAGGGCATTATGAAATTAATGTCAGTCAAGTTGGGAGTGACAGTGTTAAAGTCGGTGAGAAAGGAGCAAGGGTGAGAAACGTTCGAGCATATGTGGATGTGAACTATTCTCCGCCGAATGATTCAAGTTCAAGCTCATGGAAACTGAAGAGGACGATCAATGTTGCTGAGGTGACGTCCTCCAGTCAGGAGCCCCCCGAGGGGCTACTGAATTGCTTTGGGAAGTAAGCGGGGAAATGCCCCGTGTACCATTTTGTATAAACAATTTTTAATTTTTCGTTGAATTTCTTTTATTGCTTTTAATTAGGACAATTAGAATTTAGACATTTTTTAGCGTAGATAAAGACTATAGACTGTTACTTTGCGTATTTGGTATTTTGGGATATTTGTGCAAGTGTTTTTATGCAGGTTTGGGAATTTTTACGTAAATTTAAAGGAAGAATGACGAATTCAATAGCTTACACGAGAAAAAGAGCTCGATCGAGTACTTTTTATACTCGATCGAGGGGATTTTGTTCGATTGAGTAACGCCATATCAGTCGATCGAGTAAAGCAGAAATGAGGAGTTCTCGATCGAGCAAAATTCTACTCAATCGAGTAGATGAATTATCAAAGTCCTCAATCGAGCAGTTCTAAACCACTCGATCGAGTGAAATTGCAAGAGACGCAGGGAGTTTTCCTTTAACTTCCCTCATTTTCATTTCTATTTCATTTAACCCCTAATTTTCGACACCCTTTCCTTATTTGCGATTAAAACATCCCCAAATCCCTCATATTTCTTGCCCTTTTGCCATATCCGTCACCTACATTTTGCTCTTTGTTAATTAATCATTCAAAGCCCTCTATTCTCCCCTTGATTTGTGCTATTTTACACGGTTTAATAGTGGGATTAGGGTTTGCGGTTTTTCGATCAAAAAATCGCCATTTTTGCTTATTGTTTGAAGATTAATTGCAATTTGTAGGATCTCTAGCATCAAGTAAGTAATTCCTACACCTTATTGCATTTTAATTTCATTAATTATGCCCTTTATGAAGTTTATTAGGAATTAGGGTTTTGATTTCGGTTTTGGGTCGAAATTTTCGACTTAAATTTCGTTTCCTTGCTTAATTTACACTACTTGATGCTCAATTCCCATGCCCCATTCTTTCTTACATGTTTAATTCCAATTTTGCGAGAAATTTGCGATACGGGTTCAGGACAGTCGAAATTTTCGACTGTAATCTTGGATTTTTCCTACTGTCGCTAGGGGCGCCCGACTTCCACCACTGCCTGCCTACCACCTTCCACTCCGACCACCTCCCACTTTACCCGCCGCCAAGAAGCGGCGTAGACTTGAGACCGGAGAGGGGTCCACACCTTCTGGGAGTGCCCAGCCTTCCACGGCTACTCCCATCCCGACCCCTACCCCTACTCCTACTCCTGCACCCACCGACCAGACACAGGCACAGCCGGTCCTACCGACTACTTTCGTACCACCTCCACCCTTTGTGGCGTCCGCGGTCATGGACCAAAGGCGCCGTGACGGTTTGTTGCTTGAGATTGCAGAGAGACAGGCTCGTATGGAGAGGAACTTAGCTCTTACCTTACACCCTCTGTACGAGTACCACTTGAGGCGACACCGTCCGATCCCAGAGGGTTGGCCACACCCTTCCTTTTACCGGTACCCAGCTGAGGGGTACCCGGAGTCTGCTGAGGAGGAGGAGGAGGAGGACGAGGACCCTGAGGTGGCAGTGGAGAGAGCTCGAGCTGAGCAGAGGAGGAGGAGGAGAGAGGAGGAGGAGGATCCGGAGTTCACGGTGGAGGACATCCGTGACGAGGAGGCTGATGAGTAGCTACTGGTCTACTCACTTCCCCAGTTTTCTGGCTGGTTTGGGGAAGTTCGTATTTTGTATGTACATATTACTCTTTTATTTTTGTCTCCTTTTTGTTTCATTGTTTTTATTCTTTATTGGTTGTATATTCCCGTTCCCCTGTATATATATCTGCTGGTGTATGCTGGAGGACAACGAGGGCGTTGTCCGTTTTGGTTTGGGGAGGGTATTGCATCATTTTGCGTCTGCATTTGCATTTGTTTTGCATTCACGTTTATTTATTTCAGCTTGCATTGTTTATTTATTTCTTTAAAATATTCAAAAATCAAAAAAAAATTAGAAAATTTCAAAAATTCAAAAATATTCACGTTTAATTTTGCATATAGGTTGAGTCGGAACGGTAGATTTCCGTGATGAAACTGCACTATAACTTGTCATTTTACTTGAGCCTTGCACTTCTGTTGATAGTTATTAGCTTTGTCATACGCATAGTCTACGAGTTTTTGTTCAAATATAGCTGACTATTTAGACTTGACCTGATAAATTGGCAAACTACTCCATAATTTCTGAGTTTTAGAGCCCATAACTGGTGACATTCATTACCAGTTAATTAGGAATTGAGAGTAGTACTCCTTGCATAGCATGTTCATCATTTTTGCACTTTTTTGACATTCAATTTCTTTTCAAATGCACACATTCGGGTTTGTGGTTGGTGTCACATGCAGGGAGGTGCTTGCAAATTTTCCCCCTTTCCTTATATTTTTCACCCATTTAGCTCCACATAAGCCAAAACTTGCCTTTTTGACCCATCAACTACATCCCAAACTGAGCCTGCCTAGTCAAGCTAGTTTAGTATGTCTTTTGTGGTATAATTTTTCGTCTGCAGTTTGGCCCGTTTTTATTTGTATGGAGTTGGTGTAAATAGAGGCGGGAGAAAAAGAAAAAAAAAAAGAGAATTGAAAAAGAAAAAAAAGTGTGGAAAACGTGAAGAAAAAAAAGAAGAAAAAAAAGTGTGGAAAACGTGAAGAAAAAAAATGAAAAAAAAAGAGCTGAATCACGTGAAAACAGAAACAAAAGAAAAAAAAAGGGTTTCATTTGTTTGTTTTGATTCATTTAGACGGTGTTTAAAAAAGTGAAGTTTGTGACCGTCTAACTGCTCCATTCTTATACCATATTTTTGAGGAGATTGTGTATGAGTTTAGTGAGCCGTGTACCAAATGAAGGGCACTTGTATTCTATTTTTCAGTCAGTTGAGATTCGGATGGTTTATTATGGTCCTGTTACGAACTAGCTTGACGCTTTTACCTTCACATTACCATAACTTGTTTTGCCTTTTCTCACCTGAACCTCACTATTCCCATATTATTTGTAAGCCCTCGGCTGTGACGGACATTATTGGTTGGAGTGTGTGCATTAGTACTTGAATTGTCTTTCATTTTTGTTGCACGCATGCTATGTAGGTCGCAGTTAGGTGAGTGACTGTCTTTCCTTCTCTCTTTTACATATAACATTCACCCTTTGCTTCATGAGAGAAGAGTGACCACGAGAGAGTCTGATTTTGTTGGTCTTGCAAGGTCGATAGGTTGGCTATATTTCTGAATAGCTTATAACTCGTTTGCGTATTGACTGCTTAGCTATAACTGTTAGTTTTTGTTGCATTAAATTGGTTCAAGTAGACAAGTTAAGCTAGCTCTGAGTTTTCATTTCCGTTCCATTAGTTGCATTCTAGTTTACTCGAGGACGAGTAAAGGTTCGGTTTGGGGAGATTTGATACGTGCATATTGTATAGTCTTTTTAGCCTATTTTAGCACGTATTTCTATGCATTTCTGTACTGTTTATATAGTATTATGCCCCGAATTGGCTACTTTGGTTCGTTTTGTCCGTTTTGTAGAAATGAACGCGAAAGTAGTGGAATCGTACCACTTTTCGTCCTTTTTGCATGCATTTAGAGGAGACGGGATTTTCCAGAGTGAGATACTGCATTGGAATGCGTGAAGGTACGGTTTACGAGGCAGTCGGTGACGAGATTGGGCTGATTTGAAGGAAGAAGACTCGATCGAGTAGTTTTGTTACTCGATCGAGTGGTTTTCATGGCCCCAGTTGGTCGATCGAGTAATTATTTACTCGATCCAGAAGTGCTGAAAAGAGAGTTACTCGATCGAGTAACTATTCTACTCGATCGAGTAGATTTTCTGTGGTTTTGCTCGATCGAGTGGATTTACTCTACTCGATCGAGTGGTTTCTGTTGGCGTGGATTTTAATTAGCCCGTGAGTTGTTTTAAGTTGATAAACTTAGTTATTTTCCTATTTAAGCACGCATTAGCTAGGTCATTAGTATCTATTCTTTACTTAGCTTTTATCTATTCTTCACAACAAGACTGCGTTACTTTTTGCTCTTCACTGTAACTTTGCTTTCGGGATTATTTCGCTTGGATTTTGTCGTTCTTTACGCCGGATTCGCACGATTGTAATCTCTTTCTCCTCTCTTAATAATAATCGATCTTTTGTTTGCTTTAATCCTTTGTTTTACTTCAATTAATTTATGCCCTAATTTACTTTTATGCAATTTAATTATCGTTTTAATATGTTGAATGCTGGTTATTTATCTGCTGTTAGTTTTGATAGTTTAAATAGCAATATGAGTAGCTAAATCTAATTCATGTTGGGATTAGGGGATCTACGGTAGAAATGTGACGATGTAGTAAATAGTTTAGATGTGTTAATTGTGAGACTCTGTCACCATAGCAATTTAACTGTATTTTTACCGACTTAGTTGAGTGCACGCTTCTGAGTCATCCCTTTAATCTGGCTAAAATTAATCCTAGATCGAAAGATTGGACTAAATATGCCTGCTATGAACAGTAGACTACCCTGATGAGGATGAAAGTTAAGTTAGTGGTAATTTAGGATAGAAAGTGGACCGAAAGGACCTTTCAATACCCGTCTTGCATTAATTCGTCTAAGTTGTTTACAGTTGAGTCATTGGACTACGTAGTGAACCGAAATCCTGATATGACCTTTCTCTATTTGATAGTTTAAATCTATTTTTCTACCTTTACTGCTCTTGTCTTTGCTTCTCTTTCCTTTAAACCTTCTAGTTTAGAAAACAAATTCAAACAACCCCCCATTTGTGACCGAATAGACGGACTTCTACAGATATCTTGCCTCCCTGAGGAGATCGACCTGACTTCCCTAGATATATAGTTAGTTTATTTTTGATAGGTATACGAAAGACGTATCACCCACCATCAATCAACTTCACAAAATAATAGCCAGAGTTATCAGCTCATGTAGGCGATTACGGACCAAAACAAATATAATGTAATTCAGTTCACTTTGTGGCGTTCAATGTTGTCGTACAATACACATGAAAAAGAAAATATTATAATAAAACGATGAAGTTATAAATAGTATATGAAAAAGGTAATGTATCGAATCCATAATCAACTACTACAACTCAGGAACACGTTTAATTCCCATTGAAATAACGTGCCCTTCATGCTTATCATATGACAATGGTTTAGTGAGAGGGTCCGCGATGTTGTCATCCGAAGCAATCTTGTCAATCACTATATCCTCTTGCTCCACGTAATCACGGATCAGGTGAGCCTTCCGATGTACATGTCTAGACTTGTTGCTAGACTTAGGCTCCTTAGCCTGGAAGATGGCACCTCTATTGTCACAATAGATAGTGATTGGGTCATTCGAACTAGGAACTATGGATAGTCCTTGTAAGAATTGACGCATCCATATAGCTTCCTTTGCTGCTTCTGACGCGGCATAGTACTCGGATTCAGTAGCAGAATCTGCTACAACATCCTGCTTGGAACTCTTCCAGCTGACCGCAGCACCATTAAGAGTAAAGACGAATCCAGACTGAGATTTCAAATCATCTCGATCCGTTTGGAAGCTAGCATCTGCGTAACCAATTGCGCATAGCTTAGTATCACCTCCATAAGTCAATACCCAATCCTTAGTCCTCCGTAGGTACTTAAGGATGTTTTTAACAGTTATCCAGTGTGTTTCACCTGGATTCTTTTGGTATCGACTCGTCATACTCAATGCATATGCCACGTCTGGACGTGTGCATATCATGGCATACATGATTGATCCTATGGCTGATGCATAAGGAACATGACTCATGCGTTCAACCCCTTCAGGCGTCGTAGGTGACTGAGACTTGCTCAAATGCATCCCAGAAGTCATTGGAAGGTTCCCCTTCTTGGAGTTGGTCATGCTGAACCTTGAAAGAATCTTATCCAAATAAGACTCCTGACTCAATGATAACGTCCGTCGTGATCTATCTCGATAGATACGGATTCCCAATATGCGTTGTGCCTCACCCAGATCTTTCATCTGGAAATGGTTCTTCAACCATCCTTTAACCGAAGATAAGAGAAGAATGTCATTCCCAATCAAGAGTATGTCATCGACATACAATATCAAGAAAACAATCTTGCTCCCACTCGACTTGATATATAAGCATGGTTCCTCGACCGATCGAGTGAAACCATACTCTTTTATCACCTGGTCGAAACGATGATTCCAACTCCGAGAAGCTTGCTTAAGTCCATAAATGGAACGCTTAAGCTTGCACACTTTCTTAGGATTTTCCGGATCTATGAAACCTTCGGGTTGCACCATGTACAACTCCTCCTCCAAATAACCGTTTAAGAAGGCGGTTTTCACATCCATTTGCCAAATTTCATAGTCATGAAAAGCGGCAATCGCTAAGATTATCCGAATGGAACGTAGCATAATTACGGGTGCAAAAATTTCATCATAATGCAATCCGTGCACTTGAGTGAAACCTTTTGCCACTAGTCGTGCCTTATAGGTATCTGGTTGCCCGTCTACATAATGCTTTATTTTGTAAAGCCATTTGCACTGTAGAGTTTTTACCTTATTAGGTAAATCAACAAGATCCCATACGTCATTCTCATACATGGAGTCCATCTCGGATTGCATGGCTACAAGCCATAGCTTTGAGTCGAAACAGGTCATGGCACCTTTATAGGTAGCGGGTTCATTACTCTCTAGGAGCAAAACGTCATTCTCCTCGACCATTCCAATGTATCTGTCTAGAGGATTGGAGACTCTACCCGACCTCCTAGGTTCCTGAGGAATGTTAACCGTATCATCAGTTGAAGGAACAACTTCCTCCATCTGTTCCTCGGTTGTTGGTTCTTGAATCTCCGACAGCTCTAAGGTTCTATTACTTGACTTGTTCTCGAGAAATTCTTTCTCTAAGAACGTCGCACTAGCCGCAACAAAAACTCGATGTTCGGTAGGCGAATAGAAGTAATGGCCAAAAATTCCTTTTAGATAACCAATAAAGTATGTCTTGACCGATCGCGGGCCAAGCTTATCCTCGTGTCTCCACTTGACATAAGCCTCGCAGCCCCAAACCCGAATAAAGGACAAGTTAGGTACCGTTCCCTTCCACATTTCATATGGAGTCTTGTCGACAACTTTAGTCGGACTTCGGTTAAGTATAAGAGCAGCTGACAAAAGAGCAAAACCCCATAATGAATCAGGTACTACCGTGTGACTCATCATGGATCGAACCATATCAAGTAGTGTTCGATTTCTCCGTTCGGACACACCATTTAATTGAGGTGTTCCAGGTGGAGTTAACTGTAAAACGATTCCACAGTCTTTAAGGTGTTGATCAAACTCATTTGAAAGATATTCGCCACCCCGATCTGAGCAGAGTGCTTTAACCTTTCTTCCCAGTTGGTTCTCAACCTTATTCTGGTATTCCTTGAATTTTTCAAAGGACTCACTTTTATGCTTCATTAAGTAGACATATCCGTATCTACTCAAATCATCCGTGAAAGTGATAAAATATCTATAGCCATCTCTAGCGGTAATTGACATAGGTCCACATACATCAGTATGTATGAGTCCTAATAGGTCACTAGCGCGCATTCCAACACCTTTGAAGGAAATTTGAGTCATTTTGCCGATGAGACATGATTCACACGTGCCAAATGTAGAAAAATCGAATGCGGGAATAGTCCCATTCTCGACGAGTTTCTTTACACGTTTTTCATTTATGTGTCCCATTCGACAATGCCATAGATAAGTTTGATCTTTGTCACCAACCTTTAATTTCTTATTATTCACGTGTAATATATCTGTGGTTTGATCTAAGATGTAAATTTCATTCATGGAAACTGCTTTGCCATAAACCATTTCATTAAAAGAGAAAATACAGCTATTATCCTTTATTGAAAATGAAAAACCGTCTTTATCAAGTACGAAAACAGAAATAATGTTCTTAGATAAACTCGGTACATAGTAACAGTTATATAAATATAACTCAAAACCACTTGGGAGTTGGATTACGTATGTTCCCTTTGAGACTGCAGCAACTCTAGCTCCATTCCCAACTCGCAGGTCCACATCACCCTTTACGAGAGGTGCGATGTTTTTTAGGCCCTGCAAATGGTTACACAGATGAGAACCACAACCAGTATCAAGTACCCAAGTTCCGAAACTTGCATGGTTAATCTCAATCATATGAATATAAGATGACATACCAACAGGAGTGACGCGGCCTGCTTTTATGTCCTCACGGTACACGGGACAGTTCCTCCTCCAATGTCCAGTCTTGTGACAATGGTGGCACTCAATGTCACCGCCCTTGCTCTTTGTCTTGCCTTGTGAGCCACTAGTCTCACCAGGCCCACTCTTACCGTTTCCTGGCTTCTTAAACTTTGGCTTTCCTACAGTTAGCTCGCCGGGAGCTTTGCCCTTACCCTTATTCTTGTTGGAAATCATGAGAACATCTTGCTTCATGCTCCCACTCAATTTCATATCCTTCTCGGTCTGTACGAGAAGTGAGTGTAGCTCATGAGGACTTTTCTTCATGTCATTCATGTAGTAATTTGCCCTGAAGAGGGCAAAACCATCATGAAGTGAATGAAGCATACGGTCAATGACTATGCTCTCACTGATTTTGCAATCAAGTGCCTCCAATTTCTCGACATTCTCAATCATGTTAAGAATGTGTGGGCTAACCGGTTGGCCCTTCTGGAGTTTCGCATCAAAGAAGCGACAGGTATGCTCATAAGTAACGATTCTCGGTGCTTTTGAGAACTCATTAGTGAGCGTGGTGAAAATCTTGTTTGCACCTTGGGCAATGAAGCGTCTTTGCAAATTGGTTTCCATTGCAAAAATGAGTACGTTCTTTATCGCACCCGCTTCCATAACGAAGTCACTATAAGCAAGTGACTCGTTAACTCCTGCATTGGGGCCTGGGTTTATCGGTATTGGCTCAGTTAAGTACTTGAGCTTACCGTCAGCAATGGCAGCATTCCGTAATGATGCCTCCCAGTCCGCAAAGTTGGACCCATCATTCTTCAGTCGTGTGAACTGATTCATGTGGTCCATGAAAGCTTTTAGCCAGGACTCGCGTCCAAGTGTGGCACTTGGCATAGGGATTTCGTTATTTCCAGCCATTTGTTGTAACAGTATTATCAAAATAAAACGTATTCTACACTGCGAAAAGAAGAAAAATATAATAAGCATTCTCATCGTTATGATTTAAGTCTAATGCAATACTGTTATAACGCGAAGAATCAAGCATTTATACAATTGACCTCCCTCAAGAATTATATAAATGATTCCAAGACTCAATTATCTGTAAATTGATAAGCCAACCTTTTGGCTAATTCTACTTTTAGAATTCTTGGTCGATAAATTTCTGTAAATTCTATCTATAGTCCATCATAATCACGAGAAACTCTTCGGATTATAATGTTGAGGTAAACTAAGTCAACACAAACTACTTACCCAACGTAGAAGGGGTCATATGGAGAGTAAGGTCCTATATGCCTACCGACGAAGAAGGGATTCATAGTTGTTTGCCCTTATAAAGACTAGTCTCAATTTCAGTTTTAGAGGAAGATCCCATCAACTTTATTTTAATTCATTTTAAGTGAACTAATATCTAGCATGCGTGAATGAATAAACTAAAATGATGGCTTAAAATGTGTGACATCTGTATGTCTATGAAAACTAACATTCAAACTATATGAGTCAATTTTCATGCATTTTAGTAGGTGGTTTGGTTTAGGCGGAAAATGATGCACTAACTATCATGTGAATGAAAAGCAACGAGAATGAAAAACGTGTAACAAAATGAAGTCCTAGTGTGGCCTATCTACCAAAATGAACATAAATACAACTTTGGAATCCATCCTTGGACCCGAGAAGCTTGTCTTGATGTTCCATCTTGGTCCATGTAGCGAGAGTGAGCAATCCAATCTCCATCTTTGGTCTTCTCAAAATTACAATTTAAAAATTACATGATAAACCTATTTACATTCTAATTTCAAAACCATAATACTTAAAGAAAACCAAAAGGAGATACGAGATCTCAAAATTACATAAAAATTATGTTTCCATCATTACGAAAACATAATTAACTAAGGCCACACTAGGTATTACAAATTACAACCGATTGCAAAAATACGTAAATAAGCCATTCAACAAAACATTCAACTAAATAAAAATGCATCAACTATAAAATTAATCATTCAAGACATAATTCCTTAATTATGTAGAGTAATTTATCCAAACCACCTATTTAAATGATCAATTATGTGACAATTCCTCAATTACTCACAATAATTTTAATCTTAATACATATTAATCTTGTAATATGAATTAATCCAATATTATTTTAAACCTCTTTAAAATAATTAGGTATCTTTAATTTGTGAACTTTTTCACAACAAACAATTATACATTATAAAAGTAATGTATAATTATAATTGGCCAAAATATAACAATAAAAGAAAAAAAACAGAATTTTTTTTCTAAAATTGCTCTCGGCAATCTAAAAAAAACGAAAAATAGAAACTTTTTTTCCTCGGCATTTCTACAAAAACCGAAACAAAAAAAACAGAAATTTTTTTCCTTTTTATTTCTGCTCACGGCAAAACAGCCCAAAAACGAAAAAAACAAAATTTTTCCTTCTCGGCAAAATCACAAAACCAAAAAAACCAGAAACTTTTTTTTTTCTTTTTTCACTCGGCATATGCCCTAAAAAAACGAAAAAAACAGATTTTTTTCTTAAAACAACTCATTTGTTATGAACAATTGTTTATAGTTGCTATTATAACAAGATTGGCATAATCACCTTTTAATTTAAACATATATTCAAACTAGATGATTCAATTTAACCTATTAAAAAGAATATCTAAATCATGATTAAACCGATTATCACAATTGATTTGAACATTTGTTAAATTAACTTGTATGCCAAAAACTATATAGCAAAAACAAATCATCAACAAACAAAAACGATTTCCATTTACATTTCAATTTAATTTTCATTAAATCAAAATATCTACAAATTATCATATTATCATCTGAACTAATTAAAACAACAATATGAATGAATCAAAATGGAAACACAAACATCAAAAATCAAAAGACATTTCTGCTGAAAAAAAATTGCTCGGCAAAAAAAAAAAAAATTCTCACGGCCGAATAGTTTTTTTTCCGATTCTTCAAATTTTTTTTTTTTGTCTAAAATCATTTATGAAAATCATACAAAATAATTTCGTGGCCTATGCTCTGATACCACTTATAGGAAATATCGGTATACTTCCCTTTTAATTATTAGGATTATAACGAAATTATGATAATGAAATTTCTAGTCATAAATGAAATTGCATAAACAAAAAGAATAAGATTAAGAATCAACCTTCGGTCCTAGCAAATATGGCCTAAGAACAATATCGAATTGATATTCTCCTAATTGTTGCACCCAAGATGCTCCGAGAAATGCCTCTCAATTTGCTAGAATGAGATCCCCAAATTCACTACTTAATTTTAGGGTTTTGTGTTTTTTTGATGAGAGAAAATTAGGTCAAAGAGGAATGAGAAAAATGATCCCCAAATTCCCCTTTAAAACCGTGTGGAATGGAGTGAATAAAGGGGAGATATTTTTCTTTCTTTTATTCCTCTTATTCGGTTTTTCCACCTACCAAAAATAAGGAGATTAAATCTTCTTATTTTGGTAGTATATAAAATGTATATAAAGTGTATTATTTATAAATTGTCATTTATTTTATTCCGTATTAATAAGTCTACACACAACAGCTTGCAGTCGATTTATTAATACCGGTCAGTAATAATTTATTATGACAATCTCGTATAATATATACTTTAATTATAAATATCGCATATTTATAATTAGCTAATTAAATATAACCGATTACGTTTAATTACGAATTAACATCTTAATTCGTTCAAGCTAACATTATATACATTAATTAAATATAACAGTTTATATTCAATTTACGAATTTAACAGTTAATTCGTCTCAGCTGATATTATTTAATTGTATTAAATAATCGTCTCATCATCACATTGACTAACTGTTTAGTCAAATACATGGACTAACCATTTAGTCATATAAGGCATCAATGTGATTATATTTCCATAATCACATCTCTCAAACACATCCTTTAGGTGTGACTTTTAGGGACCAGTTGATCACCGCCATCAGTATGATAATAACGTCAAACTTTCTAGCAAGCCAACCGTTATTAAGTAATCGTTAATCAACTGATAAAATACTAAGTATACCCTTGTGAACCTATAAGAGATTTATAAATGTTATCACACTAATTGTGGAGGACATAAGCTCCAACAAATAATCCTCTTCTTTCATGTCTTTTTATCTGTTTTTATGAACTTAACATGCTAAAACATGCATAACATGGTCCAAAATACGGATCGAATGAGCCAAAACCGAGTATTGACCGGAAACAGAAGGCCCTAGTCACCACTAGGTACCTCGCGCCTCAATGGGGTGACCAGGTCAGAACTCAAACGTGTTTGAGTTCATTCTTTCCATTTTTCATTTCATTTTACAACCGGTTTTTACTGTTTCAAATCATTTTTATGATAAACTTTTTAACCATAAATCATTTTCACCCTTGGTTCCTTATACCATGACGGTCTAATCCGTGTTTCGGTGATAATATTTTGTTAATTACATTTTAAAAGGTATTTTAAAACCTTTTATTTAATTTCTTTACATTTCAAAAACAATCATATTAGTCATACATGCAAAATCATCCTTGGTTCCACATACCATGTCGATTTTAAACCTGAGTACGATGATAAACATTGACTAATTACAAACAAATGAACTTAATACAATTAGTTCATAATCATTTTTCAAAACTATTCATGTCAAGTTTGCAAAACCGAACCCGACATTGAATATCGTCAATACAATGATGATTATTCAAGTCCCGTTCCTCACATTAACACAAAAGCGGTCTAAACGACCTTTTCAACAAATGCGGGTTCAAATACCCTTTTACAAACCGTTTTACCAATGTTTTCAATAGTCGGGAGTAATTGCATTATAACATGTTTAGTTACTAATCATGTCATAAAGGGGATAAGCATGATGGTTATTGTGTATAACAATGTAATGATGGTTAAGACGATGTGATGAGTCGGTATTTGGCATATAAAGTGTCGTCTTGCATTTGTTATAATTATCTTATGTATTGGAGGTTGTTGACGATATGGCGGATTACTTGTTGTTATGGAGATGTAAGGCGGTTGGGAGACCGTCTTACGCTTGAGTCGCCTCTTGGAGCTTCCCGCTCCAAGAGGGATATGCACATTAATGGATTGAGTTACGGAGGCACTCGTGTGGTTGAGACACGACGTCTGGTAGGGGATTCGGTTGGCTTCCGAACCCGGTATGTCTGGGCGTGTCCTGGTACCTGTTTGTGGTTGTTGGTATATCTGGGAGTGTTCCGGTACCAGTTTGGTTATCGGTATGTCTGGGCGTGTCCTGGTACCGTGGTGGTGATTGTTTGTGACCATGTCATTCATATGATAGTCATGTTGCATATTCACACACTCGTGTCGTGTCACACTTTATATTTATTGAAACTGGCGTATTGTGTGTCTGTGTAATTGTCACCTATCTCCGGGGTGGCCTGTGTCGATCCATATGATATTTCCGATCATATAGGGAGCAGGTTAGGTACAGGTTGTTTGGATAGCACGCGGGAGACGGGAAGAGTTTGATGAGTCACGAGACGAGTATAGTTGGCTAGAAGAGTATAGTTTTCATGAGTTGTACTTTTATTCATTTGTTTACGTTTATGTAATTCATTAAACATTATATTTATAAAATGTTCTTTGATTGGAGTTTTGAGACACTACCTCAGGAAACCGATATGGTAATGCCTTCAATTATCTTGGCCGGATAATTGGGGTGTTACAAGTGGTATCAGAGCGATGATTCTGGAACCTAAACAAATGAACCAAAATGAACCTATGTGTGTCTAAGAAAATGAACCCGACTTGAGTTCAATAGGAGGTCGGTTTTGGGTGAGTAGGATCCCTCATCTCAGAACTAGATCATATTGTTTTGGTTGGTCATTACGTGGGTAGTTACGAGTCGGGAAACGTGGCATGATATGTTGAATGATTATATGTGTGTTACGATTTTGTTGAGTTTCTTGCATGATATAGAGGTTTTTGTGGTAAATGATAATATGTGAAAGATGGATGAGTAGGTTAATGTGTATAACATGTTTTAGAAGCAATTGGTGTGTTGGTATAAGGGACGTTAGTCCCGAATCTTGGCATGTAGATAAATCATATGCGTGTTTAAACTTGTTAGTGTTATCGTTAAGGCATGAATGTTGATGATTGTTAGTAGAGTAGTTATGAGTATGGAGATAATGTGTTAAGGCGGTGAGTATGATGCCGTATGAGCTAACTTGGGATGGGTTACCAAGGGTCGGTAGACTCCCGAACCTTTCTTTGTTATGCAGGTAATATCATAGTTTAATTTAATTGAGAATTGAAAGCCGTAAAGGATCACTCGAGTGAGTACGAGGTCACACTCGACCGAGTAGAGCAGTACTTGATGTGATAAATATTTGAGCATATTTAGTCCCCGAATTAGCCTCGTTCATATGCTTTTTAGTGCATATTTGGGTCATTTACTATCTTTAGTCCTTTGTTTTACATATTCTTTGAGGTTTTGTTTCCTTGGTAGGAGAGGAGTGCAAACCTTGCATTTTCATGGCAAAATAGAGCTAAATTGATCGAATCTAATGACCAAGCATCAAAGAGAAGACAAGACTAGAAGACTTTTGTACATAATGTAGTAGATGGGCAATGATGAAGAAGATCCTTGTATCTCCGACAAAATCCCGGAGGATTGTTGGAAGAAGAAAAGAAGAAAAGAAGAAATGGCACGCTGGACTAGGATCCGGGCGTCTCACCTATCGGGGCGCTCGTCCAGAAGCTCCACAATCTGAGCGTCCAAGCTGCCAGGCAGCTCGTCCACCGCCTACACAATCTGCTCGTCTCGACCTTTTGGACGCTCGGATTGTCCTCCAGTGCAACACGTCCTCTTCTTTCTCCATTCGAGATGCGCATATTTTTGAAAGACTAGCTAAAAGGAGACCCGCATCTTTTCTTGAGAGGAGCGATTCCTCAAGGATTTAATCGTCATTTAAGCCCTTAGTAACCCTAATTTGTGCACCTAATCCCCACTATAAATACCCCATTAGTCTAATTAGATTATCATGTTCTTCTTATCAATCTTTAGTGTAGTTTATATTATTCTAATCTCCCTTTAATCTTGTAATCAACTTCTAATCAAGTCTTAATACAAATCTCATTTCCTTAATTTCTCTATTGTTCATCTTTTATTTTGGGTAATTGAAGATTATTTGGGTTTATTGGGAGATTGACAACCTTCCATCAATCATCAAGTACTTCTATTATTCTTTGCATTATTATTTTTGAATCATCATTAGGTATAATTATCTTAATCCCTTTTTAATTATTGTTAATCATCTTCATTTATTCATCATGTTTTGCTTTGTTAATATGATTGACAACCTTGTTAACATATTAAACTTGATAATGAGTGAGTAGTTTCCTTAACTAGGGTTAATGGGGAATTAGGGGAAACCAACATGGGGGATGATTCATGCTTAATCTAATATGTTCACATAATTTATTTGCTTGCTTGTTGTGATCTCAACTTATGCACATGTTATGTTTGATGAAATGCGAGCCTATGAATCCTTGCATTTTTTACCCATCACTTACCTTTTCAATGAGACTTGTAAGACATAAACCAACTCGGGTCTCATTAGACCATGCATATAGTTGAGTAGGGAGGATTAAGTCGGCTTGTAGGTGTTGTACAATCTAATCGATTCGGCTCCGGGACCCAAACCTTCCTAGGATTGTAAGATATAAACCAACTCGATCCTATCATAACAATAATTGCTTGCTTATAATTTGAGAATATGTTTGGATCGAGTTGGTTTATATCTTACAATCCTAGGAAAGTTTGGGTCCCGGAGCCGAATCGATTAGATTGTACAACACCTACAAGTCGACTTAATCTTCCCTACTCAACAACATGCACGGTCTAATGAGACTCGAGTTGGTTTATGTCTTACAAGTCTCATTGAAAAGATAGGTGATGGGTAAAAATGCAAGGATTCATAGGCTCGCATTTCATCAAACATAACATGTGCATGAGTTAAGATCACAACAAGTAAGCAAATAAACTATGAAAACATATTAATTTAAGCATGAATCATCCCCCATGTTGGTTTCCCCTAATTACCCATTAACCCTAGCTAAGGAAACTACTCACTCATTATCATGTTGAACATGCTAGCAAGGTTGTCAATCATACCAATAAAGTGAAACATGATGAATAAATGAAAGTGATTAACAATAATTAAAAAGGGATTAAGAGAATTATACCTACTAATGATTCCAATAATAAAGCAAAGAATAAAAGAAGTACTTGATGCTTGATTGAGAGGTTGTCAATCTCCCAGTAATAACCCAAATAATCTTCAATTACCCAAAATAAAGGATGAACAAGAGATAGATTAAGGAAATAAAACTTGTATTAAAACTTGATTAAATGTTGATTACAAAATTAAAGAGAGGTTTGATTGATATTAACTACACTAAAGAATGCTAAGAAGAACATGCTCTTCTAATTAGACTAATGGGGTATTTATAGTGGGGATTAGGTGCATGAATTAGGGTTAACTAAGGGCTTAAATGACGATTAAGTCCTTTGTTGAGGAATCGCCGGTCTCTTTAGGGAGACCCCGGTCTCTAGGGAGACTCCGGTCTCTAGAAAAAGATGTGCATCCTTCCTTGAAGCTTGAAGAAGACGAAATGGGACTGTCTGGGAATCCGGGCATCTTTAGCACGGGACGGGCGGATTTGGCAGCTTCTGGACGGGCGTCCAGGGGGTGAAGACGGACGTCTTCTGGAGCTTTTGCCCGGGCGTCTTGTGGAGGAAGACGCACGGGTTGTGGGTGAGGGACGGGCGTCTTCAGGGGAAGACGCACGGATTGTCGGGCAGTCTCGTTTCCTTCTTCTTTTCTTCCTTTTTCTTCATAAAATCCTTGAGGATTTCCTCGGGGATGCAAGGATCTTTTCTCATCATTGCCTATCTACTATAGTATGTAAAAAGGCCTTCTAATCTTGTCTCTCCTTGATGCTTGGTCATTGAATTCAATCAATTTTAGCTTCATTTTGCCATGAAAATTCAAGGTTTGCACTCCTTTCCTACCAAGGACACAAAACCTCAAAGAATATGCAAAACAAAGAACTAAAGACAATAAATGACCCAAATATGCACTAAAAAGCATGGGAACAAGGCTAATTCGGGGACTAAATATGCTCTAATTATGGTCGCATCAAATATCCCCAAACCGAACCTTTGCTCATCCCGAGTAAAGAGGTGACAAATATTAGGACCATTATTTAAACTAACCTAATAACATAGCCTATATGAGACAATTAGCGGGTCTCACTCCGCCCCTTCAACTCACAACAAGACAACCATGAGGTAGGATGCCTTCTTGCAAGGCAAGGTGGGTCTTGCCAAAATGGCGACACATCCAAACATTAAGCACACAAAATCAAGTAATGGATGCATCTACAAAAGAATAGCCACTTTCCTCATCTAAGTGGCAGAAATTATCTACAAGGGAAGTAATTCAAGGGTACACATTCCTTCATAGATGCAATTTCTTCAAACTACTAAGCCTAGCAGGATACCAATAAATCACCTCCAAGTTGTGTCAAGCTAGGGTACCTTTGTCCTCAATCGTTAAATGCTTTTGTCAAGAGTAGACTCCCTATGGTGTTAGAAACACTGGAGGATCGCGGAATTCCCCCTTTTGCCTAGGCAAGAAGAAGGGTCGTCCCCTCTCTACCATGCACAAAAATGGATACGATGGATAAAGGGATCGATAGTATTTGAGTTTCTCTTTGGGAGTTTGCTTTTGTTTTTGTTTTTCCCCCCAATTTCTTGTGGCATTTGACATTTGAGAATACTTTCTTTTGCCATTTCTTTTGATTTTTGGCTTTTCAATACTTGACAACTTTCAACTTTTCTTTGCATTTCTTTTGAACATTTTCAAAGTCACTCCATATGTAGTGAGGGTGGCTTATATTTGAAGCTTTAGGAGTCTATTTTTGCTCCTCTTTTCATTTGATGCATTTTGCAAACTTTCTTTCATTTTTCATTTCATTTCTTGAACTCAAATCAATTTCTTTTTGTGCACATTCCCTTTGATGACAAAATGTATGGTAGAACATGGATGGATGATGGTTGCATGGTTTCAAGGGTCACCTTGGAATAAACGGTAGCCAATGAGTTATCACACCACAAGGTACTCTTGACTAGGCTTTAATCCATGGGTCAAAGGATACTAGCATGACACATCCTAGGGTGTTTTACAATTATTCTAACAAGCAAAGTCTTAAGAAGAAAAAGCATCTACTAGGGCCTATATACACTTGTCAAGCTTCCCAAGTAGACGGTTTCACAAAATTTTTCTAACATGCAAACTACATGCCATGATGCAACTAACATATATACTTCCTAATGTATATGATTCTACCAACTAAAATGCCAAATAATCTAAATGCAATCCTAGATTCACATTGTTTTTACCGCATCAATCAAAATAAAGCCACATAGTCATTAACATAAAGAGGAAAAAGGAGATTGGAAAGATCATACCATGCGGTCTTCAATATCCTCATGTCTCGGATGTGGCGTAGTCGATCAATGTGAACAAGGATAGAACAAACACAATATATACAACAATATATACATGACTACACTACATAGGAAATGAACTTGTTTTTGGTTTTTCAATTTTTCAAATTTTTATGGTTTTTTCGAAATTTTTTGATTTTTTTTTTATTTTTGAATAAAAGTTAAGTTAGAATTCCCCATCCCCACACTAATATGGGCATTGTCCTCAATGGCCAAAATGATGGGAAATTATGCAAACATGATGCATGAATTCTACACTAAATGCAAGCTATACTAATCTACACTACATGATGCATGGGTTTTTGTTTATGACGGAGAGCGTAATTTAGATTACCTCCCGTTGCGTATGCATGTACTTCCCAAAACCGAGATAGACATTATTTCTAATGTCCTAAAGTTGAGGTAGTTCATGCACACAAGATGCAATGCATGAAACTAAATTGTCAATTTGGATTTTCAAAAGTGGGAACAATGAAATAAGAACACCTCAATGGGGCCGAGGTATTAGTCCTCATGTTGCTAGGACTCTCCAACCATGATCAAGATAAATAAATAAAACAAAGAAAAAAGTAGACAAACCTCAAGAGGGTAGGAGCCTCCAAAGCTTGCTAGTCTTCCACCATATCATCATTGTCATCATCTTCCTCAATAGAAGTGGACTCGTCTCCACTTCCCTCTTCACTTCCTTGCTCACTTCCTTCATCATCCTCTTCTTATTCTTCATTAGCCTCTTCATCAATGCTATCATCAATAACCTCATCACCGACAACCTCATCGTCACCCGGAATCTCACCCCTAGATGCACTTGGAAAGAAGACTTTCCTATCCGCTCAACTAGGCAAAGGACATGAAGAATCAAGTGGTCCTTGCCTAGCTAAATGAAGGAGGAGTGGATATTGGGCTAAGTATGCATCTTCCCGATCCTTAAAAGCTTGTTTGTGCATCTCTTGCATAAGTAGAGTCATGTAGTCATTGCTTGCTTTAACACCTTCGGGTTTGAACTCTTGATACTTGAATGGATAGGGTGGTGTGACAATGGAGGAGGAGGGCATTTCAATTTCACCCCTTTGTTGACGGATGATGTATTCGGCTTCTTTTGAGAGGGGAAGAAGGTAGTTGGTCTGATGGACACTCAAACGGCATATCTTGGAAGGCAAAGTAAAAGATCTAGCCTCATTGGTGAGCCACCTATATTTGGTGTCAAGAGGATTATGGGTAACCCACTTGTACTTGTTAATCATGGCATCCATGTCAATGAGATGACTCCCCCTTTTTCGCCACATACTTGTTATCCTTGTTGAAATTCGGATCAAAGTACTTAGCCAAAAGAGTGACTAGACCTCCATTTACAATAACAGTGGTGCCTTGCTTTCCACAATCAACATTTAGCCATCTTTCCACCAAAAGCCTTAGAGAATTGTAATGCTTGGTGAATTCCCTTCCAATATTTAAGGCCGACTCAAGTAGAACACAATCGAGCTTGGTAAAGTGGTTAGTGTCTTTTCTTGCAATGATAGTATTCCCGATGACCTTGTGCCATACTCTAATGCCCGGATGGTGGACTAATAGAGCGCGACTAGCATGATAGTTCTCAAATTTCCTCCCGGAAATTGCCTCCCAAAGAGGAGCGGGGTCATACTTTTCGGGATTCTTGTAATAACTAGGTGAATCACTAAGACCCAATGCTTTACCTAATTCATCAAAGGTGATGCGCCTACTCACATTAGCAAGGCGGAACTCGATGTTTTATCTAGTCTCTACCTTAGTAACTTTCAAAGAACTCAAGAATTCTAAGGTAAGGGAGGGGTATGTCAATTCTCTTGTAGCAAACAATTTTCCCAACCCCATGGCTTCAAAGAAGGCTTTCGTTTGTTCAAGGACACCCAATTTGTTCAAGGCATCTTCACATATGAATTTGGTGGATAGAAAGGATTTTCTAGCATACTTGGCAAATGTATCCCTATGGGAGTTAGAAATGAAAATTACCTCCGGATAGTTTGATAATTGAGCAATTTCCGGAGTTGTTTATGTTGTTGCTTCCAAGGGAGGTTGTTGTTGTTGAACTTCCAAGTTTGAACTAGCTACCACCATAGCCAATGAGGCTTTCTTTGCTTGAAGACTCTTTTGTCTTGTTGAGAGTGTCTTTGCCTTAGGTGCCTTTGTTGATCCTTTTGTTCTTGCCATTGATGATTTAACCAAGAAAAGAGTGAAAATCTTCAATTTCCAAGTATACCCAAATCGATTTTAAGATGAAAGGCTTTGCCTTTATAATTTCAAAAATCGACTCAAAGGTTGAAGATTTTGGTGCTTGGTTTGATTATTGTTGGAAGATGAGTGATTAATTGTTGTTAAAAGGAAGTTTGGATTTGATTTTGTTGAATTTGGTTGAGGAAATCTTGTTTTGGTGATAGAGAGGATGAGGGTTTTGAGTTTTGGGGTTTATGGGTAGTGTTTTGAATGAAGTAATGAAGAAATGAATGTGGGAGGGGTGTTTAAAATACCCGAAAATTTCAAAAGTTGCAGGGGAAGACGGGCGTCTTTCCTTCGGGACGCTCGGATTCTGCCTTTTTTTTTTGTTCAGGATTCTCGCCTAAAGACGGGCGTCTTTCAGCAAAGACGCTCGGATTCTTTGATTGCAGGACGGGCGTCTTCTGCTGAAGACGGGCGGATTCTCAGACAGTGAGATTTCTTGTTTTTCACAGGCAAAAAGACGGGCGTCTTTCCTTCCAAGACGGGCGGATTTCTGAAGACGAGCATCTTCTCTACCAGGACGCTCGGATTCTTCAATAGTCCCAAAATTTCAAATTTTCAGCTCAGATGGACGGGCGGATTTTGATAAAGATGCCCGGATTGCCTGAAGACGGGCGGATTCCCATGAAGATGCTCGGATTCTCCCTGTTTTACCCGGATTCAGTTCCATCCGTGCACTTGCATATCCCTTGTCATCTTTCATTCTTCAAATCCCGTGTTCTTCATTGTAGGGGCACTACTAAGGCATGAATAGCCTAGGCAATTGCTATCCCCACACTAAGCTAAAGCACTACACATCAATTAAATCATTAGTCCCTCCCTCACTTCTCTCAAAAATGATAATTATCTCGATCAAAGCATAAAAATCCAAAAATGACAAAAATGTAATGTAAGAATTAAAATGCGAGTTAGGGAGTTAGAAATATTTACAAATGGTGGTTTAGGGAGGACTCCACCAAACTCTCATCCTTAGTGAGATGTCATGGGGGCATGTCCAAGGTGTTGTTGATGTTGCTCAACACCTTGAAAAAGTAGTCAAAAGCTTGTTCATTATCATGATAAAGATCTTCAATAGACCTTTGCCCTTGTTGTCGGTCTTTATCGATAGCATTACCAATATAGGGATTGAAAATCCCTTCAAACTCATCGTCCCAAAGACCACAGACTTAATCTACTTGATCACTAAAGATCTCTTGAGTTGATAGAGACAACTCTCCCACTTTCTTGTCTTGGCCAATGAGGCCATCCTCTTCATTGCTTGACTTTGGTGAGCTTTTCAAGCTCTCTTTGTTACAATTCACTTGCTCTTTGAATGGAGCATCTTCAATTTTCTTCTTCCATTGGAATTCCGACTTCTTCCTATCATCCTTCCGGCTATAATGATCAATCATAAAACATGGTTCATGCAAACGGGGAGCTCTCATGGTCTTGTCAAGATTGAAAGTTATGCTCTCATCTCCCACTTCTAGATTGAGCTCTCCATGCTTCACATCAATCACCGCACCCGCGGTGTGTAAGAAAGGTCTTCCTAGAATGATTGGAATGTTGGAGTCTTCTTCCATGTCAACAATGACAAAGTCCACCGGGATGAAAAATTTCCCAACTCTTACGGGAACATCTTCCCATATCCCTAATGGTGTCTTCGTCAATCTATCGGCCATTTGGAGTGTGATATTAGTGCATTTAACCTCTCCCATCCCTAACCTTTTACTCACCGAGTACGGCATAACACTCACACTAGCCCCTAGATCACATAAGGCTTTGTTGATCGTGGTGTCGCCAATGGTACACGGTATTGAGAAGCTTCCCGGATCTTTGAGTTTTGGAGGTGAACTCCCTTGAAGGATTGCACTACTCACCTTAGTGAAGGCGATAGTCTCAAGCTTCCGGATCGACTTCTTCTTTTTGAGGATGTCTTTCATGTATTTTGCATAGGCCGGCACGTGATTGATTAATTCCGTGAAAGGAATCGAGACTTCCAAATTCTTCACAATTTCCATAAATTTTCCAAGTTGGTCATCAAATTTGGGCTTGGCTTGACGACTTGGAAAAGGAAGTCTAATCACAATGGGCTCCTTCTCCTTGACTTTGTCTTCATTTTTCTTTGAAATTTCTTCTTTTGATGGTTCTCCATCCTTGGAGTTTTGCACAATTTCTTCTTTGTCACTAGCTTCCAGAACTTCATTCTCAACTTGCTTCTTCGGCGCTTCATACCTTGTACCGCTCCTCAAGTGAATGGCACTAACCGTTTCATGTCTTGGGGGATTACTTTGAGGTGGTAATTGCCCCTTTTGTCTTTGTGAGCTTGAAGATGCTAGTTGTGTGACACCCCGCGATAACGCGGAAAATATAACTAATAAAATGCGGAAATTTAGGGAATTTTTGAAAACTTTTAAAATTTAAAGCGCGGGTTCACCAAAATCTAAAACATAAATAAAGAGTGCGGAAATAAAGATTTTAAATTATACAAACGTGATGGTCGAGGTGAGGGAAAATATATCCCTCGAATGACGATACAATAAAAGGTAGGTCTAAACAATCCTAATAAACCAACTACTAGGTCGAAGTGCTCGCTAGCTCACACATGTCTTCACCCCATGAATGCATCACTAATACCTGTCATTCATGTAAACATGAACGCCACAGTCAGTGGGGAGTAACTCAAGGTTCTCCCAGCCACAAAATGTCGAAACGAACATAACAAAGAACTAAAACACGTAAGTCATGTAAGACTCTTACAAAAACATGGATATCAAGTTTATGTTTAAACATGGTGATTAAATGAGATGGAACAAGATAGATCAACATTAACATGATAACGGTTAGACTATTCATATGAGACAATTAAATAATACGAAAGACAAGAAAACAGACACGGCCACTTAGCCACGAGCACGTATTTCAAGGAGATATGACCAAAGTAACCAACCAAATAATGCAAGACATTTATTACTCTTAGACTATAATTTCCCCGGGTAGGACTACGATAATAATACGGTCCTAGTCTAAATCTGCAGGTTCTCGGGTGTACATCCCGATTCGACGTGCGCCAAAGACAAAGACGCACCCAAGACTCGACTACTAAGGAGACCGAGTACCCCAATCGCGAACAAAGCACGAAAGTGGCGGAAAGACTAAGATAAGACTCACTTGCGTATCAAAGACAGTGGCCAAAAGCCGTACTTGCCGAACAAAGACAAGTAGGCCCAAAACCGTACTTGCTTTAACAAAGACAAGTAGGTCAAACCCGTGCTTGCAGTAACAAAGACAAGCAGGGCAAAAATGTATGTCAAGCATATACGATGGTAATATGGCATTTCTACAAGAATACGACTCTTACAAGTAATTATTTTTAATAACCTTTTCATGCATATGGGACGGGATTATTAATGTCACACTCATACTTATGGCTTGCATCTCACCATAAGTACGGATGGGAACATCAGTCCCGACGATCATATCGCAACTAGAGGGCCTATGGCTCACCCCTAGTGTCCGATAGGACCAAGACTCTCACAACCGAATCATACCAGACATTATCAAGGATATGTCTGACTTTAGATACGAGTATAATAGTATATTATTAAGAAAAATACTAGTTACAGTATGTGGGAGCATACATCACATAGGTTTGTTTAGTGCTTGTGTTGTCTATTTATAAGTCTACTGGACGACTTGATTTATCAAACATTTCATTTAACTAAATGATTCTATGGTGTTACTTACAATTGGAATAATATTAGTTAACACAAGATCGTCAACCAATGCATATCAACTAGCAAGGGGATTAAGGCCGTGCTGCCCAGCCGTGATCTGCTCACCCCTGCCCACTGCCCAGCTCGACCATTGCCCGTGAAGAATGTGGTGGCGAGATGCTACGAGTAGCTTGGCAAGATGCAAGAACAAGCAAGATAACAACACCTGCATACGGACCTGCAAAGACCCAAAAATTCGTGCCACAACAGTCCATTTCTGCCTAAGAACAAAGTCAAAACATCCCAACGTTGATCCTCACACACCCGTCCCAAACATACTCAGAAATGCATACAACCCACATAAGTTTCCTTTAATCAAACCATAACCTATGAATAAACCAAGTAACCAACTATGCATCGTCCAAAAGTACCTGCAAACCTGACTCAAAGACACACCCAATTTCCGCCTTAAAACAGTCCCTCATCAGTCTACAAATAGCCTGCACAATGCATTATAACGGTCCCAAAAATGCACAGAAAACCCATCTCACAAGACAGCATTATACCGTCCCAAAATAAGCACCAAAACAGTCCCAAAATCAGCATTATACGGTCCATGAGTACATGAGTAACTTGCACAAAGCGACTCACAACAGCCTAAAATGCATACAACCAGATTTTGTCCGAATGAACCTCATTTCGCAGTCTCGAACTAGCCTATTTCAACGTATAAAAACAGTCCCCTCTCGAGCTTTACTAAGACCATACTTGAGACAAGATTATGACGGAAACTGCTAATGACATTACGACCCAAATCAGTCGGTTATGCACACCACAAAGCCACCCTCGACAGTCCAAGAACAGAGATAACACGCAAATTTTCGCAGCACAAAACCCGTTCAAGGCAGCCCGTTTAGACCCAAATCAAGACAGACATTGAAGACACGGTTAAGACGGGAATTAACATGGTTTTATATGAATAAACAGCATTCAAATCACAAACAACAATACTCAAAAGACCATAAACATGACGACCAGAGCAGCCTGTAAAGAAAGCACAACAGCATACATAAAGAACACACCAAAGCCGAAACCATTATATGAAGCGAGCTATGGGGATACTCAAGCCAGCATATGGAGTGACTGCTACACTCACATACTCTTCCATACAAATGAAGGAAAGCAAAAAGGACACAACTTTAGCACACACATGAACTAAAACGAGATTATAAGGCGAAATTCCGACACTTTGTCGAGTAACCTATCACCGTTACCTTAGTTTCTTCAAAACTCCGAGGGAAACGTCCAAAAAGCACGAGCCTCCCTCCGGTCTTCAAGAACTTCAGCTAGAAGAAGGAAATCGAGCCGACTGAGTCAAAAGAACCGAGTTGATTTGAGATGGTATTTTGAAATCTCCACAAAAATGAAAGCTTTGTTACATAGAAAGATGAAGGAGGAAGCAAGGAGAAGAATGGTATAAAAATTATGGGATTTGATTGAGAAATGGGGACGGGATCGGGGTTTGAAGCTCGACGGAAAAAAAAATGGTGATTTGGGGCTGTTGATTGTTCTTGCTTGTTGTTGCTGGTGAGTTCGAAAAGGGTAAAAGGGAAGTGACGGGGTGGGTGCAACACAACAATAATAATAATGTTAATAATAATAATAATAATAATATGAGAATTATTTAAAGTAGAGTTTAAGAGGGTGGGTGATAGTGAGGTGTTATCGGAATCGGGTTGGTCCGAATAGAAACAGCTTTATAATATAAATGCAACGATCTTGCTAGACGGAAATACACTTATAATTTAAGACGGAAAATATTATTATTATTATTCTCACTATTATTACTCTCCGACTGAATATATTTATTTTTATATAAACAAGCTTGTAAAAAGTAACTTTTATAAAATTTATGTTTAAAACGAAATTAATTAAATTAAACTCTCTAAAATATAAATAAAACAATAGAGCGGTTATTTAAATTATAAATGCTAAAAATGGGAAATTCGCGGGTGTTACAAGTTGAGTCAATTGGGTTTCCAACATTTTGGTGTGAGCTAGAATGTTGTTGATGGTGGTTTCCTTTGCTTGACTATCTTTTTGCATTTGAGTGAAAAACTCTTGTTGATTCTTTTGCATTTGGAGGACCGCTTTTTGAACATCAAAACCTTGGTCATTTTGTTGATTGTATGGAGTTTGATTTTGGTAACCTTGGTTTTGGTTGTAAAAGGGTCTTTGATTTTGGTTTCTCATGGGAGGTGGGGTGTATGTTGGTTGAGGGTTTTGAACATTTTGGCTTTTGTATGAGAGATTTGGATGGAATTTGGTGTTTTCATTGTAATAGTTTGAATAAGGGGTACCACTCTTGTATGCTTGGAAAGCATTCACTTGTTCATTTGTTCCCCTACATTCACTTTGGTCATGTCCCAAAGTTCCACAATTCTTACAAATCCCACTTGGGATTGATGAAGATGCCGTCATGGCATTAACATGATGCTTTGGTGATTTTGAGGCTTCTTCAAGTCTAGCCATAGCTTTTTCAAACTTCAAATTGATGGTATCAATGTGAGCACTAAGTTGAGCACCCAATTGAGTAATGGAGTCCGCTTCATGCTTTCCTCCTCTAGTAGCCTTGCGAGGTCTACTATATTGTGAGTTATGGACCGCCATTTCCTCAATTTTGTTCCAAGTTTGATTGTCATCAACTTCGGTGAACATTCCATTTGATCCCATGTTGAGAATGTTCCTTGAATCTTCATAAAGACCGTTCCAAAATTGTTGTACCAAGAACCACTCGCTAAGTCCATGATGAGGACATGAGCGACAAATTCCCTTGAATCGCTCCCAAGCTTCATACAAAGATTCTTCATCCCTTTGCTTAAAGTCCGTAATTTGAGCTCTTAGCATGTTAGTCTTTTCCGGTGGATAGAACTTTTGTAGAAAGCTAGAGCCAACTTTTTCCAAGAATCAATTCCGAGAGTAGCCTTATCAAGGCCTTTCAACCATTGTTTCGCGGTGCCAATTAGAGAAAAAGGAAATAAGACCCATCGAATTTGGTCTTGAGTTACACCGGTTTGAGAAATCGCATCATAATAGTCACAAAAAGTCTCCATATGAGAATGAGGGTCTTCACTAGGCATCCCCCCAAATTGGCTTCTTTCGACTAATTGGATAAATGCGGATTTGGCAATAAAATTTCCGGTTAGATGTTGTGGTGTGGGAGTACCATTGGGTAGGTTCTCCTCGGTGGGTACGGAATGTGATGAAAACTTAGGCATTGTGGGTTGATTTTGTGTTGGATTTTGTGTTGGGTTCTCCTCACCTTCTCTTGCAAAAGGGTTGATGAACTCAATAGTATTTGGTTGAATAACCTCACTAATACCTCTCAAAGTTCTCCTAGCAAGTCTTCTATTGGTTGTCAAAGTTCTTTCAATTTCGTGATCAAAGGGTAACAAGTCACCTTGTGACCTTCTAGACATGCAAAATATCAAACAACTTGAAAACAATTAGAACAAACCTTGAGGAGTTTTACTTCCCCAAGGCAAAGAAAGACACAACTAATAACAATACAAGAAAATCTAAATCAAGTTAACACCGTCCCCGGCAACGGCGCCATTTTTGGTCGTGTTCCCTCGTGGGGTTTAGTTTTTCAGTACTTGTCGTTAGGAGCACCTAGACCAAAACACAATTTATAACTTCACCAACAACTCTACAATTAGTAAAGAGGCAAGTAAAGGTCGGATCCCAAGGGACGGGAATTGAGATGAGATTTCTATTGCAACTAGTGGTGTCTAAGGGTGTCACAATTGGGGTTTGAATAGAAGATCACTAAACTAAATAGCAATGAAAGTAAACAAGCAAGATGAATTAAAAGGGATGTAAACAATTGATAAAAGGCACTAGGGTGTCATGGGGTCATAGGGGATTCATGGGAATTGATCATACAAACATATTCTCAAGTTATAAGCAGGCAATTATTGTTGTGATGGATCGAGTTGGTTTATATCTTACAATCCTAGGAAAGTTTGGGTCCCGGAGCCGAATCGATTAGATTGTACAACACCTACAAGTCGACTTAATCTTCCCTACTCAACAACATGCATGGTCTAATGAGACTCGAGTTGGTTTATGTCTTACAAGTCTCATTGAAAAGATAGGTGATGGGTAAAAAATGCAAGGATTCATAGGCTCGCATTTCATCAAACATAACATGTGCATGAGTTAAGATTAGACCTGTCAAAAATCGACCCGACCCGAAAACCCGACCCGCCCGACCCGTTTTTTTAGGGTCACGGACCCGGTTTTTTCGACCCGTGACTCGATTGACCCTAACCCGTAATGACACGATAATTCCCGGGTCGGGTCGGGTCGGGTCCGGGTCAAGCATCTGAAAAAAAAAAAAAATTCACGCGCAAAAAGTGAAAAGGATGAAACTAAAGTATTCATTCTAATTTTCCCAAAATAACTTCACCCGCCTCTCTCTTTCTTCTCCCTCAAAATGCAAAACCCTAGCCTCCTTCTTCAGATCTCCTTTTCAATCAATTAATTTCCAAATTTTTGTGTCGAATCTTCGTTCTCTATTTAGTCGGCTTTATTCCCTTTATAAGATGCGTCCAACCCCAACTCCAACTCCAACGAATCGGACTTGCCGTCGTAAGAATACCACCAGATCTCCGTCACCTCTAAGTCAGCAACCTCGGCATGGTGCGCCGCCTGTATCAACCTCCCTATCAGCAAGTTAAGTCGTTCTCCTACTTGCAATTATCCCCTCCCCCTTCCTTAATCTTTAACACTACTTTTTACCCGTTTCATACAAGGGTTTAACACTATGAAATTCATGTTCTAGGATTGCCTGTTTACTGTCTCAATGTTAATTTATATACATACTCCGGATGTTCTAGCGAGTACTTATGCATACTTGTTTAGATTTGTGCATTGCCTCTATATTGAATCTACCCATAATTACTTACTGATATGAAGACGATTGTTTGTACGTTTCTCAGCCTGGTTTTTTGAGGTAGATAAGTGACTAATTTGTAAATAGATTTATCTTATGTCAAGTGAAGGATATGGTTCTTGGATTGGCATATAATGTGTTTTAGAGAGAGATTAATTGCTAAGTGTGCTTAGTTTCTTCATAATTTCGGAACATTAATGGGAAAACTGAAAGTCGGAGATATGCATCAAGTATAGCCGTCTCAATAATATTATTCCAATGCCACCGTATGAGTTCCCCTTACGCCTATGGCCGAAGACAAAGGGTGACACTTGAAGCTAGCTCGGTAATTTAATTTTATGTTCAGTGTTGGGACTTTACTTTGTGTCGAGTGTTGGACACGGGTAGGGGAGGGAATAAGACGAGTTGGAATAAAATAACAATTGGTTTTGTTTTATATTGTGATCCAAACCCAAAATAGAGCAATTACAGTTTCCCCACTTTGAACTAATTCACATCATCATTGCCAACTCCACCAGCTATTCATTCATTCAGTTTCTCCTACCATTTTATCCTTTGCAGAAGACTGAGAAGACATGTGACCACCACTCTACTCTTGAGTATCGTATTTCCAACTGTCGACAAGCCTTTAAAATTAAATTCTCATTTTCTTAGTTTGCTTCCCAACTTTTATGGTCAGTCAAATGAATTGCCGATAATGTATTTACTTGCCTTTGCCTTGACCCCTTCTTCTATGGAATGTTTAAGTGTATGCTTTTCCATATTCATTAGAAGGCGCCACTAAAGAGGGGTTATTTTACATTTTTACTTACCTCCTAGGTCGATTACTAATTGGGACAAACTGAAAATTGCTCTGTAAGAAAAGTTTCTGCCTACTAGTAGAGTCGATGCAATTAGAAGCGAAATAAGTGAGCAATTTGTTGAGCATTTTCTTACATTTGATCTTTTAGAGAGGTGGCATCAACATTATTTATCTCAAGCCACAATAATACTCTGCTGATCTCCAGCGGGTATGACTGATGTATGTTTGTCACTAAAACTCGATTATACATGCCTGTAATTGTCAAAATGACTACAAATGTTTCTAAAACAAGTTCTTGTATAGAGTGCTTTTCAAATACAAGTTCTTACACATTTTTCTTACTTATGTAGGTAATTCATCATCAACGTCTTCATCTCAAAATGATAATATACCAGCACCGAGTGTATCATCCGAAACTCGAAACAGAAAGTGGACTTCTCCGGTATGGCAACACTATACCGTATTTGACGCAAGCTTATTTCCTGATGGGATAGCGCGAGAAATTTGTAAGTATTGCGATGGTGGACCAACTCTAGCAAATTCTGGTAATGGCACCTCTAATTTTAAAAGACATACTGAAACTTGTCCTAAACGTCCACTTTTAGGCGTTGCTCGTTTAACGAGTAATGGCAGCTTCATTAAGAAGATGGACCCTTTAGTTTATAAAGAAAGAATGGCACTTGCAGTAATACGACATGCTTTTCCTTTTTCATATGCGGAATATGATGGGAATAGATGGCTGCATGAGAGTTTAAATGAGAGTTACAAACCAATTTCTAGAAATACTTTAAGAAACTACTGCATGAAAATTCATAAAAGAGAAAAACAGATTCTTAAAGAGAGCCTGAGTAACTTACCTGGAAAAATTTGTTTAACAACTGATATGTGGACTGCATTTGTTGGCATGGGTTATATTTCTCTTAAGGCTCATTATATTGACTCTGAATGGAATTTGCATTCTAAAATTTTAAATTTTTGTCATTTGGAAGCACCTCATGATGCTCCTTCCTTACATGACTCAATCTACGCTAAACTAAAAGAGTGGGATATTCGAAGTAAAATATTCACTATTACACTAGATAACGCTAGATGTAACGATAATATGCAAGACTTATTGATGAATAGCCTCTCTTTGCATTCTCCCATTCTTTGTGATGGTGAATATTTTCATGTGTGTTGTGCTGCTCATATCCTCAATTTGATCATGCAAGATGGTTTAAAGGTAATTGATAGTGGGGTGCGTAAACTTAGAATGGTGGTAGCACATATTGTTGGTTCTGAGAGAAGGCTTATAAAATTTAAGGGCAACGCATCAGCTCTTGGCGTTGACACTTCAAAAAAGCTTTGTTTGGATTGTGTTACCAAATGGAATTCCACGTACAATATGCTTGAAAGGGCAATGATATGCCGCAATGTCTTTCCTACTATGCAAAGACCTGATATGAAAAAGTTTGATCCCCACTTTCCCGGGCCCTCCTCAGAGGCAGAGTGGATCAGAATAGTGAAAATTGTTGAACTTCTAAAACCTTTTGATCACATTACAACTCTTATTTCTGGGAGGAAATATCCTACTGCTAACTTGTACTTCAAAAGTGTATGGAAAATCCAGTATTTGTTGACGAGGTATGCAAAGTGCAATGATACTCATCTAAAAGACATGGCTGACCTAATGAGGATCAAGTTTGATAAATATTGGGAAAATTATAGCATGATCCTTTCATTTGCTGCCATATTAGACCCTCGATACAAGCTACCTTTCATAAAATATTGTTTCCATGAGTTGGACCCCGAAAGTGCAGAATTGAAGACTAAGGTTGTTAAGGATAAGTTTTACAAGTTGTACGAGGAGTATGTCAAATATAGTCCTAACGTACTGAAGGAAACAAGTGTTCAGATGATACAAGACGAATTACCAGTAAGTATATTCTTTTCATAACCTGCTATTTTTATATTCTTTGATGATGTTTGCTGGTCGAGACTGAATTTCAGTTTATCTTGACAATAGTCTTATACTCTGATATGAGAGTTTAATTGTGTTTAAACTTTGAAGGGATTTGCAAATTTCGACGGAGGTGCTGTAATTGGAGGTTTATCATATTTGGATACATATTTGGATAATGCGAGGTTGGATCATACCTTGAATATTGATGTTCTTAAGTGGTGGAAGGAAAATGAGTCAAAATACCTCGTAGTGGCCGAGATGGCTAGAGACATATTAGCTATCCCAATCACCACGGCTGCATCTTAGTCCGCATTTAGCATGGGAAGTAGAGTCTTGACAAAATGGAGGACATCACTCTTGCCGAGCACGGTTGATGCCTTGTTAACTACTCGTTCATGGTTGTTTGGCTTTGATGTGCAAGAAAGTAAGACAACTAAATTTCCTTTTTTTTTTTTTTTTTTGTAAATTGTAATCTAATTTATGATGAAACCTTGAAAACTTATATGGTGGTATTATAATGGTGACAGGCGAGGAAGAACTACAAGATGTCAACGGTTTTAAGTTTGATTTGTCGGACTTATCGCATTTGACTATCAACCCCGAAGATGAAGAAGATGAAGGAGATGAAGAAGATGAGGGCAGTGATGAACTTGATTAATGACTTGGTTGTGAGAGGACTCACAAAGTCACAATGAACATTTGTTGTAAATTGTAATCTTATGGGTTTTAATTTGTAAATTTAAGTTAAGACTATATCGACTGTGTACGCACACTCTTATTTTGTCAATGATCAAGTACTTTGAGAGTGTTGCCTATTAATTTATGGACTTATTCAATTCAATGTCACCATAAACGCGAAATTAACGTCAAAACATCCATCTAAACCAAAAAATTATCATATTTAATCACAACTCAATTGTGAGTTTGGGAATTGGGAGTATTGCAAATTTACAATGTACTTATTCGATCGAACTTTGATGCGGGTAAACTTTTATTCCTCCTATTTTCGATTCACATGGCGGTAACAAACTAACAATTTTAAAAATAAAAGTTACCAAAAATGTACAAACGTTCAAAAAATGTAACAATTAATATAAAAGACAAATAAATATAAAAAAACGTACTTGAAAAATGTAGAAATATACAAAAAAAATGCGTTAAACCAAAAGTAATCAGCTGTTTTGACACATCCTTGGACCCGTATTCTGACCCTAACCCGACCCGTAACCCGTATAACCGGACCCGTATTCGACCCGACCCGTATTCTGACCCGACCCGTATGACCCGACCCGGGACCCGACCCGCCCGACCCGTTCGACAGGTCTAGTTAAGATCACAACAAGCAAGCAAATAAACTATGAAAGCATATTAATTTAAGCATGAATCATCCCCCATGTTGGTTTCCCCTAATTACCCATTAACCCTAGCTAAGGAAACTACTCACTCATTATCATGTTGAACATGCTAGCAAGGTTGTCAATCATACCAACAAAGTCAAACATGATGAATAAATGAAAGTGATTAACAATAATTAAAAAGGTATTAAGAGAATTATACCTACTAATGATTCCAATAATAAAGCAAAGAATAAAAGAAGTACTTGATGCTTGATTGAGAGGTTGTCAATCTCCCAATAATAACCCAAATAATCTTCAATTACCCAAAATAAAGGATGACCAAGAGATAGATTAAGGAAATAAAACTTGTATTAAAACTTGATTAAATGTTGATTAAAATTAAAGAGAGATTTGATTGATATTAACTACACTAAAGATTGCTAAGAAGAACATGCTCTTCTAATTAGACTAATGGGGTATTTATAGTGGGGATTAGGTGCATGAATTAGGGTTAACTAAGGGCTTAAATGACGATTAAGTCCTTTGTTGAGGAATCGCCGGTCTCTTTAGGGAGACTCCGGTCTCTAGGGAGACTCCGGTCTTTAGAAAAAGATGTGCATCCTTCCTTGAAGCTTGAAGAAGACGAAATGGGACTGTCTGGGAATCCGGGCTTCTTTAGCACGGGACGGGCGGATTTGGCAGCTTCTGGACGAGCGTCCAGGGGTTGAATACGGACGTCTTCTGGAGCTTTTGCCCGGGCGTCTTGTGGAGGAAGACGCACGGGTTGTGGGTGAGGGACGGGCGTCTTCAGAGGAAGACGCACGGATTGTCGGGCAGTCTCGTTTCCTTCTTCTTTTCTTCCTTTTTCTTCATAAAATCCTTGAGGATTTCCTCGGGGATGCAAGGATCTTTTCTCATCATTGCCCATCTACTATAGTATGTAAAAAGGCCTTCTAATCTTGTCTCTCCTTGATGCTTGGTCATTGAATCAATCAATTTTAGCTTCATTTTGCCATGAAAATGCAAGGTTTGCACTCCTTTCCTACCAAGGACACAAAACCTCAAAGAATATGCAAAACAAAGAACTAAAGACAATAAATGACCCAAATATGCACTAAAAAGCATGGGAACAAGGCTAATTCGGGGACTAAATATGCTCTAATTATGGTCACATCAACAGTTGACTGCAGGAAGAAGAGCCAGTCGATCGACTGAGGTCCATGGTCGATCGACCACTTATGCAATCTGACGAGAATTAAATGATTTTAACCTAAGCCCATTTGTAATTAGGTTTGGAGAAGGGAGTTACGTGACATTCATATATAACGTAACTCCTTCCTACTGCTTCATGGATTCATTTAGATTCATTATCACATACCTAGTTTTTACATTTCAGTTTTAGATTTTTCATCAGTAAGTCTACAGTTTTCATTAGTTTTTCAATAAAGTTCTTCTTTTGCATCCGGATTCGTTTCTTGCCTTCTTTATTTCTGGTAATTCTTGCTCTAAATTTTAGTTTGGTTTTATTCCTTCTTTATAGATTAGAATTGATTAGTTAGAATCCCTAAGCCCTAATTCTTTCTTTTATGCGGTTTTATTGTTCATTTAATTTAGTTATGAATTCTGTTGTTTTCATCTTTAGTTTCGTTATCGTTATTAATTCCAGTATGAGTAACTAAATCTCTCGCGCTAAGATGTGAGGGGATCTGTAGCGTAGATGGCGTAGTTTAGGTAACCCTGATTCGGGTCATGGTCGATCGACTGACATAGCTGGTCGATCGAATGGCCTCGTGTTAGATTAGCACTTTTTGAGTTTATTAATTGCAATATTTGACAAAATCGAATGCATGCGACTAGTTAAATGCCTAGTATTTGACCAACCCACAAGATCGAGAGATAGGGGAGGGAAAATAGATTAATAAATTGGGACGACTAAATTGCTAAGATCGAAAGATAAGTAATTTAGGCTTTAGGAATCACTATTCAGGGCGAGAGCTAGTTTTAGTGAGACTTAGGGACTAGTAGCATAGGCCGAAAGGAGCTACTAGTTAACTCGGACCGAGAGGACCTGTTATTTCCCCATCTTACATGATTATGTCAGACTTACTTAGGATTACCGCCGTCGTAGCTACAGTGAACCGATCGTCTTAGCCTTCTTTTAATTATTGTTTATATTTCTTTCATTATTTGCTTATTTATCTTATGTTATTAGACTTAGTCCAATCCAACCCCTCCCCCCCCCCCCCCAGAAATTCATAGACTGAAATTAAACAACTTAACTCCCTACCTCCCTGCGGATCGACCCTGTTACCACTAGCTTCTGTTAGTTCTAATAGGTTTTATAAATTTTCTTTTTGGTGCACACAATGACAGCGCATCAAATTTTGGCGCCGTTGCCGGGGAGGCAGCGCTAGTTTTAGTTGTTTTTTTATATTAGTCTATTCTCTACCTTCCATGCTATGTGGGCCGTTACTTGCAACGCTATTAAATCTTATGTTGTGATTCCTGCTTTAGTACCTGTACCTATTTCTGCTATGACACCTCCGCCCCAGATAGGGAGCAACAAGGAGGGAGATTCTGCTGTATTGGATGTTTCAGGAACTGGTTTGGGGAAAGAAGAGATGCTTGTTGCTCCAGCTGTGCAGAGCCCATTGTTCAGAGAGGCGGTATGGGATGTCTGAGTTACAGGACTGATGAGGAGCCCGAGGAGAAAGAGCCAGTCAAAGTTTTGGAGTCTGACCTGGAGTTTGATGAGCCAGATGATGCCCATGTACGGGAAGATGCTAGAGATGATGATCCGCTGAGCGTCCTAGACGACGGAGTAGAGTGGAGTCATGCTGAGAAGATGAGCACCGTGGAGGGCACTTCATGCAGCCAGAAGCCATGGTCGGAGCTATTCCGCAGTTTTCGCAGATGAACTATTTATTTTCTTGAGTTTTAGACAATTTATTGTGTTTTAAGACTATTTACTGCTTTGGTTTGCGCGAGACTTCGCTTTATTTGGTTTGCATAGGATTTTAAAAGACTACAGACTACTATTTTTGGGTTTGTGCAATTTTGGGCGCTGTATTTATGTGCAATTGCAGGTTATTAGACCAACTTAACTCAATTCATTGAGTTAATTCGAAGAAAACGAAGTCTGCGTCGAGTAAGCGATCGATCGACCCAGACACCATCGGTCGATCGGCGGTTTAGAGATTCCAGGAGTCTGTTCAGTTCCTCTGGTCGATCGACTACCCCCATTGGTCGATCGACCGCTCTCTCTTTGTACTGTTGTGGCGATCATTCCCTGTTGTGTTTGGTCGTTTTGTGGATCGTGAATGGGAGTTTTAGGGAGTTTTTCTCTCTATCTTTTTCCTCTCACATTCATTTATCGCTTTCTTCTATTTTATTTCTTTGCGCATTTTTACCGCTCCCTCTTTTTATTCTCGGATAATGCGTGGTATTCTGTCTTTTCAGGTACTTATTGGTAGCATTGGCTCACTGAAACCTCCTAGCTCATTTGGTTTGGGAGGTTTCCTTTTGCTTAAAATCTTGTGAGTTTCCGAGTTCCTTTTCATGTCTTATTTAGTTATTTATCGCAAAAATCTCATTTCCCTTTTTGTTTCTTTTATATGATTTTGCACAATGGGGACATTGTGTGATTTGGTTTGGGGAAGGGTTTTGCGTCGCATTTGCATTGTTTTTATTGCATTTTAGTTACACGTTTATTGCATTTCTGCTTGCATTGTATTTATTTCCTATATATACAAAATTCAAAAAAAAAAAATCAAAAAATCCCAAAAATTCAAAAACTTTCACGTTTATTTTAGCATGTAAGTCGAGTCGGAACGGTAGTATTTCAATGATGACATTGCATTTTCAGCTGTTTATGCCTAAGCCGTGCTTAATTGACATGTTATTAGTAGAATCACATATGCATACTGTTAGGCCCAGATTAGCCGGGCCTGACCATAACCTGGCCTGACATTACAAGGCTGACTGAAGAAGACGAAGACCGGACAATTCTAGCTGTTATTGCAATCAGGTTGCCTTATACTGGAAGAGAAGCCTGATGGTAAGCACAGAATAACCTGGCAGAGTATTAAAGCAGGCTAAATTAAGCTGAAGAAGAAGCAAAACAATTATATAAAGATATATATTCGTGTCCTATCTTCATGGAAGACTAAGTCTAATTATAAAACCATATTGCCCATGAACCTGGACGTGCAAAGGAAGAGGAAGTTAAGGATCAATCAAATAGGAACGAGTCAACCGGATTAATAGGGAATATGCCCTATTAATCCGGTAACAGCTCCGACAAAAGGGAAGGACGTTGAAGACCAGTACAACGTTCGTTTTTATGACTATAAATACTGTAATTCTAGCATTGGCAAAGTCATTGATTATTCATTAGTGTGAAATTAGTCTATTACTTATCTTCTCGTCATTTTATTAGCATTCACTTACTTAAACAAAATCTGTGTTCAGCTTATCAAAATAATATAAACACTATTCTTTTCTCCTAGTCTTTCCTCATTATTCATTTGCAACATACCAAACTTATAGAACTAGATACCCTGACTACTCTATAATTAAGCCGGATCCTTTCAGGAAAATCCTGCTAAAACACATACCTACGAGTTTTTGTTAAATTATTTGCTAAATTTGAAATTTGACTTTGAATTTTGGCAAACTACATTATTTTCTGAGTCTTAGAGCTTTATAACTGATGTCATCCATGACCAGTTTATTTAGGATGTGAGTAGTTACTCCTTATGAGGCATGTTACATAAATTTGCATAAACATGAACCTGATATGCTTAGTACCTGTATGCATTCGGGTTTGTGGTTTTTTTGACACATGTGGTAGAGGTATCCCCTTTATTCTGTTTTACCCATGAGCCCCTCATAGCCAAATTGCCTATTTTGTCCCAATTAGCTACAATCTATAATCTATCCTACCCTAGCCGAGCTAGTAAAGGTAGCAATTTTGGGAATGTGTTGTTTGCGGTTTGGTTATTAATTCTCATTATGAAATGTTGGGTGAAAGAATGAAGGAGGAAAAAGAATTGAAAAAAGGAAAAGAAAAAGAGGTGAAAAAAAAGAAATATGAAAAAAAAAAAGAATTATGAAAAGAAAGAAAAAATCATATACGGAAAGGTGGAATAATATTGTGCTGTGATTTTTGCTCCCTTGTTATATTTGTATCCTATGGGGAGTTGACGATATTTTGGTGATTAGTGAGTTGTGTCACTTGTGTGCATCCAATTGGCACTGTTTTGTATTGATTTATTTTTGAGTTTGAAGTTGGGATGTTCCTAAATTTTGTGTTTAGTAGTTGCTAGCTTGGCTTTTAACTCCTCTTATCCAAATTCATCTTAGCCCCTTCTTACCCATTACCTCACTTACCCATAATCGCCTCGGCATGTGTCATGGTCTTTAATGATTGGAATGCATATGTACGGTTGTAGAGATCATTTTCATGTTAGACTGCAGGCATGTTCTTATAGGTCGTAGTTAGGTGAGAGTCATTATAAAATTACTTCTTTCTATCTTTTATATATATTCACCTGTGCTTTTTGTGTGATTTGAGCGGCCCGTGAGAGTCCAATTTGATAAGTCTTTATAGTTGATAATTCAACAGTTTTTAACAACTTCATAACTCATTTGTATGATTCATATTGCTATTTGATTGTTAGTGTTGCATTAAATTGGTTTAGGCTATTCGGTTTGCATTTCACTCTGAGGATGAAATCGTTCCATTAGGTCCTAAGATCGAGTCTAGTTCTTGCTTGGGGACAAGCAAGGGTTTGGTTTGGGGAAGTTTGATGCGTGTCTATAATATGATGTTTTACATCTTTATTTCCACGCATTTTATGTCCATCATTGGTAGTTTATTCTACTATTTGCCCCATTTCGTCCACTTCCACCTTTTTTGTGTAATATTGTAGAAATGTGAAGAATTCAGCGGAAATCGAGCCGAATCCGTCCCTAAGTGCTTGGCATAGGATTTGACATGAAGATTTGACTCGGGAAATGAACTTGGTGCGCGTAGCAAGGCCTGAAAGATAGATTTGCGAGAGTTTCAGAAGCGGATTACCAGCTAACTTGGTCTATAGACTGACCTACATGGTCTATAGACTGTCAGAATGCTGAACAGTTGACTGTAGGAAGAATAGCCAGTCGATCGACTGAGGTCCATGGTCGATCGACCGCTTATGCAATCTGACGAGAATTAAAAGATTTTAACCTAAGCCCATTTGTAATTAGGTTTGGAGAAGGGAGTTACGTGACATTCATATATAACGTAACTCCTTCCTACTGCTTCATGGATTCATTCAGATTCATTATCACATACCTAGTTTTTACATTTCAGTTTTAGATTTTTCATCAGTAAGTCTACAGTTTTCATTAGTTTTTCAATAAAGTTCTTCTTTTGCATCCGGATTCGTTTCTTGCCTTCTTTATTTCTGGTAATTCTTGCTCTAAAGTTTAGTTTGCTTTTATTCCTTCTTTATAGATTAGAATTGATTAGTTAGAATCCCTAAGCCCTAATTCTTTCTTTTATGCGGTTTTATTGTTCATTTAATTTAGTTATGAATTCTGTTGTTTTCATCTTTAGTTTCGTTATCATTATTAATTCCAGTATGAGTAGCTAAATCTCCCACGCTAATATGTGAGGGGATCCGTAGCGTAGATGGCGTAGTTTAGGTAACCCTGATCCGGGTCATGGTCGATCGACTGACATAGCTAGTCGATCGACTGGCCTCGTGTTAGATTAGCACTTTTTCAGTTTATTAATTGCAATATTTGACAAAATCGAATGCATGCGACTAGTTAAATACCTAGTATTTGACCAACCCACAAGATCGAGAGATAGGGGAGAGAAAATAGATTAATAAATTGGGACAAGTAAATTTCTAAGATCGAAAGATAAGTAATTTAGGCTTTAGGAATCACTATTCAAGGCGAGAGCTAGTTTTAGTGAGACTTAGGGACTAGTACCATAGGCCGAAAGGAGCTACTAGTTAACTTGGACCGAGAGGACCTGTTATTTCCCCATCTTACATGATTATTTCAGACTTACCTAGGATTACCGCCGTCGTAGCTACAGTGAACCGATCGTCTTAGCCTTCTTTTAATTATTGTTTACATTTCTTTCATTATTTGCTTATTTATCTTATGTTATTAGACTTAGTCCAATCCAACCCTCCCCCCCAGAAATTCATAGACTGAAATTAAACAACTTAACTCCATACCTCCCTGCTGATCGACCCTGTTACCACTAGCTTCTGTTAGTTCTAATAGGTTTTATAAATTTTATTTTTGGTGCACACAACGACAGCGCATCGATGATCAATTCCCATGAATCCCCTATGAACCCATGACACCCTAGTGCTTTTAATCAATTGTTTACATCTCATTTTAGTCATCTTGCTTGTTTACTTTTATTGTTATTTAGTTTAGTGATCTTCTTATATCAACCCAAATTGTGACACCCCTAGACGCCACTACTTGCAATCGAAAATCCTACATCAATACCCGTCCCTTGGGATCCGACCTTTACTTGCCTCTTTACTAATAGTAGAGTTGTTTGTGAAGTTATAAATATTGTTTTGGTCTAGGTGCTCCTAACGACAAGTAACCGAAATCTAAGCTCAAAGCGGACCGACCAAAAATGGCGTCGTTGTCGGGGACGGTGTTAACTTGATTTGATTTCTTTGATTGTTATTAGTTGTGTCTTTCTTTTCCTTGGGGAAGTAAAACTCCTCAAGGTTTATTCTAATTGTTTTTGAGTTGTTTGATATTTTGCATGACTAGAAGATCACAAGGTAACTTGTTAGCCATTGATCACGAAATTGAAAGGACTTTGACAACCAATAAAAGACTTGCTAGAAACACTTTGAGAGGTATTGGTGAGGTTGTATATATTCAACCAAATACTATTGAGTTCATCAACCCTTTTGCAAGAGAAGGTGAGGAGAACCCAACACAAAATCAACCACACAATCAACCAACAATGCCTAAGTTTTCATCACATTCCGTACCAACCGAGGAGAACCTACCCAATGGAACTCCCACACCACAACACTTAACCGGAAATTTCATTGCAAAATCCGCATTTATCCAATTAATCGAAAGAAGCCAATTTGGGGGGATGCCTAGTGAAGACCCTCATTCTCACATGGAGACTTTTTGTGACTATTGTGATGCGATTTCACAAACCGGAGTGACTCAAGACCAAATTCGATGGGTCTTATTTCCTTTTTCTCTAATTGGTGCCGCGAAACAATGGTTGAAGAGCCTTGATAAGGCTACTCTTGGAATTGACTCTTGGAAGAAGTTGGCTCTAGCTTTCTACAAAAAGTTCTACCCTCCGAAAAAGACTAACATGCTAAGAACTCAAATTACGGGTTTTAAGCAAAGGGACGAAGAATCTTTGAATGAAGCCTGGGAGCGATTCAAAGGAACTTGTCACTCATGTCCTCATCATGGACTTAGCGAGTGGTTCTTGGTATAACAATTTTGGAATGGTCTTTATGAAGATGCAAGAAACATTCTCAACATGGGATCAAATGGTATGTTCACCGAAGTTGACGATAATCAAACTTGGAACAAGATTGAGGAAATGGCGGTCCATAATTCACAATATAGTAGACCTCTCAAGGCTACTAGAGGAGGAAAGCATGAAGTGGACTCTATCACTCAATTGGGCCTCAACTTAGTGCTCATATTGATACCATCAACTTGAAGTTTGAGAAGGCTATGACTAAGCTTGAAGAAGCCTCAAAATCACCAAAGCAACATGTTAATGCCATGGTGGCATCTTCATCAATCCCAAGTGGGATATGTGAGAATTGTGGAACTTTGGGACATGACCAAAGTGAATGTAGGGGAACAAATGAGCAAGTGAATGCCTTTCAAGCATACAAAAGTGGTACCCCTTATTCCAACTATTACAATACAAATTCCACCCAAATCTCTCATACAAAAGCCAAATGTTCAAAACCCTCAACCAATGTACACCCCACCTCCCATGAGAAACCAAAATCAAAGACCCTTTTACAACCAAAACCAAGGTTATCAAAATCAAACTCCATACAATCAAAAAAATAACCAAGGTTTTGATGTTCAAAAAGCGGTCCTCCAAATGCAAAAGAATCAACAAGAATTTTTCACTCAAATGCAAAAAGATAGCCAAGCAAAAGACATCACCATCAACAACATCCTAGCCCACACAAAAATGTTGGAAACTCAAATGACCCAACTAGCATCTTCAAGCTCTCAAAGACAAAAGGGGCAATTACCACCTCAAAGTAATCCTCCAAGACATGAATTGGTTAGTGCCATCCACTTGAGGAGTGGTACAAGATATGAAGGACCAAAGAAGCAAGTTGCGGATGAAGTTGTGGAAGCTAGTGACAAGGAAAGAGTTGTGCAAAACTCTAAGTAAGAAGAACCCACAAATCAAGAAGTTTCAAAGAAAAGTGAAGAAAAGGCCAAAGAGAAGGATCATGTTGTGATTAGACTTCCATTACCGAGTCGTCAAGCTAAGCCTAAGTTTGATGACCAACTTGGAAAATTCATGTAAATTGTGAAGAATTTAGAAGTCTCGATTCCTTTCACGGAATTGATCAATCACGTTCCGGCCTATGAAAAGTACATGAAGGACATCCTTACAAAGAAGAAATCAATCCGGAAGCTTGAGACTATTGCCTTCACTAAGGTGATTAGTGCCATCCTTCAAGGGATTTCACCTCCAAAACTCAAGGATCCGGGAAGTTTCTCCATTCCGTGCACTATTGGTGACACTACAATCAACGAAGCTTTATGTGACCTTGGGGCAAGTGTTAGTGTCATGCCATATTCGGTTAGCAAGAGGCTAGGAATGGGAGAACTCAAATGTACCAACATCATGCTTCAAATGGCGGATAGATCAACTAAGACACCTTTAGGGGTATGGGAAGATGTTCCCGTGAGAATTGGAAAATTCTTCATCCCGGTGGATTTCGTTATTGTTGACATGGAAGAAGACTCCAACATTCCTATTATCTTAGGAAGACCTTTCTTGCACACCGCGGGAGCGGTGATCGATGTGAAGCATGGAGATCTCACCCTTGAAGTGGGAAATGAAACCATTACTTTTAATCTTGACAAGACCATGAGAGCTCCCCGATTGCATGAGCCATGTTTTATGGTTGATCACTATAGCCGAAAGGATGATAGGAAGAAGTTGGAATTTCAATGGAAAAAGAAAGTGGATGATGCTCCATCAAAAGAACAAGGAAATAGCAACAATGAGAGCTTGAAAAGCTCACCCATGACAAGTGAAGAAGATGGCCCCATTGGCCAAGACAAGAAAGAAGGAGAGTTGTCTCTATCAACTCAAGAAATTTTTAGTGATCAAGTAGACGAAGTTTGCGGTCTTTGGGATGATGAGTTTGAAGGGATATTCAATCCCTATATTGCTAATGCTATGAACCAAGACCATCATGGAGAACAACAAGTGCAAAGATCTATTGAGGATCTTTATCATGATAATGAGCAAGCTTTCGACTACTTCTTCAAGGTGTTAACATCAACAACACCTTGAACATGCCCCTTGACATCTCACATTGGATGAGAGTTTGGTGGAGTCCTCCCTAAACCACCATTTGTAAATATTCTAACTCCCTAACTTGCATTTCAATTATTACATTGCATTTTTGTCACTTTTGGATTTATATTTTTGTGCCTTGATCAAGATATTCATCATTTTGAGAGAAGTGAGGGAGGGACTTATGATTTTATTGATGTGTAGTGCTTTACCTTAGTGTGGGGATAGCAATTGCCTAGGCTATTCATGCCTTTGTAGTGCCCCTACAATGAAGAACACGAGAATTGAAGAATGAAAATGACATGGGTTACGAAGTACCCACGGATGGACCTGAATCCGTGTGGTCAAGGAAGAATCCGAGCGGCCAAATGGACAATCCGCTCGTCCTGAAGAAACCCGAGCGTCCAAGTTACTAGACGCTCGTCTGGTAGAGCTGCAGAAATCAAAAATCTGGTCTGACTGTGAATCCGAGCGTCTCAGCTGAGAAACCACTCGTCTCATTCTGGACGGCCGTCCTTCAAGAAAGACGCTCGTCTTATTGCTGCAAAATTTTAGGATTTTTCACTGTAAAGGAATCCGAGCGTCCACCCAGAAAGACGCTCGTCTCACCACAAAGAATCCGCTCGTCTTTCCGGGAATCCGCTCGTCCTGTGGCGTCTTTTCCTGAGCCAAATTTTGAAGAATCCGAGCGTCCCGACACCTGGTCCGCTCGTCTTCCCCTGCAGTTTCAAATGTAACGGGTCTTTTTAAAACCCTCTTCTCCCATTCATTCTCATTTCTTCAACATACAAACACTACCCAAAACCCAAAAACCCCAAAACCCTCATCCTCTCCGTCAACAAAAACAAATTTCCTCAACCAAACTCAACCAAATCAAATCCAAACTTCCTCACAACAAAAATTAATCACTCCTTTTGCAACAACAAGTGATTCAAACACCAAAATCTTCAAACCTTTGAGTCGATTTTCAAGATACAAAGCAACATTCTTTCATCCTAAATCGATTTGGGTATCACTAAAAATTGAAGATTTCAACTTTCATTGGTGTAATCAAGCAAAGGAGAATGGCAAGAACTAAAGGAGGCAATAAGGCACCCCAAAAGAAGACACTTTCCAAAAGGCAACTAGCTCTTCAAGCAAAATAATTGTCAAAGTCTTTGGTAATCCACAATGCAAGGTTGGAGTTTCAACAACAAGATCCCCCTATGGAAGCTACAACATCAACAACTCCGGTCATTGAACAATTATCCAATTATCCGGAGGTAATTTTCACTTCCGACTCCCATAGGGAGAAATTCATTCACTTTGCTAAGAAAACCATCATGCCTACTAAGTTTATTTGTGAAGATGCATTGTCAAAGTTGGGTGTTCTTGAACAAACCAAAACCTTTTTTGATTCTATGGGATTGGGTAAATTGTTTACAATGAAAGAATTGACATATCCCTCCCTCACCTTGGAATTTTTAAGTTCTTTGAAAGTCACAAGGGTGGAGACTCGAACCAACATCGATTTTTGTCTTGAAAATGTTGATAGACGCATAACTTATGGTGAATTGGGTAAGATATTAGGCCTTAGTGATAACCCGAAATATACAAAGATTCCTATCAAGTATGACCCCGCTCTCTTTGGATGGCAATTTCCGGAAAGAAATTCATACGCTTTCATGATTATCGTGCTCTCTTAGTCCACCATCCGGGCATTAGAGTATGGCATAAGGTCATTGGGAATACTTTGATAGCAAGAAATGGCACAAATCATCTTACCAAACTCGATTGTATTTTTCTTGAGTCGGCCTTGAACATTGGGAGGGAATTTACCAAGCCATACAATGCTCTAAGACTTTTGGTTGAACGATGGCTTAATGTCGATTGTGGCAAAGAAGGCACCGCCTTTATTGTCAATGGAGGACTAGTTACCCATTTGGCTAAGCATTTCAACCGGAATTTCAACAAAAACAACACTTATGTGCCAGTTAAAGGAGGCCATCTTATTGATATGGACACCATGATTCACAAGTTTAAGTGGGTCAAGCACGACACTCTTGACAACAAATATGGGTGGTTAACAAATGAAGCTAGATCCTTCACCTTGCCTTCCAAAATTTGCCGATTGAATGTTCACCGATCAAACTACCTTCTACCACTCTTCGAAGAGACCGAGTATATCATTCAACAACAAAGGGGCGAAATTGCCGAGCCCTCCTCCTCCATTATCACCCCACCTTACCCATTTGAATACCACGAGTTCAAACCCAAAGATGTCAAAGTGGGAAATGATTACTTGACTCTACTCATGAGGGAAATGCATAAGCAAGCTTACAATGATAGAGTGGATGCTTACAAGGCCCAATATCCACCCCTCCTACATCTAGCTAGGCAAGGACTTCTTGATCCGTCTTGTCCTTTGCCTAGTTGGGCGGATAGGGAAGTATTCTTTCCTAGCATTTCTAGTGGTGGTAGACCGGGTGGAGAGGAGATTGTTGTTGAAGAGGGTGGTGACCAAGAAGGAGAAGAAGAAGAAGTCCAAGAAGAAGAAGAGGAAAGTGAGGAAGAACAAGCAAGTGAAAGTGAGTGTGGACATGATTCCACATCTATGGAGGTTGATGATGCCTCAAGAGAGGAATATGATGATGATGATGATACGATGGGTGAGGATTAGCAAACTTTGGAGGCTCCTACATTCTTACACCTCCCTTATGGTTTGTCTACTTCTCTTGTTTTTATTTTATCTTGATCATTTTGTGGAGTCCTAGCAACATCGGAGGACTAACACCTTGGCTTCATTAAGGTGTTCATTATTATTGTTCCCGACTTGTAAAATCCAAACTGACAATCTTTAGTTTCATGCATTGCATTCCATGTGCATGAACTCCCCCGAAATTCATGACATTAGAAATAATTTTTATTTTGGTTTGGGGAAGTCCATACATATGCATTGGGAGCTATTTTAAATTATGCTCTCCGCCATAACAAAAACACATGCATCATGTAGTGTAGTTTAGTATAGTTTGCATTTAGTTTAGAAATCATGCATTTTCATTGCATTATTTCCTATCGTATTGGCCATTGAGTACAATACCCATACTAGTGTGGGGATGGGAAATTCTAACTTAACTTTTATACAAAATCCAAAAAAATCAAAAATTTCGAAAAATCCAAAAAAATTATAAAATTGAAAATCCAAAAACAAGTTCATTTCCTTTGTAGTATAGTCTTGTATATATTGTTTTGTGTTTGTTCATCCTTGTTCACATTGATTGACTACGCCACATACGAGACATGAGGATATTGAAGACCGCATGGTATGATCTTTCCAATCTCCTTTTTCCTCTTTATGTTAATGACTATGTGGCTTTATTTAAATTGATGCAGTATAAACAATGTGAATTTAAGACTTGCATTTAGCTTATATGGCATACTAGTTGGTAGAAGCATACGCATTAGGATGTATATATGTTAGTTGCATCATGGCATATAGATTGCATGTTAGGAAAATTTTGCGAAACCGTCTATTTGGGAAGCTTGACAAGTATATATAGGCCCTAGTAGATGCTTTTTCTTCTTAAGACTTTGCTTGTTATAATGCTTGTAAAACACCCTAAGATGTGTCATGCTAGTATCCTTTGACCCATAATTTAGGCCTAGTCAAGAGTACCTTGTGGTGTGATAACTCCTTGGCTACCGTTTATTTCAAGGGTCCAAGGTGACCCTTGAAACCATGCAACCATCATCCATATTCTACCACAATTTTGTCATCAAAGGGAATGGGCACAAAAATTGTTCAAAAATTTGAGTTCAAGAAGTGAAATGAAATGTCAAAAAGTTTGCAAAATTGCATCAAAAGAAAAGAGGAGCAAAAATAGACTCCTATGCTTCAAATATAAGCACTCTCCCTACAAATGGGGTGACTTTGAAAATCTTCAAAAGAAAATGCAAAAGTTGAAAGTTATCAAGTATTGAAATGCCGAACATCAAAAGAAATGGCAAAAAGAAAGTGTTCTCAAATGTAAAATACCACAAGAAATTGTGGGGAAAAACAACAACAAAGCAAACTCCCAAATGAAACTCAAATATTATTCATCCATTTATCCATCGTATCCATTTTTGTGCATGGTAGAGAGGGGACGACCCTTCTTCTTGTCTAGGCAAGAGGGGGAATTCCGCGATCCTCCAGTGTTTCTAACACCATAGGGAGTCTACTATTGACAAAAGCATTTAACGATTGAGGACAAAGGTACCCTAGCTTGACACAACTTGGAGGTGATTTATTGGTATCCTTCTAGGCTTAGTAGTTTGAAGAAACCATATCTATGAAGGAGTGTGTACCCTTAGATTGCTTCCTCTTTAGATAATTTCCGCCACTTAGATGAGGAAAGTGGCTATTCTTTTTGTAGATGCATCCATTACTTGATTCTGTGTGCTTTAATGTTTGGATGTGTCGCCATTTTGGCAAGACCCACCTTGCCTTGCAAGAAGGCATCCTACCTCATGGTTGTCTTGTTGTGAGTTGAAGGGGCGAAGTGAGACCCGCTAATTGTCACATATCGGCTATATTAGTAGGTTAATTTAAATAAGGATCCTAGTTTTTGTCACCTCTTTACTCGGGACGAGCAAAGGTTCGGTTTGGTGATATTTGATGTGATCAATATTTGAGCATATTTAGTCCCCGAATTAGCCTCGTTCCTATGCTTTTTAGTGCATATTTGGGTCATTTACTATCTTTAGTCCTTTGTTTTGCATATTCATTGAGGTTTTGTTTCCTTGGTAGGAGAGGAGTGCAAACCTTGCATTTTCATGGCAAAATAGAGCTAAATTGATCGAATCTAATGACCAAGCATCAAAGAGAAGACAAGACTAGAAGGCTTTTGTACATAATGTAGTAGATGGGCAATGATGAAGAAGATCCTTGTATCTCCGACAAAATCCCGGAGGATTGTTGGAAGAAGAAAAGAAGAAAAGAAGAAATGGCACGCTGGACTAGGATCCGGGCGTCTCACCTATCGGGACGCTCGTCCAGAAGCTCCACAATCTGAGCGTCCAAGCTGCCAGGCAGCTCGTCCACCGCCTACACAATCTGCTCGTCTCGACCTTTTGGACGCTCGGATTGTCCTCCAGTGCAACACGTCCTCTTCTTTCTCCATTCGAGATGCGCATATTTTTGAAAGACTAGCTAAAAGGAGACCCGCATCTTTTCTTGAGAGGAGCGATTCCTCAAAGACTTAATCGTCATTTAAGCCCTTAGTAACCCTAATTTGTGCACCTAATCCCCACTATAAATACCCCATTAGTCTAATTAGATTATTATGTTCTTCTTATCAATCTTTAGTGTAGTTTATATTATTCTAATCTCCCTTTAATCTTGTAATCAACTTCTAATCAAGTCTTAATACAAATCTCATTTCCTTAATTTCTCTATTGTTCATCTTTTATTTTGGGTAATTGAAGATTATTTGGGTTTATTGGGAGATTGACAACATTCCATCAATCATCAAGTACTTCTATTATTCTTTGCATTATTATTTTGGAATCATCATTAGGTATAATTCTCTTAACCCCTTTTTAATTATTGTTAGTCATCTTCATTTATTCATCATGTTTTGCTTTGTTAATATAATTGACAACCTTGTTAACATGTTAAACTTGATAATGAGTGAGTAGTTTCCTTAAGTAGGGTTAATGGGGAATTAGGGGAAACCAACATGGGGGATGATTCATGCTAAATCTAATATGTTCACATAATTTATTTGCTTGCTTGTTGTGATCTCAACTTATGCACATGTTATGTTTGATGAAATGCGAGCCTATGAATCCTTGCATTTTTTACCCATCACTTACCTTTTCAATGAGACTTGTAAGACATAAACCAACTCCAGTCTCATTAGACCATGCATATAGTTGAGTAGGGAGGATTAAGTCGACTTGTAGGTGTTGTACAATCTAATTGATTCGGCTCCGGGACCCAAACCTTCCTAGGATTGTAAGATATAAACCAACTCGATCCTATCACAACAATAATTGCTTGCTTATAATTTGAGAATATGTTTGTATGATCAATTCCCATGAATCCCCTATGAACCCATGACACCCTAGTGCTTTTAATCAATTGTTTACATCTCATTTTAGTCATCTTGCTTGTTTACTTTTATTGTTATTTAGTTTAGTGATCTTCTTATCTCAACCCAAATTGTGACACCCCTAGACGGCACTACTTGCAATCGAAAATCCTACATCAATACCCGTCCCTTGGGATCCGACCTTTACTTGCCTCTTTACTAATAGTAGAGTTGTTTGTGAAGTTATAAATATTGTTTTGGTCTAGGTTCTATTAACGACAAGTAACCGAAATCTAAGCTCAAAGCGGACCGACCAGTACTCGACCGAGTGGGCTGGTCACTCGACCGAGTGGGCAATTTCCAGAAACTGGAAAACTTCTGGAAAATTTGCCACTCGACCGAGTAACCTGTCACTCGATCGGGTAGAGCAGCACTCCACCGAGTGCCCTCAGTACTCGACCGAGTGGGTCTGTTAAGCTGAGAAACTCCCGAAAATTTCTGCTTTTCTCTATCTTATCTTCTTTATTTCTGCCTCAAACCTCGTAACTTCGACATCGGTTTATCTTAAAATAATTTCAAACTCTATGTTGGTAATTTGTTGTTTGGAATACACTTTGTTACTCCACTTTTCTTCATCCTCTTCTCAACTTTGATCACCGCGTAAGAGTGTTGACCTTCTTCATTTTTTTTTCCAAACTTGATTTGGGTAGATCTACACATATTTGTTCAAATTTTATCAAGACTTTTTTTTACAATGAAATTTTGTCCACCTTGAACGAGCTTAAAAACTTGTATTCTTGAGTCAATAGTTAGATTTTTGTATTCGTTGTTGGGTCTAATTGGATAACAAAGGCTTTATATTTATTAATATTGTTGAAGTTTATCTTGTATGTGAAAATTTCATCTCAAAAGTTTATCTTAATCTTCAAAATTTTGATTCATAAGTGAAACTTGGTTTAATAATTTTATAAGACTACTATCTTTACTAGTAGTGTGCTACATCGTCTTAAAAATGAAGAATTCATCATCAATTTGGCCCAAAAATTTTGAACTAAGTGAGAATATGAACAATTTTTGATTTCATCTTAAACATGGTTTAATAGTATTGTGAGACAATAATTTTATTGGGGGATTATCATAAAATGATTTTAATTTTTCCGCCCTAAAGGGGTGACAATCAAACTTTCCGAAAAAGTTGTAACAAGTATATATAAGCTTTGACTATAACATCTTGTGAAGTAATGAGAGATTTATCCGTCTTAAATTTTTCGAAAATGAGTGGTATACCTACCCGGATTTTGACTTTTACCAAGTTGTTTTTTTTTTTTTTTGGTAAAATGTGAGCTTTGATTAATCATCATCAACAAAGGCCTATTACATCATAAGTGCATTTTTTAAAACTCTAAGAAATTAAGGCTTATACATCAAATACAAATTCCTAGTCTTTCAAGCCAACTTCTATCCCCAACTAGAGTAGGCCTAGCTGCTACTCTTTGCAACCGTGTTTTCACTAGAAGCTTTACCTCATCTGCAACATGATCAGGTCTTCTCAATTTAAAATCAATTCTGCACTGATTCCTCTCTATCCAAACTGCATACCAACAGGCCATTCTGATCATCCTATAAGCTTTCTTCTTCAGCTTCGATACTCCAATGGCAGTACTCAGATTAACCTGTAACCAATCATCCACTAGAGAAAAAATCCTAGAACTATATGCACAGTTCCCAAAAAGATGTCCATGTTCTTCTTCTTCCCTTTCACATAGAATACACCTGTTTGTCTCACACAGGCCTAAGGAATATAGCTTTACTCTCGTGTTCAAAGCTTCATGCTTAATGAGCCAACCTATGAATGAGTGTTTAGGAAGAACCCATACATCCCAAACTTCCTTGAACCACTGGACAGGGGGTGTGTACCCAGCATCCAATGATACCTAGAATCAACAGAGTATCCCTTAGGATCTGCTATCCACTGATTACTTTGAAAACCAGCTGACAGAGCCCTTACTTTACAGATATTCATCTAATTTCAATTAGAATCTGGAGGAGGTTGATAACTATGCCAGTCTACCCCTTTCATATAAACATGATCAATCTATAATACCCACAGCCTATCAACTTTTATATAAATCCAGTTGACAAGTTTTTCAACTGTTGCAATGTTCCACACCCTAGCATCTTTTATACCTAACCCACCTTCTTTCTTGTTGCAGCAAACCTTCTGCCAGGCCATAAGAGGAACTCTATGATATTGAGTATCCCCATTCCACAGGTAATTTTTACAAATCATCTCAATTGGAATCAAAAATATTGAAGCCCAATAGTTATGCAAAGTGTTAAATGCAGTATTGATTAGAACAAGTCTGCCAGCATAGCTAAGCTTTGTTGCTCCTATTCCTCTTACTCTGCTAACAATCTTATCAATCAAAATGCTGCAATCACTCCTTGTTAATCTGACTGCCTGAATAGGAATCCCCAAGTATTTGAAAGGCATAGATCCTTCCTGAAATCTTGATACTTGGATAATATCCAGTTTAATACTTTCTGCTACACCATTAAACACTACCTCAGATTTAGTTGCATTAACTCTCAATCCTGAAGATGCAACAAAAGTAGACAAGGCCCTAAGGAGTAGCATAATAGATCTCACATCTCCTTTACAAAATATTAGCAGGTTATCAGGAAAAAAGAGATGTGTCAACTTCAACCTTTTATATAAAGGATGGTATCTAAAAAACCATCTACCAGTAGCATAGTCCAGTACCCTTGATAAGTATTCCATACAAACACAAAAGAGTAGAGGTGAGATAGGGTCTACTTGCCTAAGCCCCCTCCTACCTTTAAAGTATCCAAACTAAGCACCATTTAAACTTAAAGAGTAGGAAGTAGAAGATATACAACTCATCACCCAATTCTTAAATTTTCCAGGGAAATTTAAGGCATCCAACATTTGCTCCACAAACTGCCATTCAATAGAGTCATAAGCTTTCTGAAGGTCTAGCTTAACATTACATCTAGAAGTTGGCCTTTACCAAGTTAGGTTCTTATCTTAATTTATTCTTAATACTTTGAACTTGGCTTATAGCAACATGTGCCATCTTATATCGGCTTATTTCGTATTAAAGTTTTCAAGAAATTTGAAACAAATCATCGTTATGTTAGAGTTTTAATATAATAATTCAAATTTTAGTCAACTTTGAGTAAAAATTGTATAATAGAGAAGAACATTTTACAAAGTTGGTAAAATTGCTAGAGTTGATTTTAGAATTTACATCATTTTAAAAAATTCCATCGTATTTCAAGTGTACTATTGAAACGAGTTTGTGGTTTGTTTAAAATACAAAGGAAGCCATGCCGTAATTTCTTTAATTTCATTCTTCGGGTTAAGTAAACTTCATCTCAATGACAAGCTTGTGTCAAGGGTTTATTTTAAAGTGTTGGTCACCGATTTAAGCGTTGGGAAAGTTTTCTATCCATTCCAATTTATTTGATTTCCTACCTCTTCCGTGTTCGTTCGGGATTGTTGTGATTCTCATCACCCCTACCCGGAAGTTGCATGTGAAATGAATTCTGGGGCGTGCCGAAGTCATCAAGCAACGCGAGGAGCAACCAAGTAAGGGAATCTCACCAAGAGCCGGCGGTACCTTCGGTGTTATGGGGATCTCCGAGCATAGAGTTTGTGTGTGAGCCTAATAGAATGGTTTTCTCACCCTAACCCTTAGGCATGTGTCTTCGACGAGATGTATGAAATGGGATATAGTCATCGAGTTTAAGAATTTGGGAAACCTAGGGAGGTATACTAGCCTATGAAAAGTTTTGAGTTGAGTGAGTTGATCATGAGAGACAACCTATAAATAATGAGTGGAGTGCGACCAAGGTTGGATATTTAACGGTTGTTCGGACTCATTGTTAGGGAACGGAATTTAAAGGACAATTGAGAGAGACCTTATTGAGTGTGACTCGGGTATCTTGGGATAGCATAGGTTTGAGTTAAGATTTATAGAATGGTGAGAGAATAGTAAGGTACTAAGAGTGAAAAGAGAGTGATGACACAAGTTGATAAACGTTTCGGAGGGTGTGAGATTCGACTTGAGGAATGGTATGAATCGAATAAATAGTGACAAAGGTTTATGAAACCGGAAAATGAGAGGGAATACTAGAACGAGAGATGAGTTGGAGGTTTTGCAAATTTTGTAATCCAACATTCGATAAGGAATTGTTAGAAGTTTTAAGGGAACCCTTGTGAAGAGGTTGTTGGGAAATGTGTCCTCAACAATGGTGCGATCACATGATTTAAATATCATTATTAAATCTCATTACAAGAATACGGAAGGGATGATACATAATATATATAGTCAACTGGTCCACACTTATCGGTAATGACTGGCTGGCTAGAGTTTGACATTACTGTCGTGCAACGGTGGTGATCAGTTGATCCCTTGAGGTCACACCTAAAGGACGATTCCCTTAATTGAAAAGGTTAATTAAATGTATACCGATACAGATTAATTAATTCCTTAAAATTGAACAATTCAATTTGTGAGAGAGAATATTGATATCTTATTGTAATGGGATTAAATAAGATTTATTTTAGTAAATAAAATGCTTTATTACTAAAATTGTTTATTGTTTGAGAAACAATAAAGATAAGAATGAATGGTTGATTATAATTACAAGATATTGTGAATTATAATTATATGACCAATTTTTTTATGTGATCAAGTATCACTAGTCAATTTGTTGAATGTATTTTAATTAATTTATAAAATGATATTTATGTGATAAATATGCATTTAATTAATTAGTAACATGTATCATACTACATGTGACATATTGTGTGACAAATGACAAATTGACAAAAATAAAATGGTAGTCCATTTTATAAAGATGGACCGAAATAAGAGTGTAAAGGGAGTTAGTGGGTGAATTATTTTATGAGATAAAATAAGCTAATGATCACTAACCTACAACTAGCCTTACAAGCCTAAGGTATAGAAAAGAACAAAAAGAAAAGTGAAGGACCATATATTGGTCCCTTTTGCCTCACCAAACCGTGTGGCCTCTCCTCTAATTAGAGGGCTTTTGTTCTTTTATTATGATTACACTCCACCATTTAAAAACACATGCAAAAGTTCATGAATTATTTTCTCTCTTTAATCTTCATCAAAAAGGATGAATTTTTGATTCAAATTTGTTCAAAAGATTACTAAAATTATCAAAGTAATATATGAGTATTAGTAATCAATTTTAAGGTAAACCACAATATAAATATCTAGTACATATTAGTTTGTGGTATTAAGGGATAGTTTTGGGTGCTACTAATTGGAGGGCTTCTAATTTGAAGTCAAGAATATCCATCCATTAATGGAAAACTCAAGAATTAACAAGAAGGAGATCTTGTTGGTGCCCAATATGACCGAAATTCATATGGTGAGAAAATGTTTTCTTATCTTCTTTCTTTTTAGTTTGCATGCATAAGATCACTTATTAATTTTATGACAAATTAAATTAAAACATATATGAATATGTTAAGTATATAGATCTACTTTTCCTTCAATCGGTATCAAGAGCCTTGGTTGTTTGCATGCAAATCGGTTAAAAGTTTTTCCGAGTTATACGATTAACATATAAAACTTGTTAAATTTGTGTTATTATGATATATCACGAAAATCATTATGCATGTTAAAATTTCTGGTCCTAAAATGTTTTTAGGATATTTTGGTTAATTTATGGATTTTTATTGTTCATATTACATAATAATGGCAAAAAAAATATGATTTTATGAATAAAATGTCATTTTCGAACTAAAATTAGCTAAACTTCGAATTTTCCAGTGATTTTTGGATATGTTGTCACATATATTATTTTGAGATGACCTGTAAATTTTCATAATTTTTGGACTTCTTATGCTCGAAAAATGGATTTTTCATTATTAAAATCGGATTTAAGTGAAAAATAGGTTAATATGAGATAAATTTCGAATCTGATCATAGAAATTTAGTATGTTGTCACATGCAATTTTACAAGATGTGCGTAAAATAATAGGCTATATTGATGTCTTTATACATGATTTATGATTTTTGGAAGAAAAATAGCATAAATAGTGACTTAATTAGTGAAATATTAATAAAACATACTCTATGACTAAGGAAAAACATCATATGTTGCATTTTATTATCTTTTTCAGATCTAAAATTGAAAAGTTGATGAATATAATTTTTCTTATGTTTTTATGATTATTTTGTTAAAACCGATGAACCGCAACATTGTTTTTCAGGATAAATTTCGAAATTTTTAACCTAAGTTTTTGAACATTATGAGTGTCATGGTATTTTTCCAGAATGTTTATGAGTTTAAATTTCAAATTTTGAATTTATTTGAAATTTTGTGATTTATTTGAAGTTTATAGCTTATTTTTATAATTTTTGGTCCATTAATGAACAAATTTTAGAAATATGAGTTAATTATGGTCAAATAATTAGTGAAGACTAAATTTTGAGTCCTAAGAGGTTAGGGTAATTAACTTATGCATAAATATGAATTTATGTAATTTTTGTGATTATAAAATGTTGAATCACGCAAATCCGTAAAAACCGAGTAATATACGATATTGGCTATTTAAAGGCGATTTAGCATTAAATTGGGCATGTTCATACATATTATAATGCTGCATTTTCTTTATGATTGTTATAATTTTATTTTATGTAATTTTTGAATTATGTAATTTTTACTTAGTATGGCCTTAGTTTTAATTGGTATTACCCGAAATGTATGGGAATATCGATTCGGTTGTAATTTATTGTGATCTCGTATCACCGTTTTGTAATTTAATAGATTTATTTTATTTTAGTTACAAATGTATAATAGGAAATTATGTAATTTGTTATGTAATTTTATTTATTTCGGAGTTCCCAAAGACGGATTTCTTCAAGAAGACGATACATAAAGACGGTGTTACCTCGAGATGCGTGCCAAAACCGAAGTTCAAGGGACCAATGGAGTTGGTTTCCGAATATGTAATAGTTAAATAGTTTTTCTATTTTAGGAAGGTCATACTAGGATTTAATTTATGCTTTGCATTTTATTTATATGTCGCATGCATCGCTAAATCGCCATAACTAAAACATGCATTATCATTTAAATCGAGTATTTCGACTGTGTCAATTATAATTATCGTAGTTCACCGCTTTAGTTCACTTAAAACGTGATAGATAATAAATTGACATGACCTCTCGCTAAAAATAATCAATTGAGACATAGCCTTACCAAATAGTAGAAACCATGAAAACCTATTTCGCGAGGGAGTGCACTCGGCCCTACCGGGGTACAAACCTTGTTACGTAGGGGAAGTGGGTGATAAATGTCTATCCACCGAATTCATGTTGATAAGGGATGAATCGGCCCTACCGTGCCCAAGTTGATGTGGATTTGGATTCATGGACACATTTATTCGAAATTTGGATTGAGCTAAAGATAAATGTTAATGTAATTTTATCGACCAAGAGTTCTAAAAGTAGAATCGATTAAAGAGTTAATCCACCGAGTTATATTGATAAGGGATGAATCGGCCCTACCGTGCCCAAGTTAATATGAATTTGGATCTTGGAATCATTTATAATAGTTGGGTAGAGGTCACTATATAAATGCTTTACTTTTTAAATTATTTACAAGTATTATTAAAACGATAAATGTTAAGTTTTCCACTATTCCGTTATCATATTGTTCTATTTCTTTACCATAATTCATATACGATATCATTTCGATTTTTCAAATATCCATTAAAACATCGTAACTAAAGACAAATATGAATTTGCTTCTAAAACCTCAAAAGAACAATTGCTAAGGATCTCTTGTAAAGAGTACAGATTAAAGTTATTCATTATCAAACAGGTTTTTGATTCTTGACTAACACATCTACTTACAATGGATAGTTTTTCATATACTTAATTGAATTAAGTACCTTGAAATGATAAATTGTTTTGGTAATTAGATTTGTTGGAATTCATAATTGACCAAAATAACGCAACCACTTCAATGAAAGTTTTAAGACTAAAACGAACAAATGAAGAGTAATCTTCATGAATTCAATTTTCCTTCTCAAAGCAAAGACTCATTGAAATGAGTGGGAGCATTCTCTTAAACCGTTAAGATGAGAACGAGGTTCAAGAAGTAAAGATAATAATGGAATTGATACAAGGTAATGTTAAAAGTAAAGTTATTGAGAAATGACGATACTAAACCTGTCAATCCCGACCAATAAAGTTTCCATTGTCTTAAATGTTGGACACAAGAAAGGAAACTACCCCAAATTATTGAAGAATCAACAAGTTAGTTGTGGGACATCTAATGGGACCTTCTTCTTTAAATGTTTATTTGATTAAACATAAATTTTGCTAGTACTACCTCGTCAATATTAGAAACCAGTGGAGGTTTACATCATTGTATTCGACACATAAGATGATTAGAATATGAGACTAGCAACAATAATGTCGAGAGATAGAGTAATTGTGTACTCAATCTAGTTTTTGGATTTAAAGTTGTACTTAATTGTGACTATTAAGTGCATAAACTCTAAATAAGAATATATAAACTTGTTAAGATACAAAAGAGGTTTTCACTTTTGTGACCTTATACACCACGATTTGATGTATGGCTAGCCCATTATCAAGGTGATTATATTCTAAACCAAACTAGAATGATATATCATGTAGATGATGTAAGATTCAAATTGGTAACCCAAGATTAAACCTTAAATTTTGGAATGACGAACGCAAAGAGTTATCGAGTACTCTTGAAACCATTAGATTGTTAATGGTATATGCGTATCTTGTATTCAAAGCAAGATGTCTCGTGCCTTTTGGTTGAAAAGGAGATCGAGGTTGTAAATCATCGATCCAAAATAGGTTGATCATTTTCTTACCAACGATTTAAGTTGACGCTAATGTGTTCACTTAATAAGGTAAATAGAGAAATCTTTGAAGAAGTTCAAATGTTCAAAGAAGCACGATTTAGTCGTGATGGGATTATCAAAGTGAAGACTTTGATATAAGCCAAAGGAAATGTGATGTAGTATCACAAGTTAATCTCTCTTATCACGCATTATGGAATAATGTGTGGTTGGATAAGAATTCAAACGCTATTCGATATGGTTTGGACTTCAATCAAGTTACTTTGAGTTACTTGATCCTTTTGGGGATTTTATCATTTTGTCTAAATTATTTTTTCCACTAAATCGATTCATATGAGATATGAAATGGTAGGGTACCATGTTGTAAGTTTTCGCAAAAAACAAATGTTCATTCTTCCTTTTCAATTATCACGAATACGACGGGTTTGCGGCTCGTGAAGCTGTCTTTCTAAAATACAAGTTTATTTCTAGAAGACAGAGTGGGAGAAAATTATTCAAGAGCCACAAAGAATGTTATGTCGCAAGAAACTGGTCTTTCTTGGCTACATGAGACGTTTTGTGTAAGACGTTGTTTCTTTTAAACCTAGGAGGTTAAATTCGTCACTTGTTAAAGATGATGAATTCATGCTACTTTTAAGAAAGTAAAGAGCTTATAACTTACAAAAGAAATCGTTTGATTCAAAGTTGATTACTTCTAGAAAGTAATGAACATATGACTTACATGAGAGTGTTTAAAGTCACAACTCAATATAAGGCTTAGAGCCATGAAAATCCAAAATAAAAAGGCTTGATTAGTGACAAAGGGTTTTGCACTAATAAAGAGAGATTTCAAAGCTTGATTGGTGGCAAAGTGTTTTGCACTAGTTGAAATGCTTAAGTCTATTTGGATCTTCTTAGGGATTGTGTTTCATTATTATGAAATACATAGCAAGTGAAATCTAAAACCCACTTCTTCAATTAGAAGGAATGTATTCAATACATGTCTTGAGTTTTGTAGATTCTTGCAATCCTAAGATAATGTGAAACTTAAGAGAGGATCTTAAGTAGGACATCAATGAGTTGGAATCAACATTTTGATCATGTGATAAAACATTTCTCGATAAGTCGAGAAGTTGTGTTTATACATGAAGTTTAGTGGGAGTTACGGAAATTTTAATTAGTCTTATATGTGGATGACATATTGATCATCGAGAATGATTTAAAACTCTTGGAGTATTATAATACATCTTTAATATCCGGATTTATGAAGATAAATCCACATGATATTAGCGTCAATAAGAAGTCTTACGTTGATAAGATTCATGACTAGTTCAATTAAATTGAACATATTTGATTGATTCCATTTGCTTCCGCTGCCGGACCAATTAAATAAGTAATGATGTATAACACTTCATATACTTTGAGTATGATGAATTGTTTTCAAGATCGAATTTAAGTAATCTTTACCAAGTAAGCCATAAAGATTACCCTTAAGTGCTTGCAGAAGCATTAAGGCATTAAAGCAAAGTGTTTATGATGCAATTTTGTGTAAGGGTGTTACACAAGTGACAATTGACAATTGAGATTGCGCATGGTTTCCGACAAAACCATAATCAAAACACATTAGGATGGTTAAGATACCATTGTGGCTATGTTATTTAAGAAATAGATTTTCTAGAATCGTTCTAGGCAATAAAGAACAATGAGAGATATTTATAACGGAAATTGAGTACACTTGCAATCATGAGATGTGCAAGAGGATGAGTCCCGCACACTGTGAAAACAGTGGGAGCTATTCTTAGGCTAGAGGGCCTATGTCTTGATTGAATCTCGACACGTACTCATAAAGTTTTGTGATGAAAATGTATACATTACAAAGGAAAACGAGTATGTAGTAAGGTTGAGTAAGGTACAAGAAGTTGATAAAACCTACTAACCAAAGCCTTCTCATAGGCTAAACATGATGAGTCATGTCATTTCGATTGAATTGAAATGAACAACTACATACAAGAACAAATTAGATTATAGAACATGAAATAGTAATCAGGCATTGACTATTCATATGTGATAATCGCATTTGTCGTTCGAGTTTTTACTTTAAAAACTCCTATTATACTTTGTTACATCCAAACGGGTTGTAGAGACAACATTGAACCCCGTTAAAGTGAACACGGATTAGCATTGTATTCGCCCATAGTCACTTGTATGAGGTGACGTCTCGAAGTGACTAGAGTGTGATGCGATTGATGGCAAGTTCAAGTGCCATAGAGTCATGTGAGATGACTAGTCGATCACATAAATGATGTTAGGAACACTTTGTCGGGCAAAGTGACCGCTTATAGAGTTCGGCAAATTTATATAGCCTGGTCGTGGCGAGAGCTACTATAGTATTCAAATGAGTCGATTCTTTTGACTAAAGACTATTCGCCTAAGATGGCACAGTTTCAGATTAACTTTGATTTGTGTTACTACGACCTTCGTAAATGGGGTCAAATGGGCATATTTTGGGTTATGATGGCTGTGGCTAGTCGAAGGGAATAAGTGCGATAGGAATTGTCCACCCCCTTGTCAGGGTTAAAACAATATCTCAGGGCCACTCGAGGAGTAATGAACTGGAAATGCGTGGCCACGCTCGGAAGGTATCCATGGTGGATAAATTCCGGTCAATCAGTTATTCTCCATATCGAGGAAACCACTTTCGATATGATCACTTGCAAGTACGACCCGAAAGACACCTTGCATTGAGTGGGAGATAGTAATAGGACAAGAGAATTGGTGACGCACACTTGTCGAGGACAAGTGGGAGATTGTTGGGAAATGTGTCCTCAACAATGGTGCGATCACATGATTTAAATATCATTATTAAATCTCATTACAAGAATACGGAAGGGATGATACATAATATATATAGTCAACTGGTCCACACTTATCGGTAATGATTGGCTGGCTAGAGTTTGACATTACTGTCGTGCGACGGTGGTGATCAGTTGATCCCTTGAGGTCACACCTAAAGGACGATTCCCTTAATTGAAAAGGTTAATTAAACGTATACCGATACAGATTAATTAATTCCTTAAAATTGAACAATTCAATTTGTGAGAGAGAATATTGATATCTTATTGTAATGGGATTAAATAAGATTTATTTTAGTAAATAAAATGCTTTATTACTAAAATTGTTTATTGTTTGAGAAACAATAAAGATAAGAATGAATGGTTGATTATAATTACAAGATATTGTGAATTATAATTATATGACCCATTTTATTTATGTGATCAAGTATCACTAGTCAATTTATTGAATGTATTTTAATTAATTTATAAAATGATATTTATGTGATAAATATGCATTTAATTAATTAGTAACATGTATCATACTACATGTGACATATTGTGTGACAAATGACAAATTGACAAAAATAAAATGGTAGTCCATTTTATAAAGATGGACCGAAATAAGAGTGTAAAGGGAGTTAGTGGGTGAATTATTTTATGAGATAAAATAAGCTAATGATCACTAACCTACAACTAGCCTTACAAGCCTAAGGTATAGAAAAGAACAAAAAGAAAAGTGAAGGACCATATATTGGTCCCTTTTGCCTCACCAAACCGTGTGGCCTCTCCTCTAATTAGAGGACTTTTGTTCTTTTATTATGATTACACTCCACCATTTAAAAACACATGCAAAAGTTCATGAATTATTTTCTCTCTTTAATCTTCATCAAAAAGGATGAATTTTTGATTCAAATTTGTTCAAAAGATTACTAAAATTATCAAAGTAATATATGAGTATTAGTAATCAATTTTAAGGTAAACCACAATATAAATATCTAGTACATATTAGTTTGTGGTATTAAGGGATAGTTTTGGGTGCTACTAATTGGAGGGCTTCTAATTTGAAGTCAAGAATGTTCATCCATTAATGGAAAGCTCAAGAACTAACAAGAAGGAGATCTTGTTGGTGCCCAATATGACCGAAATTCATAATGTGAGAAAATGTTTTCTTATCTTCTTTCTTTTTAGTTTGCATGCATAAGATCACTTATTAATTTTATGACAAATTAAATTAAAACATATATGAATATGTTAAGTATATTGATCTACTTTTCCTTCAGAAGTCGCGTTGATGGTCGTGACATACGAGGGATGAGTTTAAATTTTAATAATTGAGATATATGATGGTGGACTTAGTATTACCAAGCTTGGTTTTCGCGGTTATGAGAGTGGGAGTGTGATATGTAAAGCATGTGGGCTCAATTGTGTCGTTAAGGTATCCTGATTTCTTGTGTTATGTAGTATGGCCGCTTAAGCAAAGTGTGTATGCATGGAGTGTGAAAGTAGTAGGGTGAAATTTTAGCCTATGAACGGTAGTATAGATGTTGGTTATAAAGTTGACTGCCAATCGTCAGGTGGAACACCCACGGTGTACATCGTGACCTTGTTGTAGTGCCTAATTGAGTGATGAAATGGGGAAGCTTGGAAACGATTTTGAGAATGAAAACCGCATGCCCAGGTGACACTCGGCCGAGTGCACCATGTACTCGAGCGAGTGGCCGCCTACTCGGCCGAGTGGCCTCCTACACTCGACCGAGTGGTCTCTTTTGACCCTTGTTTTGTCAATACTCAACCTAATATTGAATGTATACCCTTATTTTCACAATTTATAATGGTTGGTTTTCGTCGGATGAACATGTTGGCCCCATATAGATGAGACCTTGTGAATTGTTTGCATTATGTGACTTTTGAGTGAAATTTAAATAAAAGTTGTTAATTAACATGGGTAATTGGATGACAATAATGATGTGATAATTTTGTTTGATGTGTGTTAGTTGATGTGTTTTTGTTTTGTTATGTAAAAGTAAGATGAAACAAGCAAATTATGTGTCGTATAGTGGTCATTGCATGATAGTGATTGTGGCCTTCTGTATGAGCGGAAGTGTTGATGATGAATGCGAATGGATATGGAAACACATGTGTGATCATGTGGTAGATTTGACGTGGTATATGCGTGGCATGATGTCCGGAAATGGGAATGTTGATCATTGTTGAGTCACATAACGAGAAATTTTGCATTAATTGATTGTTTCCTAGAGTCCGCGTATTGGTGTTTTGATTTGCATACATGTGAAGGCATCAGAATTGACGTGACATAGATACGTAGTAATAATCGAGTTATACCCCGTGATAGATACGCATTCATATAACCAACACGAGTTGGGAGTTATTTGTGGGATTAGAGTTTCGAACCGTGGGTTGGACCTTGTGCTTTGGCGTTTGGGAGGCTTCTAGAGTGGGATATAGCAATGGCATAAGACGGTATGAGATTTGATTACGGATTTGTAATGAGTCAGAGAGTGTTGAACCTGGAACATAGTCACTTGTGGAAATTGGTAATGAGCGTATGAGAACACATTATGAGCTTGATAGTCGAACTTCGAGGCGAAGTTCTATTTTAGGGGGAGTCGATGTAATAATTTGGGAATTAAGGAAAGAGTGCGGGAATCGATGTTGGATTAGTGTGGGAATCGATGTGGGATTAGTGGATTAGTAGCGTTGGTACTATGAAACTTGATAGGTAGTACTAAGGGTGTTGCGGTAGTGGGAGTCACTTGTGAGGTTGACCTTGTCCGTTAAGTGGATGCTACGAGTTTATAGAACGTCTTTCGAGATAGTGTTACCTTGGCTTTGGTGAAAAGAGAGTAAGGACCGAGATTGTGATGGGATATAGAGTATAGAGTTAGTAGTACCTTGTTAGAGTCGTGTGTGAACTTCAGGGACGAAGTTCTTTTTAAAGAGGTAAGATTGTAATACCTCGTAGTTTCTAAGGCGTTCACTCGACCGAGTAGACCAAGTGGACCGAGTATAACCTATATTAGACTTAGTGGAGTTGTAATAATGCCCGTCTGTAAAAGGGTCGTCTTAAAACTGTCATAACTTGAGATCTAGACATGATATTTATGTGATTCCAATTGGAGGTATATCTTGTTCTCTTACGATTCCAACGGTAAGTCACACGCTCAAAATGACCAATAAACGAGTGAGATATGACTGTTTTACAAAAACTGGTCAAAGGCTGAGAACTGCGTCGCACTCGACCGAGTGGACCGGCACTCAACCGAGTGAGTGGCACTCGACCGAGTGGACTCGCCAATCGACCGAGTGGAGCTGAATCAGAACACGGGATAAGGAAATCTTATCCCCTTATCCTCATTCATTCTATCTTCTTCCTTATCTCTGAAAACTCTCTCCCTTCTCTCTAAAACCCTCACAAAACATCATAATACGGGATTCAAGCTTGGATTATAGGATTGCTCACCTTCTCCTTCATCCTTTCATCTTGTAAGTTTAGATCTACCCTTTTTTTCTAGTCTTATGAACCCTAATTTTTGGGGGTTTTAAATTTGGTTGATTAATTAGTAATTATTGTTAATATATGGGTAATTAGTGGATAATAATAAGGGGTTTTGTGTTGTATTATAGTATAGAGTAATTTATGATAGTTAATATGTGATTTATGTAGGATGAGACGGTTTTATGAGATAGATACTTGGTGATTTCGACTAGCTTATGGATTATGCTAAGAGGTAGGTTAATCCTACTCGGTTTCAATATTGTGGTTGTTACATATTTTGTGATTAATATTGTAATTAATCTCACTTAATTAGAATAATTGCATTATAACATGTTTAGTCACTAATCATGTCATAAAGGGGATAAGCATGATGGTTATTGTGTATAACAATATAATGATGGTTAAGACGATGTGATGAGTCGGTATTTGGCATATAAAGTGTCGTCTTGCATTTGTTATAATTATCTTGTGTATTGGAGGTTGGTGACGATATGGTGGATTACTTGTTGTTATGGAGACGTAAGGTGGTTGGGAGATCATCTTACGCTTGAGTCGCCTCTTGGAGCTTTCCACTCTAAGAGAGATGTGCACATTAATGGCTTGAGTTACGGAGGGCCTCATGTGGTTGAGACACGACGTCTGGCAGGGGATCCGGTTGGCTTCCGGACCCGGTACGTCTGGGCGTGTCCCGGTACCTGCTTGTGGTTGTTGGTATGGCTGGGCATGTACCGGTACCAGTGTGGTTGTCGATATGTTTGGGCGTGTCCCGGTACCGTGGTGGTGGTTGTTTGTTAGCATGTCATTCATATCATAGTCGTGTTGCATATTCACATACTCGTGTCGTGTCACACTTTATATTTATTGAAACTGACGTGTTGTATGTCTGTGTAATTGTCACCTATTTCCGGGGTGGCCTGTGTCGATCCATATGATATTTCCGATCATATGGGGAGCAGGTTAGGTAAAGGTTGTTTGGATAGCACGCGGGAGACGGGACGAGCTTGATGAGTCACGAGACGAGTATAGTTGGCTAAAAGAGTATAGTTGTCATGAGTTGTACTTCTATTCATTTATTTACGTTTATGTAATTTATTAAACATTATATTTATAAAATGTTCTTTGATTGGAGTTTTAAAACACTACCTCGGTAAACCGAGATGGTAATGCCTTCAATTATCTTGGCCGGATAATTGGGGTGTTACAAGTGGATTCGAACAGGTTCTAAGCATCCCACAAATGCTTGGTGGCGACTTCGAACATCTCTTGCATCGTTTCGAGACCCTTGCCGAGACGAAACCGACCGATCTAAAAACGATACAGTCGCAAGCATTCTTACACCGCCGAGTGTGGCTTTCAAAAGACCGTTGCTGCGTCCACAGATCGGCTGGGTGTCGCAGGTGGGCCCACGTCCACAGTACCCTAGATTTTTGTGGATTTTGTCTTATGGAGATTTAATTAGGGTTTGGGGTAATTAAATAGTTTAGTTAAGGAATTAAGAGTATTTTATTGTTGTAGAAAATATTTGTGATAGAAGAGGAGGCAAGAACGACGACCGACAAAACAAGAATAAGGAGTATGCAAAGATTAAAGGCCGTGAAGCAAAAGGATCACACTGTGCAACAATCCGAGCGGCTTAGGCACAAGATGAGCGGACTGGCATAGCATGATCCGAGCGTCCCGTGCAAGATACGAGCGGATTCTCCCTTCCTGATCCGAGCGTCTCCTCTCCTGGTCTGAGCGGATCGTGGTAGCACTAGCGACGTGATATGCTCATCTCCTCGCAAGACTTGCATTTCCCCGCTTTAAAACTTAGCATTGTTATTTACTAATCTATCCTTACTTAACCTAATGGTGTACTACTATATATATTCCATTTGTAATAACCAAGAGACACCAAGAGAGGTACCCATAATAGAAATCCTCTTAGATTAGATTAGGAGTAGATTAGAATAGATAAATTTCAATCATTCCACAAATTACACATTAATCTTTCCTTAATTATTATTCAAGCTTTATTATTATTGAGTAATTGAAGATCATTGGGTTATTATTGGAGAATTGACAACTCTTCATCAATCAATCAAGTTCTCTTCTATTATTCTTTCTTTTCCATTTTGTTCATCTTAAGTTTGGTATAATTCCTTTACTCTTTACTCTTTATTGTCTATTTCCTTGAGCTCTTATCATGTTTATACTTGTTGTGATGATTGACACCATTGATAACACGTTACTCATGATAATAAGTGAGTAGTCTCTTGACTAAGATTAGTGGGAAATTAAGGAAAATACAACAAGGGGGTAGATCCATACTTAATCTAATATGTTTTCATAATTAATTTGCTTGCTTGTTGTAATGTTAACCTATGCAGATGTTATATTTGATGAAATGCTAAGCCTATGAATCCTTGCATTTTACCATCTCTTATCTATTCAACAAGACTTGTAAGCTTATACACCAACTCGAGTCTTGTTAGACCATGCATAGAAGTGAATAGGAGGAAAGTAAGTCGACTTGTAGGTGTTGTACAATCTAATCGATTCGGCTTCGGGACCCAACTCTTCCTATGAACCGTAAGACATAAACCAACTCGGTTCCTCTACAACATCAATTGCTTGCAACTTTGTAAACATGTTTGTATGATCAACACCATGAATCCCCTATGACCCCATGATATTCTAGTACTCTTTATTACTTGTTACACCTTTATTCACTTTATTGCTTTCGTTAGTTTAGAGCACAACTACAAACCCAAATCAATTGTGACACTAGCATAAATTGAGATACATAGACTTAGAACCCAAAGCACACCGTTCCATGGATCGACCTCGACTTACCACTAACTAGTTGTTTGTTGAGAATATAAATGTGTTTGATTGGGAGACCCGACGACAACTTCCATCAAGAGAGGATACCCAAAAGTTGGGTTTTATTTTGTTTTAAAATATAATTTGGATTATTATGAGGAAACAACTTATAGTTCGATCTCCTCATAAGGAGGGGGGATTTAACATCAAGGAAGTGTTGGCTTGGAACAAAAGTGTTCTCTGTAAATGGCTGTGGGTAATAGAATAACAATCTGATAGTACATGGTCTCAGTGGAATCATGTCTATAACATCAAGTCTGATAATTTATGGACAATGCAAATCAAGCCACACCACTTTGAGAGTTGGAGAAGTATTCTTCAGGTGAGGAATGAATTGATAACCCGTGCAGGAGGGATATCCCAAGCACAGGCTATTCTCTCTAATTGTGCTAAGAATGGTAAGCTCCATCTTCATTTGGTGTATGATCAACTTAGGAACCATGAGAATACAGTGGCTTGGGCTAAGGGTGTCTGGTAGAGCTGTCCTTCCAAAACACAGTTTTCTTATGGTATTGGCTATGCAGAGACGCCTTGCAACAATTGATAAGCTAAATGAAAAAGGGCTCTGCATAATCAATCGCTGCATACTATGTAAAGCAGCTTGTGAAACACACAGGCATCTGTTCTTTAGATGTCCATTTGCTGCTGAGGTTTGGAATGGTATTCTGGTATGGATGAACGTGCCTGCAAGAACAATGGATATGAGATTTGAATTGCGTTGGATAGTTGGCAGGAGAAGGAAGAGGCATTGGAAAGCTTCATGGTATATGGGATGCCTTAATGCAACAGTTTATAGCCTTTGGGAAGAAAGGAATTCTCGCATTTTTCGTGATGTGGAAAATACTACTGACTACATAATCCGGAAAATCCATCATTTAGTAAGAGTTAGACTTCTATTTGTAACTCACCCAACATATGAGGATGAGATAATGGAGAATTTAAATTCTTAGTTACGTCTAAATTATTGGTTATATTTTTGTAAGATTTGCCTCTTTTATTCCCTATATGGATGAATAAAATGGCTTGCTTTTCTTGCAAAAAAAACTTATAGTTCGATCGGATTATTTATATTAAATAATCCTAACTCTAATTCCTCTCAAAACATAACCAATACACATCATAAATTTATTACTATATTTTTTAAATTATAGATCATGATTTGATGGTAAAACAAGTATTTGGTTCGTTATTAAAGATTAATAATCAAATTAGTTGTTATTAATTTATTTCTTTTTATTTCAGTTGTTTCTTTTGATTTTTTTTTTTTCTTTTAGGGTTTTTTTATAGCTTGGTTTGGTTTGGTGCATTGGTGAAGGGGGTGACGAGGCTAAAGATGGCGTGGGTGATAGCAACTAGGAGGAGAGGCAGTTGGGGGCTTGGTAAATTGAAGTTTCATATAGTTTTGTGGCTTGTGGCAATCACGTGAGGTGGTAATGACGGTGGTTGGCGAGTCGGGATGGTGGTGTCATCCAGGATAATAGTGTTGTAAGGATTGAGGCAAAGTTTGGGAGAAGGCAGATTTTGATGGATTTCTTACTTTCTTACAACAAAGTGGTTGGATGATTGTGGTCATGGGTAAGCAGCGACACGGTGGTGAGAAGAGGTGGTGGTGGTGATGTTCATCGGAGGGAGGAAAAGGTGGTATGAGTGGGAGAGGTGGTTGAGTGGTAGGGTTTGGTTGGTGATTGGCCGGTTGGAGTAGTACATTGCACTACATGCTTTTTGTGATTTTATTCTATAAGTTTTCATATATAATACATAATGTCATAATTATGATAAATGAGGAGGATAAAATGGTGAAATGCGTTCAATACCAATATTTTAATAAGGTGATTTCTTACAATAATTCTAATGCAACAATAAAAATCATCATCATAATACTTTGTTTCTTGGTTAGTGATAAAGGATCACCCGATGATACTGAATTTTAGTAGAACCTGAATTGAATAAAAAAGGAAAAGTATATGAAAATTATAAATTATAATCAAATTTGCCCGAAACATTTAGGGTTAAAACAAAATTTAATTGATTGAATTTACCGATAAGATTTTAACAAGAAATAATTTTTCCATATATAGAAATGTATATCATTATTAATTTATTCTAGCTTGTTCTTTAACATCTTAGAGACCAAAATATATCAAATTCACTTTCCTCCTTTGATAAAGAAAAAACGACATAAATAAATACAAATATGAAGGGCACGACTCTACAAAAAGTACCATATATATCATCAAATTTTATGAGAGACGGTTTATGATAATAATTTCATAATATTCACTATAGATGGTTTATAGTTACATTGATTGGTTTATCAACCGTTATTGATGTGAGTCATGGTCGTCAAACCAAATCAAACAAATACTTAACCTGTAGTAAATCAATCAAGGTCAAACTACAAGGATGTGGTTGGTTTCCACACAAATTAAATCAAGTTTGGTTTAGTTTAACAAAGAGTTTGGTTGAAATATAAGTTATGAACTATAAAGAAAAAATTAAAGATAAACTATTGATTATATAACCAAATGCAATCTAAAGAAGGATTATTCTAATCAATGAAGAAGAAAGTAAGGTTGTCGCGATCACTTATGTGATAAGGTATGACTCAGGTCATGGTATTTGGGTAGATGTTAAGCGTTACTTAGGTTTAGCCATGGCCTCTCGGTGCAAGGGTTTCCTTAGGGTGATTTGAACGGGCTTTTGCTCTTATTAAATCAACCTTATCAATTTTATACAGTCTATTCATTAGTCTTGGCTTTCGCACATAAGACAAACATACAATGAAAATGAAAAGCACGACTTTTTACTCAAACAATTCATCGAACATGTAGGATGCACAATATTAAAGGCAAAAACACCCAACAATTTCTTAATTACTACACACATAATATTACCCTAAGATTAAAAATGACCATCTTTAATAAGAGATTAAACCAATTAAAACCAGATTGGAAGCAAATGAAAGCGAAAACAAGAATTAAGCTAATTAATAAACTATATTAATGCTAGAACAAAAAAAAGATTAGAGTTTGATTAAAGGGAAAGTTAGGCTAATGAAGGAATTTATAGATCTAGGGTTTCGTGTTCAGGAGTCTCTAAAATCTCTCTATTTATAGTTTATTACATAACATAAATAAATAGAGGAGACTCAAAAATCTTTCTATTTATAGTATTTGTAATATATTACCTAACATAGAGGAGTTAATTCACTATCAATTAGATTTCTAGGAAAAGGATTTTTTTTTCACCATGACAAGAAAAAAGAAATCACGGGAAATGTTAGGAATAATGGTTTTTCATCTCAATCCAATGATAATAACAATAGTAATTCTAGTAAAAGTGATATAGATATGCAGGTGAATGGAGCGGTGGAAATTACGAGGATGGTAAGTTCTTTGAAGAAACAAGGGTTCAAAAATAATCATCTCTAATAGAAGAAGTAACGTTAGTGAGATGGTGGGAATTTTCCAATTGAATCTTGATTCTATTGTTGAGGAGGATCAATAGATGATGGAGGAAGATATTAATGGAATGAATGGATTACTATTAGGTAAGAAACATAATCATACTTTATCTTCTAAATCTTGCTTGAACTTACAGCTGAGGATGTCCTACCTGAGATTCAATAAAGGTTGACAACGGTTGTCAGTTATGTTCAGGGCAATAATCTACCTTGAGCAACCCTAAATGGATATGTTATGAGGATTTGGGGGAAATATAATTTTGATAAACTCTCAAATAAGGTTTTTCTAGTTAAGTTTCCTACTAATGAATATCATGATTTGGGACTCCAACTTGGTCATTCTCTTTGATAATAAACCCCTCATTGTTAAACCTTTGGCAACGGAGACTAAGCCGATTAAGGAGAAAGTTCAATGGTTTCCATTTGGATTAGGTTTTTGGGGATAGATCTGAAGTTCTTGGAGGCCAATAGTTTGGAAAAAGTATCTTTATTAATTGGAAAGTCTGTTAAATGTGATGGAACTATTATTGATAAAACACGGGTTAGGGTGTGCTATGGTAATGGTTGATGTCTCATTTGGTCAAAAATTTCCTGAGCGGATCCATTTCTTTGAGGAACAACAAATAGAAAATTCGGTTTTGCTTGAACATGAATGGAAACCAATAAGATGTACTCGGTCTAATAGTATTGGTCATGTCCAAGAGCAATATAGGAAAAGAGAAATGTCTAAACAAACTAAATTTATTTGGAAGCTCAACGCCAAACAGATTCCTAGAATCCTACTATGGATAAGCAGAAGGATACGAAAGAGATGCCTTTATTATGGAGACTCATATCCATATGGAAGGTGTTAATCAAGCAGGAATACAGAATATTTTTAATCCTGCCATGACTATAACTCGAATTATGAGACAAGATAGGACAACTTTTTGAGACTGGACCTAGTACTAGTAGTCAAGGAAGATCTTTTATTAAAGTTTTAAAGACTGCTTTAAAGACTGTAGAAGTAAAAAAGGAAGGCATAGATACATGCCTCACTCACTAAGGGTGCCAGGAGAGTTAACTAACCCAGTGATATCTGAGAATGAATAATTTGGATTTTTGGAATATAAGAGGAATGAATGTACCTACTAAATTAAATTAAATAAAATGGTTTCTTAACCAAAATAAAATGGGTTGTTGGAAACAAAGGTGGGGTCTGGTATTAGTAGTTCTACTTATAATAATTTGTGTAATAATTGGTCTATACTTACTAATAGTAATAGACATCCAAATGGTAGGGTAATAGTTGTTTGGAAGTCTAACTTACTTTAGGTTTTTGTGCTTGATTGTGAGGCAGCATTCATCCATATGATTGTTAATATATGTAGTACCAAGAAGATTTTCTTCCTCACAACGGTATATGCTTTCAATAAAACTAGTATTGGTGCCCGGCTTCGCCCGGGCTACCTCTACTTCCATTAAAAAAAATTTCTCATTAAATAAAATTACTTAAAGTTGCATAACTCATAAATTTATCATTAATATATTTTTTATAACATATCCTAAAATTACGATGAAATAAATTTTGAGACAAATTCACTATTCCCGCTATTAATATTTTACTCTTATTAATGAAAAAATATCAATAACATTTCACTACTTGCCCGTAATCATTGTTACTTTCACTACTCCCGCCGTAATTATTGTTACTGTCACTAATCCCGCATTAATATTTATAATTTCACTATTCCCGCCGTAATTATTGTTACTTTCATTATTGCCGCATTAATATTGATTATTTCACTACTCCCGTTGTTGTTTCTACCACTCTCACTAATCTCGTTAATAATATTGTTACTTTTACTATTTAAATGAGTGATTACTATCACAAAAATTTTACCGTCCTCCCGGAGGACGGTACTCCTCACACACAAACACATTCCACCCAAGTGGAATATTATAATGACTTGTGTGTGAGGAGTACCGACCTCCGGGAGGACGGTAGAATTAGTCATACTATCATATAACTTTATTCAATGTTACTACAATTCTTTTTTTTACTGATGACATTACTTTTACTACTTAAGCATGCAATTTTTTATATATTTACATAAATATATTACATATATGCATTAAATCATATCGAAAGAAGTATGCAATATTATATATTATGGAATCTAACTTGAATTATTTATAACCTACTTATTATATTTTTGTATGTTAAATAATTAACATCTCTATACATCTAATAAATTATAAAGTTGATTTTAAATTTAATATATAATTTTATGATGATAATAATTAGTATCATAGGTGTGCATGTTTATACTAATTAATTATTTTATTTTAAGGAAATTGACCATCTCCTAGTCTTCTATAAATATTTAGGAAAATTACCAAACATCTTCTTTCTTTTACTCTCCTTGAAATTGACTATCTTAATTAATTATTTTATTTTAAGGAAATTGACCATGTTTAGGAAAATTACCAAGCTTCTATATAATTTAGTTTTAACCCAAACTATATAATATTTGCATTGAGATCCCTTAATCGGGTCCATCACACGGTGCTAGTAATTTAAAACTATATACTATAATTAATTTGTATAAGTTTCTTTAATTACATTGAAATCCCTTGGTTTCTGGATTTAATATATAGTATTGATTGAGAGGCAAAGTTTGTGGGATGCTTCATTCGAGGAGAATCAGCACTGGGTGTAATTTGTCTTGTGCTGTTTGTAGTGATTCAATTATGTGTTGAACTATAATGAGAGAATTGATAGTATCTTCACTATAATGAAATTAAAGATTAAAGATTTCCATGAGTGTGTTGGCTTCTGTGGTTTCGGGATATAAAAGCTAAAGAAGCTTTGTTTACCTGGAATAATAAGTAAAATGCTGAGACTGGGGTTTGTTCTAGGATTGATAGATACCTGGGTAATAATAATTGGCTTGTTGACTTCCATATTTGTTATGCTATTGTCACTTTAAGGGTGTGTTTGGATGAGGGATTTGAAAGGAAGAGGAGGGGAGGGAATTGGGAGGATTGGGAGGATGAAAAATCCTATTTGGTTAGCAAAATGAAGGTATAGGACTAGAGGGATTTTGAAATTGAAAGGGAGGGAAAATGGATCCCTCTATTTCCCTCCTACAAGAACATTTATTTCCCCACCAACATAGGCAAGATCTGGAGGAAAAATCACTTCCTCAATTCTCCTTCCCCCTCCCCTACCTTTCCTTCATTTTTTCCTATCCAAACAAGGCCTAAGGGTTTTTTATCAAACCTCTTATCTTATTCAAAATCAGTGTAGTCAAAGGAGAAAGACTAATTTCAGGTACTTCAACATGCGAAGTAAAGCCCATAAGTTTCTTCTGTTGTGAATCAATATTGGCGGACTAAGAAACATGGTTTTTTCGGGTATAGGTTGGTTTGTAAACTGGAAATTCTTAAGAAGTCTCTTAAAAAGCTTAATAACCATCTTTTTGCTGAAGTGGAGAAATCTTGTAAGGTGGCTAAAAATCTGTTAGTAGAGATGCAACTAAAACTTGAGGTAGGGGTACCATGTAGGAAACGCAAAAACACAAAAAATATCCTATAAAAATACCCAAATTTTATTTTGAAAACCGTTAATAACCGGCAAGATTATATCTCTCCGACGAGTATAAGTTAGCAACCCTCCGAATCTTCATGTGGTTTAGGACTATTGACTAGTCTCTTATCTATAGTGGCATGAAGCAAATACACTCGATTTTGAAAATAGCTCATGTGGAATTAATAAAAAAATATTTTGAGAACGATTGATGACCGACAAAATTATATCTCCGCCACAAATATAAATTAGCCAACATGTGAAGCTTTATGGGGTTTGAAACTAGTAGGTACTCTCCTACATGTGGTCGCATGAAGCCATGACCTAGATAGCACGGGCATTACACTTAATCAGCGTTTCCATGTCGAACACTGTATCGGACAACGAAACTCGTAGGACACGCGTCAAAACGTGTCGAAAACCTATAAAGTCGCGCCCAATTTTCTTCATTTATTTGGACACTTGTCCATGGTATTTGGACACATTTTGGACAAGTGTCCATGGTATTTGGGCACATTTTGAACAAACCTTCAAATGGAATTAAGTTGAATTTAAGGTGAAGGGTGTGGGTTATTTTGCAGCTTGGTGAGGAAATGAGTTGAGTTTGAGAGAATGATGTTATTTAGACGAGGAATGAGGTGTCGAACGAGGTTAATTATAAGTTGAGTTTGGGTGGAAAATGAGAATGAGTTATGGTCTATCAAGTTTTAACTTATATAAATTTAATATCAAATACTTTTAAAATCATGTTTATAACTAAATTTTTTTTTAGTAAATTAAACAACATTTTTCGTGTCCCGAATTTCATGGGATGTCGTGTCACGGGTCCGTTTTGTGCTCGTGTCCATTTTGGTGCTACCTAGGCCATTACGGCTCAAAAAGCAGTTTATATCCTCAAAGCTATATGAATATACAACCTCCCATAAAAGTGGTAACAGAAAAAGGGAGGAATTAAACAAATATGACCTCAAACTTGGAACACGGATTTGCTTCTATATGACTCCTAAATTCCCTTGGACCTGGGAATGTGAAGCTATACAAAGCTTGCCTTTGGGTCAAGCCAAGCGGATATATTTTGTAAACTCGAAGGTTGTTTCCTCGTATACTTTCAGGCCTTTCGGTTTTCCAAATGGGCACATGTCTCAAGTAATCAAACTTCTTCAGCACTGCAGACTTCAAGGCCTCTAGTGTCAAATTGCTAGACCTATGAAGCAAAAATGGCAAACAAAATCAGCAAAACTGAAACAGTAATACTTCTATTTTAAAGCGTAGGTGAAAATGGCAGCAATTACACAAGTACAAGTAGCGACAATCACTTTTTAATAAAAATTGATACAAGATCCATTTACAATTTTCATACAAAATTCAATATTGCTGATAATTGAAAGAGAAAAAACTGAAGAATTACCTCAAAAAAATGGACTCCATCTCAAATGTCCCCCTCTCTCTTACATATACATGATAAATAGTTTCTGAGCCTTGGGAACACTTGCAAGGACGTTTCTCAGATTCTACACTTTTTTCCTCGTTTTCCCGGATTCTAGTAGCTAGAAGAATGCAAAGGCGGCAGGACGAGTGAACTGCAGCCATGTCAACAAGGGCCTTGAACGAGTCAGATGGCCCCTCGTACTTCCACCTAGAATACCAGTTCATTTTTGGAACAAAAAAGTACTTCAATTTAGAGAATAAGAAATTACAACTGAGATCCTTTTCTGTGGAGCAAGTGAGAAGCTAATAAGCAAGACACCAAAAGCCTAAATTGTACCTTAATGACTGGTTATATGCATCTGGATTTTCAGCAAGAAAGTTCATCTTCTTGGCAACCGCAGCAATATCGTCTATCTCCTTTATGTGCAGCACTGAGCCGGGGGAAGGTGCAAAGTCTTCAATGTTAGGAGCACCAACAACTACAGGGACAGTCCCTGCAGAGACAGTCAACTTTATCAAGACACCGACTATGTTATCAAAAAATGTGTGCATGGTTTAAAGTCGCGGTATCCCTCGCGGTAACAGTGTCGCAAAATCGTCCTCAACTCGGCCGTCGCGGTCCGGAGCATGGTTATCGCGGTGTTATTTATATTAAAAGATTTTGTAGATATTCTATCATCTACTCTCTATTCCATAATCAAGTTAAGATTAAATCTATTTAGAATAATTAATTGGACCAATACTATACAATTTTTTAGTGTTTTTCATTACAAAGTTTTGGGACTAAAGGTCTAAAGCTCTGATGTTGTTTTCATTATAAAGTTTTGCCGGTGCAAGTTATAACTCAGCCATCATGGGGTTCATATTGGGCCGAATTGGCCGATACACTTTAAAAATCTCTGTCGGCTTGCCGATTCACTCCTATATTTAATTTGCCCGATACACCTCGGGGGATATCAGGGGATATCTCGTATCAGCGGCTTCCAATACCAATATACCTTGGCAATACAAGACAACAACCAAGAATTTAAGCCATGCTTGTGCGTGCCCTTTTCAGATCCTATTTGTTTTCTCCAAAAGGATCACAAAGTGAGTTTTGATGCCGAATGGTTCCGAACCCAAGTACTTCACCAGCTTTAGAAATGAAAATAAGTTTTGATCCACCCGTAGAAAAAACATCCTTTTTTAGAAACTATACGATAAGGAGAAAGGGAGAGGAAGAGGGAGGGAGGGAGGACGCAAGGGAAGAGTGGGAGAGAAGTTGGGTGCGGAGACAAAGGATGAATTTCGAGCCTCAGAAAGGAAGGAGGTTTTTCTTAACGCGATTAGGCTTCCAAAGTCCTAGTTTTCAAAAGGAGATAGAGTTCCCTCCATGACATCCACCTACTGGTACAAAACTCCAAAGATAAGCAAAGTTCTTTCTTAATCAAACACCCTTTTATCGAAAAAGAAAAGTGAAAAAGTAATCACTACAATTCAAGGTAAAATGAAGTGTGAAAATCAATGCTAAAGATAATATATCTTGTGAGATAGATAATAGAAAGCTATTCATAGAGATCACCATGACTGATCAATTTTTTCATCACTCGGAACTTCATAAACCATGTCCTCGAAATATTCCTAAACTTTTTATCAAATAGACGCATTGAGGCCTTGCAGCGCATAGGCGATTGTAATACTTACAGTCTCATCTCCTATAACCTATCACAAAGTGAATCTTCCGCATTCTTATTAAGTCTTCTTAGTCCTGAATGAAACTCTTTATGTAAGTAACCAGACCTTTTTATGCCTATTTTATTGTAGCAATGCAAAGTTATTGACAAGAGGCACTTTACTTTGTCACATCATCAATTTTCAGCAGGAACATAGTTTCCAAATCCTTCTCACAACCTAAGCAGGCGATAATTAGACACAAACAGCTAGGGTGGATTAAAGTCAGTAATAAAGGCACACATGAGAATATGGGCCAATAATACTTTCCAATAAAAATTATAGTTACATGAAACTGTTTCCTATAACTCAAGTCTGAAAGGTATTAAACACTGCTCCCCTTACGTGATGGAATTTAAGATTGTCATTACGTTTTTTCCACTAAATATTTTTTTCAAAATATCGTCATTTCTTTTTCGACATTATCTTGACTTAATCTACACTACCCGTTATTATCGGGAAAACATATGAAAAAATGTCATCAGAGAGTGAAGGTAGGCTCCAAACATGGAAAATTAAAAATTTTTGAAATTTTAAATCTTTGAATAATTGAAGATTTAACACACTTGGTAAACATTTTTGAAACTACAACAGCCTGGCTGCAACTCGTTACTTACATCTGCCACGTATCGATTTTTGGGACTGTTGCAGCAATCATGAGTCATGACAGTTAACAATAACGCACTTTTAATACCATGCACGTATGATATTCATGCCATAAGGTAGTAAATAGCTTATACATGTCCATAAGGGTTCAATTACTTTGAATTAGCAAGAAATTCCTAAGACATTTGATGCAACTTATTTGTGCAGAACTTTTTACTACATGCACATGTCAAGAGAAAGTGACAAACCATAGTGGCTCCACCAACTACGGTTGTATGATACCAATACAACACATTATACGGAGGCGTCTGTATCGGGTATACAGCTCTACAGTACCTAAAATTCCAAGATCTAAATTTATGCTGTGAAACATTCTATACTTCAACTTTTGAAACATTTGGACCAATTTATTCACTACTCATTCAAAGATAGCTTTCTACTTTTGTAAGTACTTGCATTCCGGAGGATCCTACTTTACCCAAAAACAAATTCTACAAGTTCTAATAACAATACCCATAACATAAATAAATTAGAAATCATTTATTATTAAAGCTTTTTAGAGGATAAAATTAATCTTTTTAGCTTTTACATTTTGATAGGGAAGAGTGACCATAATTTTATCATCTTAATTCGAAACAAAAACATTAAATCTCAATCCCAAAATTGTTACGAGGTTTTTCAATTCCACAAAAAGTATATATTTACCAAGAGGGAGCAAGCCCAAACACTTGTGTGTGGTTATGTCATTTTAGTATTCAAAACATTATCAGCTATTTACCCAGATGAACGACTTGCCAGAAATGAACTAAGGTGACCGCCGGTGGTAGTTTTGGTTCCGGGTTGATGATGTTGGTTTGAGGTGGTTCTTGGGTTTGAGTCAATTTATATTCATTCCCTTAGATGCTGAGAACCAAACACGTAAGGGAATGGAGGGTTAACCCATTCCTTTCCCCTTGTAACCCTTTCTTGAACCCATTCCATTCCCTTTAACAAATCAAACACCCCCTAAAATTCTATAATGTTACTTTTTGGGCTGTTCCACTCAAATCCATACATTTCTTTACGTAGTAAATCTTAACTCTGAATGTTACAATTATAAGAACTACCAAGTACCACCTCCCTTAAAGCCAACACAGCCCACGCCTCTCCTGTCCTACGCCATCAGTCGCCACCAAACCCACCATCATCACCCCGAACCACAGGCACGACGACTACAACCTTCACCAAGGCACATCAAACACACCACTTCTTCTCGTAGGTGCCAGATTTGAACCCACTAACGCCCAAGGCCACCAACCACAGCCTCCGATTACCCTATGACACCACCGAAGATCTCCATCATCGACCTTCTCCTGTCCTAAGATTGTTTCGAGTGGCAGAGAGAATGTTGATCAGGGTGTCGATGATTAGTGTACTCTAATGGTAGTGTCATATGGTTAATGGTCGCTAGGAGAGGGTAGGTCGACAAAGGCCAGGGCAAGAGGATGCTGACGAAGGTGCCAATAGGCTTGTGTGACAAGACGGTGTAGGACATTTGAAGGGGTTTGAGGCCAGTGGTATTTGATTTTTTAAAGGAGTTTGAGGGGGCGGCCAACGGGGAAGGGCCCGGTAGGATTGTCGATCAGCCGCGTTTCTGGTGTGTGTCAGGGTGGAGGTGTGGTGGTGTGGTGGTGACTGGGGGTGATTGGGGGATGGGATAGTGGTGGCAAGAGGTTATGGGTAAAGTAAAGGTGCAAAAAAATATAAGGGTTATTTAATGACAATAATCCAAAATATAATTGGGAAGGGAAGACTTAGGTTGGAATATTGTCATTAAATAACCCAAAATATAATAGTATTTTTTCCTTAAAACTTCTGCAAAAAGTAAATGTATATAATTGAATGGAAAGGCCTCAAAGGAGTAGTTATAAAACCCAGAACTGGATTAGCGGCTATTAGTACAGGCCTACAGCAGTACGGCTACAAAAGTATGTTGACGTCAACTAAGAAACAATAGTTAGAATTGAAAGCTGAGGTTCCATACCAGCAACAAGCGACTGGAAGAATTTCTCAGTCACATAGTCCTCCTCATTTGAATTCTCAAAGGCCAAGCTGAATCTATAGTGCTTCAGAGCTTCTACCTTGTCAACTGAAATATAATAGAAAATCACAAACACACTCATTTGAGCATCAAGCAGTAATAGAAAAGGAAAAAAGAAAGATAATGATGAAAGTAGAGGGGATTTAATATCTACAATGCTTCCGATGAGAGGCCAGTATAAATGGGGTTTTCAGGAAACGATCGGAGACAGCAATAACACAATACATGAAAAGTGATACTCCAAAAACAATGGACGCACGTTATGGACTTTGGAGCGGAATTACAACAATAGTCATAGGTCCAATATATCAAAAATTATGCAGAAACAAGAAAAAGAACTGCGATGCAGCTAGAATTAAGATGTCAAAAGAAGTTCAAAAATAACTAATTACGATTCAACTGAATAACCTCTTCCATCGCGGTTCCGGTGACAACCACCATAAGAGTCTATCGTTATCCCGCTCTTCTCAAGCCCTTCAAGTGCTTGAAGACGGAAATTGCGAGCACCACAATTAGAGATGAAGGCTGCGGCCAAAGCTTTCTCAGTTTTCTGCTGCACTGGCGCCATGATATCATACTCTGACCAAGAGAAATATCCGACCGGAACATCAGAAGATAGACTGGTTGTCATAATGATATCATAGCCCCTCCTGACACGGCCAACACAAACATAAGAGGGAGAGCAAGAAGCAGCTATCTCAAGATAGAATAAACAGTGATAAGGCATGAACTAAGAATGCACAAACACCTCTAGAATATGGTCATGTAGGCAGCAATCACTTTATATTCAAAATTGCATTCTGCTAACCAGGTTAAACCCATGGTCATGCTGATTCACAGTGACACAAGAGCACACACAGAGGGTTGGCCCTTATCATGATCAAAGCAACACAAACGATAAAAATAAACAGAAAATTGTTTATGTGATGGACCAAATTCAAAATACAACAACAAAGAGTAATGGTTATGTGTACGCAGTAGAGCCTCCATTGTTGGGGGTTTGATCCTTATATAGTTACGTCCCTCAAGTTTAAAATCTTGAGGAGATTGTTAGGTTGGATTTCCTAATAGTTGTTCCACATCCTCAATCTTTGGTCAGTTAACTTTCCTGCCAAAAGTTAGGAGTGTAGATAATGGACTGCAGATAATGGATCAAGAAAAAAAAACTAATAACCGAGGGAAAAAGGGAAAACAAGAGAAATAAAATCTTGAGAAGATACGTCTTTTTTTCCCTCCTTCACAACCGATCTTGCATATAATTACCAATTCACCTTTGTTTTAGCACCTTTTTATAATCTTTTATGGTTCCTCTTTATACTTCTCATAATTTTTATTGCTCCAACAGTCCTACATTTTCTAAATATAAGACAGAATAGACACTCATGTTTACTCTTTACTACTTGTCTTAGTTCATTGTTTACGAGACCTAACATCAACTTCAGTCGTCATATCAATATATTTTTGTTGATTTTTCCCATTTAATTAAGCATCCAGCACTAGATTATAGAACCAAACTAGAGGTCTGTCATGTAAGATGGTTCCTTGACAGGTATATGATAAAATTTCAAACCCAACAAAGAAAAGCATACAACTGATGGTAGCTAAACATATATCTTAAGGGTGTGTTTGGATTGAGTGATTTGGAGGGAAAAGAAAGGGAGGGAGAGTAGGGGATTTAAAATCCCTTGTTTGGATAGCAAATGAGGGTGGAGGGAAATGGAGGGGGAGAGATTTGGAGGGATTCAATTTCCCTCCTCCAAGCCTAATCAAAATCTCTCCACAATAGGCAAGATTTGGAGGGAAATTGTATCCAAATACCCACACCCCATTCCCCCTCCCCTTCCCTTCTCTCCCTTTCCCTTCCCTCTTTTCTCCTCCCCTCCCTTCCCCGCCACTTTTGCTACCCAAACACACCCTAAGAGTTCAAACAAAGGGTGACTTATTGAACTCCTACAACTGAAGGACAAAAACTCTTCAGTCATTTTCTGAACAATTCTTCTCAAAAGAAGAAATTTGGCGGATTTATTTATTTTTCACATAATCCAATGAGAAAGGAATTAGTTCAAATATATTAAACTGTCATAGCACAAAATAGGGCAAGATTCAAGCAAGACTATCTTATGATATATGTGTTGCTTACCCACCGTCGTGCATTGGCAATATTATTCTCTGCATAGTATTGAGCTGATTCCATAGATCGCAATATAGAAGCTGTTCCATGCTCTTGAGGCCAGCCGAATGCAGCATCGGCCTTCTTGCCAGGCTCATATCCAAACTTGCATCCCACTGAGCAAGAGTTCCAGTCCTTCGTAATTACAATTAGAAAAAAAAAACGATTGATAAAGGTTCAGAATGTATCAAAATATGTGTTATTGGCTTCTACTTTGCAATGCATGAAAAGCGATAAGATTAAGAATCCATAATGCACTGCCCAATTATGAAAGTGAGAGGTTCTCACATTTAAATAAACCAGAAATGAAATTTCCAATCTAAATATTTCGTACATCCAAAGAAAAGGCAAAATTTGACTGGACAATAAACCACTATAACTAGTTAACGATCTTTATCAAGCATTAAATACCAAAGAAGCTGCTAATTTCATCGGGTTCTCCCTACAATACTTAAAACCATTCTGAAGCAACAAATAGAATTGAGTCGAATACTTATTTCATGGGGGTAAGACATAAAGACTTATATTTATGACAAGCAAGGCTAACATGCTGCTGACCACTTACTCTAATACCACAAGGGTCCACAACGTTCTACAAATGTTTTTGGTTCTTTCAATAAAAATCCCCGTTCCCTCATCATCTCCCAGTTGAGACAATGAGCAGGATATTCACCCACTTTGACATTAAGTCATCCCCAAGCGCCTATGCTGTAAATTGGATAGATTTGAGATAACCATTAATTCTATAAGCCTGTATACTGAATTACTGATACAACGGCTCAAATGTACAACCACAAATTCTCAAATAAGATCCATATTACAGCGTACCGCGACCTCATTAAACGGAATCAGTATATAAGGTGCATAAACCTCGTGATCTCAGCAACCTTCCAAAATAGAACTACATCGAAATTCAAACAAATAAAAAAAGCAAAAGCAGTGCAGAGCAGAAGAAAAAGGGGGGGGGGGGGGGACCTGCTCGGCGCCAGCAACGAGGACGGGATCTTTATCAAAGTTTCTAGAGTAAGGCAAGGCATCTTGCTTAAGAAGCCAGGTCTCACAAGTATTGTGTTGTGGCACAACGAAGGCGGCTGAGTCGGGAGAAGAATGACGGTTTAAGAGGGAATCGGCCCAGGAATTAACCAAGGCAGCGTTTTTAGCCATGTCTAGACGACCTAAGAAAGCGATCTCTGCAATTACGACTAAGGCTATGAAAATGGGCATTGCAGTGTAACATTTCTTCCTTGAGTTGCTTGAATTATCGTTACCAGCAGCTGCTGCCGGTTTTGGTGCCATTTAGAGTTGTCTTTGATGAATTCAGCATGAGATTAGATGAACGCCTTTGTTAGGTAGTGGGGATACCGACTACAACTCAAGCGTCAACGCCGATTGGTCCAATTCACCAACCCACTCTTCCTAACATCTTCTCACGCTTATTTACTCCCTCTACTTTTTCTTTTTTTTTCTACTCCTTCGGTTAGTCTTAACCTAGGTAGCACCAAACCAGACACGGACACGGACACGTGATACGACATCCCATTAAATTTAGGATACGAGACACGTTATTTAAATTTAATAAAATTATAAACGTTTGATTTTATTTTTATAATAGTCTTTGATATTAATTTAAATTGATGAAGGTAAAACTTATCCTTTATTATAATAACTTATTTTCATTACCATTCAAACGCATCTTCTAATCAATCTCATCTGACAGCTCATTTCTCGTTTAAAGAACATCATTCACTCCAAATGATGTCCAAATGTCATGGACACGCGTCGGACACGTCCCAAATACCATGGACACGTGTTGGACACGTGCCCGAATAAATGTAGAAAGTTAGACACGGCTTTATAGGTGTCCGACACGTTTCAGCGTGTGCCCGAGGAGTGTCGGTGTCCGACACGGTGTCGGACACGGGACGGCTGATTAGGAGAAGTGTCCGTGCTACCTAGGTCTTAACTAAACATTGCAAATGGGTTATTTGGGTCGGGTCTAGTCCGGTTTAGATTGGGTCACTTCAAATCAGGTCATTTTCGGGTCAACAATTTATCGGTTATTTTTGAGTCGGGTCATTTTTGGTCGTGTTGCTTTAAGTCATTTTGGGTCATGATTTTGCCTTAATTAAGTCATTTCGGGTCAATCAGGCAATTTCGCATCACTCGAGTTGGGTCTATCGGGTCACTTTCGTGTCATACATTTTGGGTCATTTTCGGATCTCGAGTCAGCCTTATCGGGTCGGGTCATTTGGGTCGAGACAATTTTGTCAGCTCTAGTCTTAACTAGGGCATATCTCGTGGTACTGCACGCTCTTTTAGAGCTTATCTTTTAGAAAAATTTAGTTTTTAGGACTTGCTTTGATTGAGGGGAAATGGTGGAAAAAAATCAAAAATAATGGAGTAATAATTTTGGGTCATTTTAGTGAGTTCGTTATAAGAGTGATTATTCATCTAGGGAACTCATTACTCTTATATATACAGGGTAATGTATTACCCACCCTCCCTCATATGTAACTTGTTAGAAATCTATATCACTATACTCAACATATTCATATTATGTAGTGATTTTAATTTAGTCATAAAATTAAATGGTGATCTTATGCATGCAAACAAAATGTAAATAAAGAAGAAATCATCATCTCACATTGATATTTCGGTTTATATGGGCACAAAAGAGTTCTCCTACTCTCTTGTTCTTGAGCTTTCCTTAGTGGATGAACAAGGATTCAAGAAGAGAATCCCTCCCAAAAGTATTATACCCAAGATAACAATCTTAATAAAATTAATATTATTATTACTAGAATAATACTAATTTTGCATAAAAAGTGACCCAAAAATATTATTTTGTCTCTCTATATTTCGGTTGAGAGGAGGAAGAAAAGGAAGCTTTTTATCTCTCTAAAATTCTTATTTTAGATGAATGAATATCATGAGCTAATGCACTAATGTTTAATGTAGTGCATATGATAAATTATAAGGCAAAAAACCCTTGGCTTTGCTCCTATGAAAAACCGGGTAAGGGGGGAAGAGAAGGGACCAATGCATGCACTAGTTTGTCTTCACAATGACCACTAGGTTTTGCATGGCTAGTTTAGTAAGAAATGATTATGTTTACCACTAACATAATCAACACAATATATGCCTAATCCTCCCCTTTAATTTCGGTATACATGGATAAAATGGACTCCATTTTATCTTTGTCAATTTGTCAATTTGTCATATGTCACATGTCACATGTCACATAAAATTGTTATGTATTTTTAACATATTAAAAATCAACGTATTAATAAAAATACGTCATATACAAAAACCGACTTAGTAATTCATAATTACTTGTACCAAAATATTTTACCAATTATAAATCACAATAACTCGTATTTATAATAATTTATTCATTCAAATACAATTGTTTCCTTAAACAATAATTTCATCTAAGTAATGAAACAATTCGATTACTTAGACCGTATCTTATTTAACCAGATTATAATGAAATACGTAAACTTTACTTCCAAAATCGTCCGTCAATTTTTAAGAAATTTAATTGACCCGTATCGTCATACGATCAATTAAATGATCAATTAAGAGTGTTACCCTTTAGGTATGACCTAAGGGGATCAACTGGTCACCACCGTCTCACGACAGTAATGTCAAACTCTAGTCAGCCAATCATTACCGATATGTGTGGACCAGGTTGTGAAAAAATATTACTTCCCAATTGTATTCTTTAAAATGAGACTTAAACATGTGATCATCATGATCAACAGTTGTGATCGCATTATTGTCGGAGGACACATATTCCAACAATCTCCCACTTGTCCTCGACAAGTGTGCGTCACCAATTCTCTTGTCCTATTACTATCTCCCACTCAATGCAAGGTGTCTTTCGTGTCGTACTTGCAAGTGATCATATCGAGAGTGGTTTCCTCGATCCGGAGAATAAGCGATTGACCGGATTTATCCACCATGGATACATTCCGAGCGTGGCCACGCATTTCCGTTCATTACTCCTCGAGTGGCACGAGATGTTGTTATAACCCCGACTAGGGGTGGACAATTCCTATCGCACTCATTCCCTTCGACTAGCCACGACCATCATAACCCAAAATATGCCCATTTGACCCCATTTACGAAGGTCGTAGTAACACAAATCAAAGTTAATCGAAAACTGTGCCATCTTAGGTGAATAGTATTTAGTCAAAAGAATCGACTCATTAGAATACTATAGTAGCTCTCGCCACGACTAGGCTATATAAATTTGCCGGAACTCTATAAGCGGTCATAAGGCCCGACAAAATGTTCCTAACAGACTGCCTATGTGATCGACTAGTCATTCTCAAATGACTCTATGGCACTTGAACTTGCCATCAATCGCATCACACTCTAGTCACTTCGAGACGTCACCTCATGTAAGTAACTATGGGCAAATACAATGCTAATCCGTGTTCACTTTAACGGGGTTCAATTGTCTCTACAACCCGTTTGGATATAACAAAGTATAAGGTGAGTTAATAACAACTCAAACGACAAATGTCGACATCACACTCGGGTGGTCAATACTATATTACAACCTTGTGATGCATATCGTAAGTGTGTAAACACTTGTTAATTGCAATAGAAGTTTAACATATCAAGTGTCCATGTGTTCAAACTTCCTTTTATCGCATTTTCCTTTACGTTCATGTTATCTATCATAGCATGAACCTTACCAAGTACAAATCTAGGTTCACAACCTCGGTTTCGGCTCTTTTTCTTGAAAGAACTTCTTTGTCGATTATCACATAACAAACGAATTTGTGGTGAATGATATAACTTGTACTGATCAAGTATTCTACCCACACACAATGCACTCGGTATATGTTTTGTAGAATCTTGCAACAATTGTCAAGATGATTAGCCTAGCACTTCTCACAAGTCCTAACATATTAGGAAAAATAGTTTTGAGTAACTTCTTATTCAACTGAGTATCTTTACAAACTTCCTATTTCTCCTTTTAGCTTGAAAAGCTTAGGATTTTTATAAATCCTTACATGTGTTCGAACTGCAATATGTGCAACCTCTTGACACACAACAGAGTCTTCTTGTCAAACACTGAAATCGCTTATCAAATTCTCCTCGAGAATTCATGACGTTTCTTGTATGGCTCGCCAACGATTCATCATGCTTTTATGCATATGAATCATAATTGGACATGGGCATGATTATTCTAATGGCGGAAACATTAGTAACTAATAATCATGAGATCAACCATTCTTAGGTTCAAGGAACGACCATGATTGCTAATGGCAATTCCGTTTTCATTTACATGAATAACCTACGTTTCTCGTTGATTCGATGTGTATGTCTCAATACTTATCCAACATCTCATGATGTGATTGGATTCATCATAGTCCATTTTCATCCAGAATTGAAAACTCAAATACTCCTTTGTGAAGGAAGGTATTAGCTCGTCATTCTTCAATGAGTGACGAGTTATAAACTTTTACAAGATGATTGCTCCCACTAAATCTCATGTCTTCACATGATAATTTCCAACTCCCACTCAATTCCACATGTTTCGAAATTGACTACTCAATCGAAACATTTCAAGAATTGGAATATATATTGCATTGCCAAGTTATTAAGATAAAACCATATATGTTCCCATCATATCCTTTCAAAATACCTATTTTGAAGTGGTCTCATCTTAACCTTATGGAAAGAGATTTAATCTCTAACTTATTCATATCATAATGATGTGTAGCAATGTCATTATTCAAATATAAATAATATCTAAAACACGTCCTTCGAAATACCCTTTTGGAAGGAGGTTTAACCATTTCATTTTCATAATGAGGTTAAGTAATGACATTAGCGTGGTTAAAACTTAGCTATTGAAGATATCGGTATATCAATCCTTGCAACCTCTAGTCATAAATCTTGTTTATTTTCTAGGATGTTACTTTGATTCATTCAGGCTCTTAAGTAAATATCAAAGTTGAAACTATTGGTCAAAATTTATCATAAACTAGTCAAAACTCTCGTTAAGACTTTACATTAGTCATTTTCTTCCAAAACTTTCTTTTGGTCTCCTCGTGTAGTTATCTTGAGAAAATATTCTTTTGATTACTTCACATGGTCTCTTTTGTCATGTAGCTTTATATGAGACCATAGATCTCATCTATTGGGTATACTATATAAATAGATATACCTTTATTCAAATCATTCTTTCTTGCGTAGATCTCGTATACACAAGTACACAAAGTGTTGTGTCCTCATTTTCTCCCACTCTATCTTTAGAATAAATACACTAGAGATTCAAAGATAGCTTATGGGACACAAATAATTATTTGAAGTATAAGGAGGACTATCTCATAGGTTTGACTAATAGTTTTAGATTTTGTAAGTGTACTTGGTTGATTGACATTCCTTTAAGAGAGTACATTAGCTCAATATCACTTTATAAATGATCATACACAAGCCTTAAGCTTGTGGACATATAATGAATCACATCATTGTAATTGTCTATTAGATCACTTTAAGTGAATGATCATATGTTTCTATGAGCAAGCATGTATAGACGAATTTTAGAACAAGGATAAAAATGATAAAACGGGTGACTTGGGTTGCAAACCAAGCCACCATTATCCAAAATACAACCAATTATCCAAAATACATTTCCATGTCGAACACGGAAATTAAAAGGTTCTAAAATCCAAAACATAATTAAAATAAGACAATAAAAAGCGAAGCTCCATGAAAGCTATTCCTAGCTTCTTGATGGTTTCTCAAGCTTGCTTTTCTTTTCCCTTGTCTTTGCTTGGTGGAGGCCCTATTTACAATAAAAAGGGGATACATTATCACAACTTTGTATCACAATACCATAGTTGAATTAGAAACATAAAAGAAAGGATAGTCATTTACCTCTTGGAGTGATCTTTCCAGCTTTAATGTCACCAAGGTATTTGGAACAATTTCTTTTCCAATGTCCAACACCATTACAATAATGGCATTTATCAAGAGGACCCTTCTTGATTTTTGAAGTGCTAGCTTCATAAGTCTTAGCTTTGGTGAAAGTGGGAGCTTGTTTCTTACCCTTCCTCCCATTCTTCTTGAACTTCCCCTTGCTTTTGGTGCTAATGTTAAGCACATCCTTGGGTGGGTTCACATTTAACCTCATGTCCCTTTCGGCTTGCACAAGTAACTTGTGCAATTCTTCAAGAGACACATCCTTGTCTTGCATGTTAAAATTCACCCGGAATTGAACATATGCCTTGACTTTGGATAAGGAGTGTAGAATCCTATCTACAATGAGTTCTTTGGGGATTTCAACATTTTGAATCTTCAAGGTCTCGACTAGCTCCATAAGTTTGAGCACATGAGGGCTAACCTTTTGGCCCTCTTTGAAGTCGAGATCAAAGAATGCCGCGGCCGCCTCATATTGGACGATCCGCGGAGTTTGTGAAAACATTGTCACAAGCTTGGAGTAAATCTCATTAGCGGTGCCCATCTTAAAGGCTCTCCTTTGGAGATCCGCCTCCATCGCAAAGATCAACACGTTTTTCATTGCGGCAGACTCCTTATGGTAAGCCTCATATGCTTCCCTTGTGGCGGCGGTCGACCTAGTATTAGGTTCGGGTGGAGAGGCCTCGGTAAGGTAACGAAGCTTGTCGTCACCTTGGGCGGCTAGTTTGAGTTGGGCATCCCAATCGGAGAAATTTGACCCATTCTTTTCAAGTTTACATCGATCCATAAAGGATCGGAGCCATGAAGTATTAGTGAGAGGCGTGGCGTTGGTGTTTGGATTTGCCATTTGTTATGAGAAATAAGAGCGGTCTACAAAACAAAATATAGAAGGAATAAAACATATGTCGTTTTAATAATAATAATACTCGTAAAATAAGTTTAAACAAGTTTTATTGCATTTATCTAGTGACCTCTACCCAACTTAGATAAATGATTCCAAGACCCAAATTCATATTAACTTAGGGCACGGTGTGCCGAAATACCCTTTGTTAACATAACTCGGTGGATTAACCTTTTAATCGATTCTACTTTTAGAACTCTTGGTCGATAAAATTTACATTAATATTTATCTCTAGCCCGAAACACATCCGGAAATCGTCGTGAATACTTTCGTTGAGTACAACCCAAATTTCGAATAAATGTGTCCATGATCCAAACTCATATCAACTTAGGGCACGGTGTGCCGAAATACCCCTCATTAACATAAATTCGGTGGATAGACATTTATCACCCATTTCCCCTACGTAACAAGGTTTGTATCCCGGTAGGGCCGAGTGCACTCCCTCGCGAAATAGGTTTTCATGGTTTCTACTATTTGGTAAGGCTATGTCTCAATTGATTGTTTTAGCGAGAGGTCATGTCAATTTATTATCTATCACGTTTTAAGTGAACTAAAGCGGTGAACTACGATAATTCTAATTGACACGGTCGATATACTCGATTAAATGATAATGCATGTTTTAGTTATGGCGATTTAGCGATGCATGCGACATATAAATAAAATGCAAAGCATAAAATAAATCCTAGTATGGCCTTCCTAAAATAGAAAATCTAATTAACTATTACATATTCGGAAACCAACTCCATTGGTCCCTTGAACTTCGGTTGAGGCACGCATCTCGAGGTAACACCGTCTTTATGAATCGTCTTCCTTGAGTGACATCGTCTTCAAGGAACTCCGGAATAAATAAATTACATAACAAATTACATAATTTCCTATTATACATTTGTAATTAAAATAAAATAAATCTATTAAATTACAAAATGGTGATACGAGATCACAATAAATTACAACCGAATCGATATTCCCATACATTTCGGGTAATACCAATTAAAACTAAGGCCATACTAAGTAAAAATTACATAATTCAAAAATTACATAAAATAAAATTATGACAATCATAAATAAAATGCAGCATTATAATATGTTTGAACATGCCCAATTTTATGCTAAATCGCCTTTAAGGAGCCAATATCGTATATTTAACGGTTTTTACGGATTTGCGTGATTCAACCTTTTAAAATCACAATAAAATACATAAATTCATATTTATGCTTAAGTTAATTACCCTAACCTCTTAGACTCAAAATTAGTCTCCACTAACTATTTGATCATAATTAACTCATATTTCTAAAATTGTTCATTAATGGACCTAAAATTATAATAAAAATGCTATAAACTTCAAATAAATCACAAAAATCCAAATAAATTCAAAATTTGAAATTTAAACTTATTAACATTCTGGAAAAATACCATGACACTCATAATGTTCAAAAAACTTAGGTTAAAATTTCGTAAGATTATCGGAAAAACTATGTTGCGGTTTATCGGATTTATCAATAAAAAACATAAAAACATGAGAAAAATTATATTCATCAACTTTTCAATTTTAGATCTGAAAAAGATAATAAAATGCAACATGTGACATTTTTCCTTAGTCATGGAGTATGTTTTAGCAATTATTTACTAATTAAGTCACTATTTATGCTATTTTTCATCAAAAATCCATAAATCATGCATAAAGACTTAAATATAGCCCATTATTTTACAAACATCTTGTAAAATTTCATGTGACAACATACTAAATTTCTATGACCATATTCGAAATTTATCTCATATTAACCTATTTTTCATCTAAATCCGATTTTAAACATGAAAAATCCATTTTTCGAGCATAAGAACTCCAAAAATTATGAAAATTTACAGGTCATCTAAAAATAATACATGTGATAACATATCCAAAAATCACTGGAAAATTCGAAGTTTAGCTAATTTTAGTCCGAAAATGACATTTTAATCATAAAATCACATTTTTAATGCCATTATATTATAAGATGAACAATAAAAATCCATAAAATAACCAAAATATCCTAAAAATATTTTAGGACCAGAAACTTAACATGCATAAATTTATTTCGTGATATTTCATAATAACACAAATTTACAAGTTTTATATGTTAATCGTATAACTCGGAAAAACTATAACCGATTTGCATGCAAACAACCAAGGCTCTGATACCACTTGTTAGAAATCTATATCACTATACTCAACATATTCATATTATGTAGTGATTTTAATTTAGTCATAAAATTAAATGGTGATCTTATGCATGCAAACAAAATGTAAATAAAGAAGAAATCATCATCTCACATTGATATTTCGGTTTATATGAGCACAAAAGAGTTCTCCTACTCTCTTGTTCTTGAGCTTTCCTTAGTGGATGAACAAGGATTCAAGAAGAGAATCCCTCCCAAAAGTATTATACCCAAGATAACAATCTTAATAAAATTAATATTATTATTACTAGAATTAGAGCTGGCAAATAATGACACGACACGAAAACACGACACGAACCCGACACGAAATTAATGGGTTAGGGTTGAGGCTTAATGACCCATTTATGTAGGTGGGTTGACACGAACACGACACGATATTTAATTGGGTTGGGTTTGGGTTGAGCTCTCTAAACACGAACCCGACACGAATGACCAGTTTACCATTTTAATCCTGATTTTTCTTGATCCTCCATCACATAAATATACTTAAACTTTCTACATATGGACATGACACGAAAACACGACACGAACCCGACACGAAATTAACGGGTTAGGGTTGAGGCTTGATGACCCATTTATGTAAGTGGGTCGACACGAACACGACACGATATTTAATTGGGTTGGGTTTGTGTTAGAGGGTTTGTGACCCGTTTACATGTGACACGGACACGAACCCGACACGACCCGATCTGTTTGCCAGGTCTAACTAGAATAATACTAATTTTGCATAAAAATTGACCCAAAAATATTATTTTGTCTCTCTATATTTCGGTTGAGAGGAGGAAGAAAAGGAAGCTTTTTATCTCTCTAAAATTCTTATTTTAGATGAATGAATATCATGAGCTAATGCATTAATGTTTAATGTAGTGCATGATACCCGTCGTGAGGTGTCACAAATAAATTTATAATTCCAACTACAACTATAGCTAGCGGCAGTCGGGTCGAACCACAGAGAGGCAGATGTAATTTCTAGTTATCCAATTCTGGTCTAAGGTAACAATGATGTGGGGGTTTGAATTGATTTGATCTATAGCTAAAGGCAAAGAAATATAAATTAAACTAAAGAATTGTATTGAATCAAATATAAAGAAGGGTACTAGGATGGTCGGTTCACTATAGTTTCGGCGGCAGCATACTAGATAGGTCTAAATCAAACACGTGAGACGGGAAAATAAGAGGTCCTCTCGGTCCACTCTCACAGGTAGCATCTTTCGATCTCGCTACAGGTCCCTAATATCACTAATACTAACTTTCGTCCTGAAAAGTGACTAAAGGTCTAAATTAATCTATCTTTCGATCTAATTAATCTAGTCGTCTTAATAAAGCAGGCTATCTCCCTTCCCTATCTTTCGATCTTTATTGGGTCGGTCAAATCCTAAGTATTCAACTGGTCGCGTGCACTCGATTTGTCAAACACAACAATTAAAACAATTAAAACGAAACAATCTCAGCGTGGCCAGTCGATCGACCAGGGAACCCAGTCGATCGGCCGGCAAGCGATTTCAGGCCATGTTAATTCTAATGCCGCCTAACCTATAGTTCCCCTACATCCTAGCACAATTAATTTAGCTACTCATACTAGGAATGATAACAACAATGAAATTAACGAAATTAACTACTGAATTCATGCTTAAATTAACGGAATAAAAGGCTAGCATAAAACGATAATTATGGCTTCGGGAAACTACTAACAATTCTATGTCTAAGAATGCAAATAAAGTAATAAACTGGAATAAGAACAGAATAGTACCGGACGGAATTTCAGAAGAAAGATCAAACCAAAAGCGAGAGTAAATTGTACGAAACAATATCCCGAACCCTAATTTGATATTCTAAAACTGATATAGAACTGAAGGAATACTAGATAAATTTCTGAATTAATGTATATGTAAACTAGGTTACGTTATATAGCAAACTCGCGTAACTTTATTCCTAAACCTAATATAGCTTCGGGCTTTTGATTTCTCGTTCTTTATGTTTAATCTGCGTATCAGCTCGTAACTTGGTCGATCGACCACTGTGACCGGTCGATCGACTGAGTGGCTCTGAACAGTGTCTTCTGTAACTCGTGCTCTGGTCGATCGACTGCTTTAGCTGATAGTTGACTTCAATCTTCTCGTGGATTTGTCTTTCGGGCCTCGGAATGCGCACCAAGCTCGTTCCTTGAGTAAATACTTCACGTCAAATGCGGTGCAAGATACTCAGGGACGGATTTAGCTCAATATCTACTCATTTCCGCATAAATCTGCAATATCACATGAAAATACGAAAGTAGACGAAACGGGGCTAATAGTAGCATAAAACTACACAATTGAGCTCTGAAATGCGTGTAAAATGGGGTGTAAAATATCATATTTAGGACACGCATCAAATTTCCCAAAACCAAACCCTTGCTTGTCCCCAAGCAAGAACTAGACTCGGTCCTAAAACCTAATGGAACGAGGTCAATCTCAGAGCGAAATGCAAACTGAATGGCCTAAACCAATTTAATGCATTAACTAACAATCAATTAGTAATATGAATCATACAAACGAGTTATGTAGTCGTCAAGAACTGCTAAACCGTTGACTATATAGACTTATCGAATTGGACTTCTCACGGGTCGCTCAAATCACTCAATAAATACAGGTGAACATATGTGAAAGATAGAAAGAATTCATTTTGTTAGTGACACTCACCTAACTATGACCTATAAGAACATGCCTGCAATATAATATGAAAATGATCTCTACAACCGTACATATGCATTCCAACCGAACAAATGACCATGACACATGCCGAGGTAAATTTGGATATGTGAGGCTATGGGTAAGAAGGGGCTAAAATGAATTTGGATAAAGGAGTTAAAGCCAAGCTAGTAACTACTGAAAACCAAACTATAACAACATCCCAACTTCATACTCAAAATAAATCAAAACGGTGCTTATACTAGCACAATACTCACAATTTCCGAAATAATTATAATCAATCAACTCCCCATAAGATATAATTGCAACATGGGAGCAAAAATCGCCATAAAATAAAACTTTAAATCATGCGAATTGATTTTTTCTTTTTCACTTCTCGGGCAGCGGTCGATCGACCAAGTGGAGCAGTCGATCGACTGCATAAACAGTACAACACTCTTTTTTTTTCTTTTTACGAATCATTTTTTTTTCTTTCTTTTTCCATCTTCCCAACAACATCTCAAACATGAGCATTTGCTACCAAAAACAAAGTAACAATCTCAGAATGTAAACTACTAGCTTGACATGGGCAGGCTAAGTGTAGGATGTAGTAATGGGACAAAAAGGCTATTTTTGGCAGTGTGGGGCTTATGGGTAGAATGAGAAAAGGGGACCTCTACCACATGTGTCAACTACCGCAAACCGAATGCATACAGGTATTAAGCAGATTAAGTTCATATTTATGCACATTTATGTAACATGTCTCATAAGGAGTAACTACTCACAATCCTAGATAAACCGGTCATAGATGTCACCAGTTATAGGCTCTAAATCTCAGAAAATATGAGTAGTTTGCCAAAAATCAAAGTCAAGTCTAAGGTCCAGCAAATAAGTTAACGAAAACTCGTAGACTATGCAAATGATTCTACTAATAACATGTCAATTTAGCAAGGCTTAGGCATAAAACAGATGCTAATGCAATGTCATCATTGAAATACTACCGTTCTGACTCGACCTATGCTAAAATAAACGTGCATTTTTTGAATTTTGAGAAATTTTCCAATTTTTTGGTATTTTTGGTATTTTGGATTTTGTATATATAGGAATTAAATAAGAAATGCAAAACTGAAATGTAAACGTGAATGCAAGCAAATGAAATGCGACGCAAAACCCTTCCCCAAACCAAATCGCACAATGTCCCCATTGTGCAAAATCATGTAATGAAGTAAAAGGAAAAAAGGAATTTGCGAAAATTAACTAAGGAAACAGGACATGAAGTGAAGACAAGAAGACTCACAAGACTTTAAGCGCAGCAAAAGGAAACCTCCCCAAACCAGCGTGAGCTAGGAGGTTTCAGTAGCTAGCAGTGCTACCAATAAGTACCTGAAAAGACAACATATACCACGCATAAAACCGAGAAAGCAATGTTGAAGCGGTAATTATGTGCAAAATTAAGAAAATGGAAGGAATCAGATATATGACGGAAATAAAGTGGAGTAGAAAACTCCCTTAATTCCGCAAATCGACCAAACACAGTAGGGGAGTGATCGTAAACAGGTACAGCAGCGTTCCTCGGTCGATCGACCATAGCAGGCAGTCGATCGACCAATGTGTCAGGAACAGAAGCTCCTGGAACTGTGCAGATCAATCGATCGACCATAAGGGTTAGTCGATCGACTGGAGTAACTGCTGTAACTTCCTGATTTCTTTGAATTAGCTCAATAACTTGAGCTAATGAGGTCTAAAAACCTGCAAATGCACAATAATACACGCCCAAAATTGCGCAAAACCCAAAGTAACCATTTAAAGTGTTTAAAATCCTAAGCAACCGAAATAAAATGCGAAGTCTCGTGCACACGAAAACAATAAATAAAAAGGTTCAACGAAAGCAAATAAAATGTATAGTTTGTGAAAAAGTCTCAATCAACTAATAGTTGATCAAGAATGGCCATGGAATGGCCCACTTGATTGGCTTCTGGCTACAAGTGGTAGCTGTTTGGGCTAAAAATAGCATAATACAGAAATCCCACTTGGTAAAATAAAGATTATAAAGAAGAGGTGAGGAGTAAGGGAGCCCGCGGTCAGGAGAAGGGAGAACGGGCTTGAGAAGGATCAAGAGCCCGTCATGAAAGGTGTCCGCGTTAAGGAGAAGAGTGTCAGGGAGAAGTTAGGGAGAAGTTAGGGAGATCGGGGAGAATTGGTAAGGGAATTCGGATTTGGAAAGGAGTCCTTATGGAAATAATATTCCCTTTCCATATTCAAGGTAGGACATATCTAGGGTTCTTACCCTATAAATAGCCAAGGAAGGAAATCAAGAAAGGCATTCACTCATCCATATATTCATTCAAGATTATATTCAAGACAACCACATCACGACATACCATTCACAAATATACTCCGTCCGAGATCTTGCAGGCCTGATACCTAACGCCAGCAAGATTAGCATAAACGTTATCATTGTAATCATCCTCCTATTCATATAGTGCAATACTTGGCAGGGTACCGTCCCTCCCGCGGTTGTTCCCACATTGGGTTTTCCGCGTCACCAAAATCCTACGTGTCAATTTACATTACGCACTTTATTTCCCGTTTACTTATTGACATACCAATCATCATACAATCGACCAACGAATATAGACTACATTGACCCTAAATCGACTTAGGTAAAAAGACCTAAACAGTTTGGCGCCCACCGTGGGGCATTGTGGTCGTCAATCGTTGATATTCGAGATATACAATGGAAAAGCAAGTATCTCGAAGCCATGTCGGGAGCGGCGACCATCGCCACCACCATCGTCTACCCAAAGTCCAACATCGACGGTGGCCACGCAGCTCCGGACATACCCCAAGAATCATACCGACAACAAAAGCCTCTCTACCTCCCAGGACCCTGTTGTCTCGGCCCAGACGAGATCGGACAAAGGAACATCAAGCTCAAGCGTCACTCCGCCGCCCGGTCCCACGCAGACTACGCTCGCCGGCGTGGAAAATCTTCAGTAAAGCTATGGAAAACATGAGAGAAGATCAAAGGAAAGCGAGATCGAGGTAAGAAGGAGAGACAGAGAGCTCGGGCACAAATTGATCTCTCAAGCAAAGCGGTCCAACATTCCAAATAACGGGACGGGGGAAGGAAGATTTCCTTTGGTAGATCGACACTGAGCGCGAGCGTGAGCGAAGGCAGATACCTACTGAAATAATTACAAGATTGGATTTGGCTACGACACCATCGGATGGAAGGATAACCCCACGAGGGTTAGGATACCTCACACGATAATGGTGGCGGACCGGCCGGTGCGTAGGGATACAAACGGGTGGCCTCCCCGTCGCTGCCACCACGAAGAATCGATCGACACATGTAGCAGATCCGAGTCAAACCAAAGCAAGTGAACGCGGCAACGGGGACAATCGTTTCCACAACCCCCTGGCATCCGGAACTTATCAGAGTCTTCAAGAACCCGGATCAGGAGGAACTATGCAGACAACTGACAGGCGGACCCCAAATTCAGCCAATATAACTAATCAGCAGTACTTGGAACTAAAGGAGATCCGAGCGGGGTTCCGTGGCTACCACCCCACTCGAGAAAGAAAGCTCACAGACGAGTTATGCCGACTCACCATTCGTGGACACCATATCCATCACATCCATGCCAAAGGGATTCACAAACCCAAATATGCCTCTCTTTGACACAAGAGACCCCCTTTGATCATATCAACCAAGATAAACGAGAAAATGATGACGGTAACGGCCGTAGGACAAGTTAAGGAAGCCTGCATGTGCAAAGGATTCGGGTCCACCCTAACAGGACCAACACTTCGATGGTTTGTAAGCCTGTCAAACAGGTCGATATCTACATTTGCTGAATTGGTAAACGCATTTACTCAACAGTTCGCAAGCAGCAGAAAGCCACAGAAGCACGCGGGGACCATGCGAGAATCGTCGGGCGGCAGAGAGCATCGGAGAATACAATACCAGATTTAACAATGAGAAGGTAGCGAAGACGAGAGTGTGATATCTCAACAAGCAGTAGAAGCCTTCGGAGAGGCCTCCATCATGACTCGACCTATACTGGCGGTGACTATGCATCCTTGCCATAGTTTCAAGCAAAGATAGAGAGAAAGCATTTGCCGCGATCAGACTGGAAGAAGATATCCTAGCCAGAGCCAGCTTACAAAGCACGCCAAATATTTCTAGTACTTCAGCCGTGGAGAAATCAAGAAGAAAGCAAACCACCAACAAGAAGGATGAGAGATACAGGCCATATGGGAGGGGAGTCAACAGAATCGAGGAAAACCAGCTACTCCCCACTCTGGCAGAATATGGATTCACCACAGGTATCGGAGGAATCTTGAAGGCACTTAGAGAGATGGGAGATGGAGTCAGGTGGCCTAACCCACCAGTAGGAGAACAAGCTTGGAGAAAGGATAGCAAGAAGAAGTGCGAATTTCACCGTGATATTGGGCACAACACTGAGGATTGCTATACATTGAGAATAGAGATCAAGCGCCTGTACGAACAAGGAAAGCTGAGCCACCTGTTACCACGTGGGGGCAAGCAGCAGGATAAGGTAGGTTCCGCCAAGCCTGCAGACCCACCCACATGCACTAAAATTATAAACGTGATAACAGGCGGCTCAGACTTAAGCGGCCTGACATACTCAGCAGCTAAGAGGCATGCCACCGAGACCAAAGGAGACAGACCAGCCAATTCTTGCAGAATATCTCACAAAGTGATCCGCGGATCGGCTTTGATGAAGGAGATACATACGATGAACGAGAGCACCATGATGCACTTATTATCACCTTGTCAATGGCCAATTGCACAGTAAGAAAGGTCTTGGTAGATACAAGAAGCTCGGTCAACTTAATCATGCTTAAAACCATAGAGAACATGGGATTCAGCGAGAAGGATTTGAGAAGAAGACTATTGCTAGTAGGCTTCGGCGGAGAAAAACAACCGGCTCGCTAGGTGAGATAATCATCCCCACCTATGTGGGAGGAGTCAACAAGCAAGTCGTGCACCTGGTTATAGATGGCCCCTCTACTTACAACGTCATCCTAGGAAGACCATGGCGCACGGATGAAAGCGGTTCCTTCAACATATCACCGGTGTATAAAGTTCCCCACCCCATGGGGAGTAGAAACGATAAGAGGATATCAGGAGGAAGCTAGAGGTCGCTACAAGAAGGCACTCAAGTGCACCGCCAGCCCCCTCCCGCATAGCAATTACGAAAGCGACCTATCCAGGATGAATACATCGAGCCCCCAGGAAGAGCCGGATCGATTAACCGGACAAGCCGCACCTAGAGAAAACCGTGCTCATTGGAGCGGGATGTACAAGAAGCTTACGACAAAGCAGGCTAGTCAAGTTCTTACAAGATAACATGGATTGCTTTGCATGGTCACACGATGATATGATAGGCATAGATCCATCCATCATAACACACAAGCTTAGCGTGGACCCAAAGTGTAACCCCATCCAGCAGAGAAGGAGAAAGTTTGCAGCAGAGAGAAATAAGGTAATCAACCAGGAAGTAGACGACTGGCGGCAAAGAAGATAAGAGAAGTGAAATACCCGAATGGTCATGTCTAATGTAGTGGTGGTGCCTAAGAAGAATGGGAAGTGGAGAGTATGTGTGGACTTCACCGATCTCAACAAAGCATGTCCTAAAGACCCATTCCCCGCCTCATATTGATGCAATGGTAGATGCAACAATTTGGACACGAGATGCTAACATTTCTGGACGCATGGAGTGGATACAATCAGATTAAGATGGATCCTGCAGATCAGGAGAAGACAGCATTTATGTCCGAGAGAGGAATATATTGCTAAAACGTCATGCCATTCGGCTTAAAGAACGCAGGCTCCACATATCAAAGACTGGTTAACCGCATGTTCAAAGAGCAAATAGGAAGAACCATGGAGGTGTACATTGATGACATGGTGGTGAAATCAGAAAAAGCCAAAGATCATATGCGGCATCTAGCAGGAACATTCAGCACCCTCAGGGAATACAAGATGAAACTAAACCCGTCCAAATGCACCTTCGGGGTATCTTCTGGCAAGTTCTTGGGCTATATTGTGACTCAAAGAGGAATAGAAGCCAAGATCGAACGATCAAAAAGTGTCTTACACTGGAATCACCCGAGAAGCCTAAAGATGTTCGAGAGATTAGTGGAAAGGTAGCGACCCTGAACAGGGTTCATTTCAAGATCTTGAGAAAAATGCGAGACTATTTTACGACGTGCTAAGGAAAAGCCAAAAGTTTGAGTGGACCGCGGAACACGAGCAAGCCTTCGAGACCGAAGCACTATCTCGACCCCCGCCATCATCTTTCAAAACCAAAGCCAGGTGAACCATTATTCCTATACCGGGTCGTCACGAAATAGCAATGAGTCTTTGTCCTGGTCGAGAGCAAGAAAAGGAGCAGAAGCCGGTATACTACGTAAGCAAGTCTCTCGCGCGGCAGAGACCAGGTACACATCCCTTGAAAAGTTAGTACTAGCATTGGTAGTAGCATCTCGCAAACTGCGTCCCTATTTTGAGTCACACATCATACATGTTGTGACAAACTACCCGCTAAAAGCTATCATGAGGAAGCCTGAACTATCAGGAAGAATGTCTAAATAGTCAGTACACCTCAGTGGATACGACATCCAATACGACCCTAAAACAGCAATCAAATCACGAGCATGGCCGACTTCAAGCGTCGACTTGATCCGGCCATCCGAATCGCGAGATACCAAGATCCTCACTTTAGAAGGAAGTAAGCGGACGAAGTCCGCGGATGCATATCGACAGAGCCTCCAACCAAAGGGGGCGGTGTAGGATTAATTCTGCGATCACCACGGGGAGATCTCGATAGCACAAGTCGTAAGATGTGAATTCAAGGCAACCAACAATGAAACGGAATACGAAGCCTTGATATTGGGAATGAAGCTAGCTCGGAGTTAGGGTCGGACACCGCTCATATCCGGTGACTCTTTGTTAATAGTCAACCACGTGAATGATGAGTTTATAGCCAGAGATTCGAAGATGATAGCATACCTAAAGGTAGCAAAGGAATTAAAACAAAAATTCGAATCTTGCAAGCTTAAACAGGTCCCCAGAGATCAGAACGTGGAAGTAGATGCCTTAGCAACCCTGGGGGCAACATTCAAGCCAACAGAGTCGGCCCAAAGATTCCAATAGCACATATGCTGGAACCTTCTATCCAGAAGGTAGACGAAATAGATAGGGGTGAATCGGAGGATCCCAAAGCGAAAAGAAAGTCCAAGCGATTCTGAGAAAGGTGAGAGCTCTCGGTCAAGAGGGCGACGCGACCAGCGGCCGATCCAGCAGACGATCGGCGCACACCTTACCTAGACTGGCTGCGCCATAACAAGCTACCAGATGATAAGAAGGAAGTAAGAGCTTTTAGAATAAAGGCCTCCAGATTCATACTTATTGATGATATATTATTCAGAAAGTTGCTAACAGGCCCCTACCTACGGTGCCTAGACAAGGAAGAAGCCTGATCGTGTTACATGCTCTCCACAAAGATGGCGAATGTGGAAACCATGGGGCGAAGTATGGCAAATAAAGCCCTCAGACATGGATACTATTGGCCTACAATGAAGGCAGATGCAGCAGAGTATGCACGAAAATGTGACGCCTGCCAGCGCTCAGCACCAATGATTCACCAGCCAGCAGAGCCCCTGCACCCTATTATTTCTCCCTGGCCATTCATGACATGGGGCATGGACATAGTAGGCCCCCTGCCACGGGCCACAGGAAACAGAACCTGGATGCTAGCAATGACAGATTACTTCTCCAAGTGGATAGAGGCAGAAGCATTCACAGAAGTAAAGGACAAACAGGTCATCTCATTTATAAAACGAAATATCATCTGCAGATTTGGTATCCCATCAGAAATTATATGTGACAATGGCTCACAATTCATCTCAAACGATACCGAAGGATACTGTGCCAGGTGGAACATCACCTTAAAAAAGTCAGCACCCAGGACTCCAAAGTCCAATGGACAAGCTGAATCCAGCAATAAAATCATTATGGACAATCTGAGAAGAAGGTTACAGGAGTTAGGAGGAAAGTGGGCAGATGAATTGCCACTAGTATTGTGGTCAGATAGAACGACGCCAAAGATAGCAACAGGCCAAACACCCTTCAGCCTGGTGTTTGGCGTGGAAGCAGTCATTCCATCAGAAGTTCTAGCTCCCACCCACAGGTATGAAAATATGACGAGGAACCGAAAGTGGAGAGATGACCGAAGCTTTGGACACATTGACGAGCTGCGAGCAAGCGCAAAAATCCGTCTGGCTGCCTACAAACGGTCAGTGGCCAGGAGTTATAACAAGAACGTAAAAATCAGGCTCCTGGAGGTAGGAGACCTGGTTCTCCGAGAGGTGTTCTAGAACACCAAGAATCGAAAAGCAGGCAAATTCGCCTACAAATGGGAAGGACCATACCAGGTAGAAGGAGTTGTTGGCCATGGTGCATGATCGATGACTATGGACGGTCAAATCATTCAACGCCCATGGAACATACTTCACCTGAAGAGATATTACTTTTAATAATAAGTAGACTCTAGTTTTCAGAATAATGTACTATGAGAAGCCAAATCATTTTTAAAGATTAAAAAAAAAAATCGGTAGTAGGCATACTGCCAGTTTCACTCTTATTTCTGGTGTCTTTAGTTATTTTTAAACTTTAAACTACTATTGGATGGTGTGGTCTGGCAGCGTCCTGGGACCACAATTGCTCTGGTACCCCATGAGATGGCGACAGGTACTTCACACCATTCTGATAGATTTTCTTATTTTTAGGCTTCTCTAAGTATATCACTTTGAATTCTGGTATCTATGGTACTTTGAAAGGATGTCTAGCAGGACTGTCAACTGCCAACGCGGCGTGACAAGGCACATGGCACTCCAACATGCCTAACCTACTTTCTCCACAAGGAGCGCCCTCACCAGGCGGATTGTGGAACATACGAAAGGGAGCCTGACTGACAGCTGAATACGCTTATCCAGCTACCCCTGATACCACCCCCTGGACGTAGCTCGCACTAATCGCACTAATCAGGGCCCCAGCATGCATGCAAAAACGAACATGGAACGTAGGGATATCTGCGGTACCAGAATCCTGCAGCGTCTCCATCTGGTCCTAGAATGACGATAAACTTGCCTCAATGACGCCCCTGCTGGCATAAAATGAGACGAACACACCTTGCGTCATGAACAAGGTTAAGTAGTCCACAAATGCGGCAGATACGCCTAAATCACCAGCCACGGTGACACGGCCTAGCTTGGTCCGGATCGGTTTTTCAGGCGACCAGTGGTCTAAATCACCCCTGGGTTGACACGGCCACTCCTCCTTACATTGCAAGCATACGCCTAAATCGCCCATCAGCCGACACGACAAACTAGCCGAGTCGCACGTTATCCTTTTCAGGGTGACAGGACTCGCCTAAATCAGTCAAACAGACTGACACGACATAAACTTCCTAAAGACAGGGAGAATAAACAAACAAACACACGATATGTAAGCTAAAACCTTGCCAAAACTATGACAAGGGGCATTTCAAAATATGGCCAAAATACGGCCCCAAGTTTAAACCGCCACCCTGGCGGAGCAAGCACAAAAACAAGTTTAAAAAACTTACAAAGTCTGCCACCTCTGGGCCAGACTGCCAAAAAGTTTATCGAAACATAAAAATTTAATTATCGGTCACATTAATGACCTCCACCTCTGGCATCTCCTCTGCCTGCTGACCTCTCGTTTCAGGTACCGCATCAGTCTGAGCATCCTCAGCCGCCATAGCTCCCTGAGCTCCGTCAGCAGCATCCTGGGACATTCCAGCCTCACCCCCAGCAGCCTGCTCAGCCAGCGCAGGAGAATTCACCTCACCAACTTCAGGCATCAGCACACTCAGATCAGGTTGGGTGGGGTAAAGCATCTCCAGCTGCTTCTCCTCTTCCTCTATGGCCTGCTGGGTGGGAGCCTCCTCAAGGGCAGCACGCATCCCACTGATCTTTCCCCGCCAGGTGGCATAAGCAACGACGTTAGTGGCCAGGGAGATCAGCTCAGTGATTTTCTCCTCAGATTGCTTCAGAGAGTCAGAAAAAGTGCTGCACACCGCCTGGGTTCGAGCCAACTGATCAGCCCCCTCCTTCAACTTCTTCTTGGTGACAGCAAGCTCAGTCTTCAGCTCCACCACGCGCTCCTTCAGATCAACCCGCTGCTGTGCCAGATCTGCAACAGATCTCCTTGACCCGGTTCTTGGCCGGTAGCACGGCTGGTGGTCTGCACTATGTTGATCATCTTCCTGTTGTAGAGTGAAGACTGAAGAGTCTGGGGCATAAATAACCAAAAGTCAGCAAAAGAGTTGGGAGGCAGAATTTAAGCAAGAAGCAGATGGATAGACAGGTAGAAGACGAGGAATATTTACCATGAAGGCATTATGCACATCGTTCTCAGCCATCTCCTCTGGAGTGAACTCCGAAAACGTTTCCTCAACAGGAGGAAAGAGCAGCTGATCAATCTCCGGCCAGTACGGCACCTTGTCCATATTCCCAAAGCCTTCTGGGAAATGAGCAATGATGCCCCCACTAGTAGAAGCACGAGGACTGGCAGGAGGAGTAGGCGGATGGCGAGATAGCGGATTAACCTCCAAGGGCACGCGAGCAGCAGAACTAGAAACTGCAGGAGGAGTCTGAAAAGAGGCGGCAGGAGCACTCCTCTTGGAGGCAGAGGCCACATCAGGGCTAGCAGAAGGTCTCTTTCTTTTAGCACTTTGGAGGATGAGTTCCAATTGATCAACCTTTGAACCTACAAGTATACATGGTCTCAGACGGCAGAATGCATAAAACATCAGTAGCAACAGCATGCAAACAGAAGTGGTTACAGAAACCTTACTAGAATACATACTGTGGGCTGATTGGGGAGGATTGGAGGATGAAGCAGGTGAAAAACCGGGGAGCAGATCTGGAAACTTTCTTTCAGACTCGGAAATACTGAACAGCTTGCTGCAGGCATGGATCTTGGCGCCGATACGGGTAAGGTCGCAGGGGCCTGCACGAAGACGATGAAGTAAGCTAGTAAGCAGCAAGATAAAACAAATCAGGCAACAGGAAAGCTACTTACTCGACGTCAGAACCCATTTCTCGAAAATATAGTCAGCAGGAGGCTGGATGGAGTCCTTCCTCACATAGAAGAAGTCCTCGAACCATTTCTCATCGCGAGATTTTGACACATGTTTGAAGGGAGCCTCTCCACGGCCCCGGAAGGAGAATTGACCCCTGCCCAGGGACCTGATGTTGTACATATAGGCCAGATCGCCCGGAGTGACGGCTTTGCGATTCGACCGGCGCCAGAGAGTAGAGAAGAACTCTCCAAATGGCGGCAGAGATTTGTGCCATGGCAAAATTGTTGGTAAAAATGAAATCTTGGACGAGTTTAGGGAATGGGAAGCGGAGGCCATATCTAAACGGGTACAAGTAGAAGCAAACCCACCCCGGACGGAGGGCATCAGCTTTCTGTCCCGGTTCAGGGATGGCGATCTCAACCCCATCACCAAGACCAAGCAAATTCTTGATCGTTGGAATGTCGGCCGGAGTTAGGACGGAGTCACAATCGTGTGGGTGTTTGAAAAGTCCCCGAGAAGGGAAAGTAGGGTCGAGATTACGGTCGGAGGGTGTCGAGGTTGACGTGGATTGTCGGGTTTTGCCCATGGTGGAAGAGAAAATGAAGATTAAAAAAGGAAGGGAAGATGGATTACCTGATGACGAAGACGGGAAAGGGAACAGTGAAGCCGATGAAGATTAAAGGGGAAGAAGATTGAGGGTTTAAGAGAAGAGAGTTTTTAAAATGATTTGGAGTGATTAATGAGAGTGGAAGAGAGACGTTGGGGTTATAAAGAGGAGAGAGGGAGTTGGGTGCGAAGAAAGAGGAGAAAGGCGGCTTGCATGGGAAGGAGTAAAAAGGCGGCGTAGGGTTTTAAACATTTGGTTACGTAAATTCCTTGTTCGATACTAGAAAGCGTACTTCACAAGAAATTTGGGGCAAACTGTTTGGGCTAAAAATAGCATAATACAGAAAGCCCACTTGGTAAAATAAAGAATATAAAGAAGAGGTGAGGAGGAAGGGAGCCCGCGGTCAGGAGAAGGGAGAACGGGCTTGAGAAGGATCAAGAGCCCGTCATGAAAGGTGTCCGCGTTAAGGAGAAGAGTGTCAGGGAGAAGTTAGGGAGAAGTTAGGGAGATCGGGGAGAATTGGTAAGGGAATTCGGATTTGGAAAGGAGTCCTTATGGAAATAATATTCTCTTTCCATATTCAAGGTAGGACATATCTAGGGTTCTTACCCTATAAATAGCCAAGGAAGGAAATCAAGAAAGGCATTCACTCATCCATATATTCATTCAAGATTATATTCAAGACAACCACATCACGACATACCATTCACAAATATACTCCATACGAGATCTTGCAGGCCTGATACCTAACGCCAGCAAGATTAGCATAAACGTTATCATTGTAATCATCCTCCTATTCATATAGTGCAATACTTGGCAGGGTACCGTCCCTCCCGCGGTTGTTCCCACATTGGGTTTTCCGCGTCACCAAAATCCTACGTGTCAATTTACATTACGCACTTTATTTCCCGTTTACTTATTGACATACCAATCATCATACAATCGACCAACGAATATAGACTACATTGACCCTAAATCGACTTAGGTAAAAAAGACCTAAACAGTAGCCTCAATAGTGCTCATCTTTTCAGCTGCACTCTTCTCAGCTCCAGCATCCGCAGAACTCAACGGATCAACATGTCGGACATCTTCCCACTCAATGACCTCCTCTGACTCGTCAGAATCCAGATCAGACTCCGTTGCTTTGACCGGCTCAACTTCAGGCTCCTCATCAGTGCCATAGCTAAGGCATCCTAGACCACCTCTTTGAACTATCGGCTCCTTCACAGCTGGAGCAACATGCGGCTCTTCCTTCCCCAAACCAGCTCCTGCAATATCTAAAACAGAAGAATCTTCCTCCACCTTGCTCCCAGTCTGGGGCGGAAGTGTCACAACAGGGGTAAGAATAGAGACAGGCACATCAGGTAGTATAAAATAGGATTTCTTTTCAGAGACCGTATTACAAGTGACAGGCCACATGGGGTCTTTCTTCCTAGCTGTATGGGCAAAGACAATGGAATGCTTGCCTACCTTAAAGGTCAAAGTTCCCGAACCAACATCAATAACTGCACCAGCAGTGTGCAGAAACGGTCTACCCAAAATGATAGGGATGTGGGCATCTTCGGGCATATCAAGCACAACGAAGTCAACAGGGAAGAAAAACTTCCCTATTTGCACGGGGATATCCTCTAAGACTCCTATTGGCTGGACCGCAGAGCGATCAGCCATCTGTACTGTCATGTTGGTCACTGCAAACCTAGTCAATTTGAGATTTTTAGCAAGATTCAAGGGCATTACACTAATACTGGCTCCTAGGTCACATAAGGCTTTCTCAATAGGAAAGGTGCCAATATTACATGGGACAGAAAAACTACCCGGGTCTTCTAGCTTAAGGGGTGCAGTATGGGTCAAATAAGAACATGACTCCTTAGTGAGTACGACAGTGTGCACAGTTTCAAGTGACTTCTTTTTAGACAAGAGTTGTTTCATGAATTTTGTGTAAGCAGGCACTTGATTGACTAATTCAAGGAAAGGAACTTGCACATTTAAACTACGAATAACCTTTTCAAACTTATTAAATGATACCTGTTCCTTTGTCGGCACCAATCTCTCTGGATAAGGGGCTGAAAGTAGCAACTTAGCCCTCTCCTCTAAATCTCTCATGCCGACATCGGTGGACTTAGGCTGGAAGTCCACAACCTTCTCCTTGTTGTAGCTCGACCCTTCTTCAGACCGTCTCAAATGTGAACCATTAATTGACAAAGGGTCGTACTTCGGAACCGTAATGGACCCATCAGCATTCGGGTCTGTCCTCAATATTTTCGGGGCAGTAGTACGCCGAAACAAGTGATCCCTCAGGTTGTCGGGCATTGAAGGACGAAAAGAATCACCTTCAGCAGCAAACTCAATCGATCGACCAGGTTGGTCAGTCGATCGACTGACTTCAACAGGACCAGAAGCTACTGTTTGTCGTACTTCAGTCGATCGACCGGGTATGTCAGTCGATCGATCGACATATACTTGATCGTCTTTTTCTTGTTTTTATTCGCCACTGCCTTCTTCTTGCTTGTTTCCGCCTCATCTTTTTCAGTGACATCCTCAACCATAATGGGCCCATCAAGGGTACACCCGCTCCTCAAGATAATGGCATTAAGGGTCTCCTTTTGATCAGTTTGAGTCGGTAAATGTCCCGGAGCTCGAGTTGTATTCTTGCTAGCCAATTGGGCAATTTGGCTTTCCAACATCTTCATCCCGGCCTCTCTAGACTGGGATTCCTTTAGCAACAAATTCTTCAACTCATTGAAATTAGAACCTTGGGCTTGTTGCTGCTGCTGTGGGACATACGGAGGCTTTTGGAACTGTTGTTGCTTATGAGGGGGCACATAGTTTTTCTTCTTGCCTTTGTGGAGGTTGAGTCGGATTCAAGACATTTTGGCTACTCCACCTCAAGTTGGGGTGGACATTCGGCTCATAGTACGTGTTTGTCTGCCTATAATGTTGAAAGGCAAAGACAAGACTCAAAGGGACTAGGACAATTGTCCGAAACATGTCCCTCGGCTCCACATCTTTTACGAGACGAAAGGACCGTCTCAAAAAAGCATTTACATGGTAAATCCCTCCTTTTGAAGCTCCTCCCAACTCGTACTTGTCAAATCTCACTGTGAGGGCTTCTAATGCAGCTACAGAAGGAGATTCGCAGCTCTCTCCTTTGATTTCCCGGAATTCCCATACTCGGCTTTGTGGGTGGCCAAGTCATCAATGATCTTCCACCCCTTAGTCTCCCCCGTATTCTCCCGGAATCGCCATTAGCCGTCGCATCCGGATAGCCCTTTGATCGTCATAGAGCCCATTGTAGAACTGATTGCATAGGCTCCACTTCTCAAACCCATGATGCGGAATGGTTCGCACCAGCTTCTTGAAACGGACCCATGCCTCATGAAAGTTCTCATCAGGCCCCTGTTTAAAGCTCGTGATTTGAGCTCTAATAGCATTCGTCTTCGAGGCAGAAAAGTACTTCTTGTAGAATGCCAAGGCCAAAGAATTCCAGTCGGTGATCCCATTAGCGGCTCGGTCAGATCTCCGTACCACTCCCCTTGCAAAGCATCGCGGAGTGAGAATATAAACATAGTCTCCTTTATCTGGTCCTGGGTCACACCGGTCGGCGGGGGTATAGAGCAGCAATAATCAATAAATATTTCCATATGCTTGGCTGCATCTTCATTTGCAGCTCCCCCAAATTGGTTCCTCTCAACCAAGTTGATATAAAAAAGCTTTGGTTCGAATTTCCTATCAGCTCCAGGTAATTCGAACCCCTTGTATAAATTTGCAGCTGTCGGCTCAGAGTGACTTGCTATAGTTGCTTCTTCAGCCATGACTGGAATTTCCGGAGATGTGACCGTCTCAGCTGAAGAAGTAGAAGCAGGAGATGTAGGTGGATCTTCTTCAAACAGCTCGTTCTCGTAGTAACTAGACAGGGTACTCAGCTCTTCCTCTGTTGGCAATATCCTAGATGATCGTCTCAACTCACGCAAGGTCTTCTCAATCTCAGGATTGAAAGGTACTAATTCACCACCCTATGACCTGCGCATAAGAAGAAACTACAAAAAGAATATGAGAATAGTTTAAGGAACGAATGTCCCTTAAACTAAGAAACGGACTAAAATAAAACAACTAAAAATTAGAACAATTGCCTCCTCGGCAACGGCGCCAAAATTTGATACCCGTCGTGAGGTGTCAAAAATAAATTTATAATTCCAACTACAATTATAGCTAGCGGTAGTCGGGTCGAACCACAGAGAGGCAGATGTATTTTCTAGTTGTCCAATTCTGGTCTAAGGTAACAATGATGTGGGGGTTTGAATTGATTTGATCTATAGCTAAAGGCAAAGAAATATAAATTAAACTAAAGAATTGTATTGAATCAAATATAAAGAAGGGTACTAGGATGGTCGGTTCACTATAGTTTCGGCGGCAGCATACTAGATAGGTCTAAATCAAACACGTGAGACGGGAAAATAAGAGGTCCTCTCGGTCCACTCTCACAGGTAGCATCTTTCGATCTCGCTACAGGTCCCTAATATCACTAATACTAACTTTCGTCCTGAAAAGTGATTAAAGGTCTAAATTAATCTATCTTTCGATCTAATTAATCTAGTCGTCTTAATAAAGCAGGCTATCTCCCTTCCCTATCTTTCGATCTTTATTTGGTCGGTCAAATCCTAAGTATTCAACTGGTCGCGTGCACTCGATTTGTCAAACACAACAATTAAAACAATTAAAACGAAACAATCTCAGCGTGGCCAGTCGATCGACCAGGGAACCCAGTCGATCGGCCGGCATGCGATTTCAGGCCATGTTAATTCTAATGCCACCTAACCTATAGTTCCCCTACATCCTAGCACAATTAATTTAGCTACTCATACTAGGAATGATAACAACAATGAAATTAACGAAATTAACTACTGAATTCATGCTTAAATTAACGGAATAAAAGGCTAGCATAAAACGATAATTATGGCTTCGGGAAACTACTAACAATTCTATGTCTAAGAATGCAAATAAAGTAATAAACTGGAATAAGAACAGAACAGTACCAGACGAAATTTCAGAAGAAAGATCAAACCAAAAGCGAGAGTAAATTGTACGAAACAATATCCCGAACCCTAATTTGATATTCTAAAACTGATATAGAACTGAAGGAATACTAGATAAATTTCTGAATTAATGTATCTGTAAACTAGGTTACGTTATATAGCAAACTCACGTAACTTTATTCCTAAACCTAATATAGCTTTGGGCTTTTGATTTCTCGTTCTTTATGTTTAATCTGCGTATCAGCTCGTAACTTGGTCGATCGACCACTGTGACCGGTCGATCGACTGAGTGGCTCTGAAAAGTGTCTTCTGTAACTCGTGCTCTGGTCGATCGACCAAGGGCACAGGTCGATTGACTGCTTTAGCTGATAGTTGACTTCAATCTTCTCGTGGATTTGTCTTTCGGGCCTCGGAATGCGCACCAAGCTCGTTCCTTGAGTAAATACTTCACGTCAGATGCGATGCAAGATACTCAGGGACGGATTTAGCTCAATATCTACTCATTTCCGCATAAATCTACAATTGAGCTCTGAAATGCGTGTAAAATGGGGTGTAAAACATCATATTTAGGACACGTATCAGTGCATATGATAAATTATAAGGCAAAAACCCTTGGCTTTGCTCCTATGAAAAATCGGGTAAGGGGGGAAGAGAAGGGACCAATGCATGTACTAGTTTGTCTTCACAATGACCACTAGGTTTTGCATGGCTAGTTTAGTAGGAAATAATTATGTTTACCACTAACATAATCAACACAATATATGCCTAATCCTCCCCTTTAATTTTGGTATACATGGATAAAATGGACTCCATTTTATCTTTGTCAATTTGTCAATTTGTCATATGTCACATGTCACATAAAATTGTTATGTATTTTTAACATATTAAAAATCAACGTATTAATAAAAATACGTCATATACAAAAACCGACTTAGTAATTCATAATTACTTGTACCAAAATATTTTACCAATTATAAATCACAATAACTCGTATTTATAATAATTTATTCATTCAAATACAATTGTTTTCTTAAACAATAATTTCATCTAAGTAATGAAACAATTCGATTACTTAGACCGTATCTTATTTAACCAGATTACAATGAGATACGTAAACTTTACTTCCAAAATCGTCCGTCAATTTTTAAGAAATTTAATTGACCCGTATCGTCATACGATCAATTAAATGATCAATTAAGAGTGTTACCCTTTAGGTATGACCTAAGGGGATCAACTGGTCACCACCGTCTCTCACAAAGTAATGTCAAACTCTAGTCAGCCAATCATTACCGATATGTGTGGACCAGTTGACAGTAAAATATTACTTCCCAATTGTATTCTTTAAAATGAGACTTAAACATGTGATCATCATGATCAACAGTTGTGATCGCATTATTGTCGGAGGACACATATTCCAACATAACTATTATTGGAGTAATGCATTACTCTCTATATTGAGCAAATATGAATTCATTTTATACCTAATGGACTAATTACACTTTTACCAAACCCGAAAATAGATTACCCCAATAATAATTCTCTTAACATTCCAAACTTGCAAATAAGGAACATATTACTTCCTGGACTATATTCCTTGATAATTATTTCTCTTAAAACATTACCCCACTAATTATTTCTGATAAGACTAAAGTCGTATTACCTATATCAAAATAAACTTAAATTACTATTAACTAAGAAGGGTCGAATCCACAGGGAGGCGAGTTAATTATTCTAGCTTGTTGATATTTAAGTTCGTCTTAAAGTAACCGTTTTCTGGAAGGATTTGATTGGTTTGCTAAAACTAATTGCGATGTAAATAAAAGATGAATTCAATAGTATTAAAAAGTCTAGAGATCAAGTTTACTAGGTAGTTATCCGGGGGTGTCTTCTAACTAATTGATAGAGCAATTTATGTTGTTTAAGGTCATATGATCGGTCGATTCTAATATGTCCCTTAGATCTAACTTAACATGTGGTCGCTATCATTAAGTTAATTTTATTTAGTTATTGTAGCCTTTATTACTCTTAACCCGGTCGGTGAAAATCCTAATTTGCAACACTAGTTAATTAATCCTGCAGAAACTAATCAAGTACATTCAAAACAATCAACTGAACAACAACAAAGAATCAATTTAACTAACAATTCATTAATTACCTCCTTCTAACAACCTAGATCCCCATTCACCTTAGATTATGAAATTAGCTACTCATACTAATATTAACAACAACGATAACGATAGAAGGAGGCATATTTAAGAACATGATAAGATGAACAATAATAAAACAATTGTAATAATAAGAAATTTGAATTAATCAATAACTAGAGAAAGATTAGTATCGTAATTATGGAGTATAGATCCGAAACCAATACGTAAATAAATTGAATCTAAAGTATTCTAGTAGTTTTTAGGGTAAAATAGACGTAAATTATAATAGGGCACTAATTAGGTATTTATAGTAAACATAAACCGACTTTAGAAAATTTCGCGGAAGTCATCATATCGGGGTATAATCGATCGAGTCATAGGGAACTCGATCGAGTACACACCCGCTCGATCGAGTCCTTGTGTACTTGATCGAGTATTTCTCGTTTCAGCACCTTTCTTCGTCTAATCTTCTTCAATTCTCTTCCTTTATTCTTCTAGATTTTCGTGTCGTGCTTCGTGTATTCCTTCATGTCATCTCTGCGGTGCTACATTTCATTCCTTTGCTCCATAAATGCATTATTCCTGTATTAAACACGCGCCAAATAGCAGAAGTAACAACATTCTAATATAAATGGCATATAAACAATGTAATTTGGCACGAAAACCGTACCAAAAGTAACTAAGGGGAGGCATATAAATGTATATAAATATGACTCATCAAACTCCCCTAAATCATTTCTTTGCTTGTCCATAAGCAAAGCATCACACAATACATAGGGCAATCGTACAAATGGCGAATAAATAACTCAGAGCTAATGTTAATGCACATACAAATCCCAAGCTATCCATATTTATAACAAAGCAATGACCAAGGTATACCAATAAAACAAATTCAAAGCCACGGGTTGTATTACCCGGATAATTTGGGACCCACAAAGGACCTAGGGACACGTGAGGGGACCCACGCATACTCGAAAATAAATGATGACCCTTCCACTAGACCAAGTAATACCTAAACTAGACCTAGTAGACTTTCAGTGGACCGAGTAGAATTGTAATACTACGGTTTTATGAGTCTGTGGGTACTCTATCGAGTGGGGCTTACTCTGTCTATTAAGTATGTTTTGTATACAAAACAGTAGTCTGCTTGTAGGGTACTCGATCGAGTATGCTTGGCACTCGAACGAGTAAGGGGTACTCGATCGAGTAACTGACTTACTCGATCGAGTAAGTGGTTTTATGGGTGATATTTGACGGGTTTTGTTAATAATGCGGGAATGGTATAAAAGGCTTTCGTCACTTTTCTCAAAACACTTTTACAACCTAAAGGCTTTCAAGAGAAGATTGGGAGTTACGTTGAATCATCCTCGCCGCATTATTAGCAATTCCCGGAGCTAGAAGTGTCGGATTTCGTCATTCTTTATACCTTTGTGATCCTTAAGTCGAGGGTAAGCTTTACATATAATTTTTATATTGTTTTATTAATGTTGGTTAAACCCTAATTGGGTGATTTGGGGGTTTTTATGATTATGTGGTTAAGGTAGTAATTGTATGCATGTATGTATAGGAGGAGGGTTCGTAGAGGAGAGATTTTGAGACAGCTGCTAGATCGTCTGATTCTGTGATTGCTTTCCAGGTAGAGTTTTCCCTACTCAGTAATAATTACATGATGTGTGTGGTGGTTGTATTGTGATCGTTGATTAATTATATTGCTGGTGATTGTGACGGTTGTTGGTTATATTGTTGATTGTTGATTGTATACTTTTCTGTGATATTCGGGGCGCGTCCCTGGCTGAGTGGAGTCACTTGCGGGAGTGGCTTCACGCCCTTGGTTCGCCTCATGTGGAACCCGCCACAGGAGGGATGTGCACATTAAGGAAACTTGGGTTATTCGCTCAGTGGTTGATGAGCGGGGATTTGGTGGGTACGGCTGCGGTCCCCCACGTGCGGTGTGGAGTACCTGTTGCGATGGGTACTCTGGCAGGACTACACACTTTAGTGTATAGTCAGTTGTGTGGAGATTGATTATGGAGACTGGGGTTTGATGTGACGATTGAGTTGTTTGGCATTTGTTTTATTGTGATTTGTATTGTGTAATTAGTACTGACTTTGTTGTTTGTTTTGTAAAACTGTGGTGATCCATTCGGGGATGGTGATTAGTTGTTGAGCAGGTTTGATATGATGCATTTGGGCTAGCTAGGATGAGTCATCACTTGGCAGTTAGAAGAGTCTTCCGTTGTGTTAGACGATGTCCTTAGTTGTTCAGTTTTGCTAGTAGACAGTTTTTGATTTGGTTGTATTTCAGTTAACAGTTTTGATTTGGACATGTAATCACTTAAACAATAATTTACCTTTTTAAAGTACGTTTCTTCATTGTCTTATGATTATCATTGCCTCGGGTAACCGAGATGGTGACGTTCCTATAGCTGAGTGGTCCTGGTAAGGCACTTGGAGTATGGGGGTGTCACAAAGTGGTATTAGAGCGACGATCCTGAAACCTGTAACCAATGAATCTAATGAATATAGGGAGTCAAATTAAAATGAACCCGAGGTAGAGGTTGTAGGAGCTAATGCAAAGGCTTGGGAGACGTCCTAAAGTCGCGAACTCGCCCTACAATTTTGAACCGGTCACATGGGTTACGTGTCAGGATCGTATGTGTTATCTGCTGGTTTGTGTATCTATATAGTTACATGTGGTGTGAATCGGTGGATGTATGAATGTGGAGGATAGGAGGTGTGGAATAAAAAGATGATGAATATTGACTTGTATGTTGGATGAATGAAGCAAGTTGTTTGTTTTATAATGTGGCATATTAGTGATATGGAAGTAAAGTTGTCTTGCTTGAGTATATAAAGAGCTGCTTATATATATATATATATGAATTATTGTTGTTTTATGTTGGTATATAAAGTTTGTATTGTATAGTTGGGAAAGAAAGATAAGCATGCGGGTAGTTGTACGAGTCTGCATGACTCGATCGAGTGGAGGGGCACTCGATCGAGTAGGTGAGAGGCTCAATCGAGTGGGTCTGACTCGATCGAGTATGTAGTTTGTATTTTCTGGGCAGAAGCGTGTTTTTGGGCGCTCGATCGAGTAGGTAGGGGCACTCGATCGAGTGGGGTCAACTCGATCGAGTGGCTAGTCAGCTCGATCGAGTGCGTGTTTGGGGAGTGTTCTGATCAGGTTCTGGAGTCGAGGTACTCGATCGAGTAGGTGGGGAACTCGATCGAGTGACCTCAACTCGATCGAGTGGGTGTTGGGGCTCGATCGAGTGGGTTTTATACAGGTCGTATGCATGTTTTGGGTTATAGTATGGAGTGTTTATGTCTACCTTTTCTTATATAGTTACAAGATGCCGCCGAAAAGAACCGCCTTGTATGCTAGAGCTGAGAGTATGACCGTTAATGACATAGTGAAGATGTTGGAGCACCAAGATGCTCTTACGGAAGCTTTGAAAAGAGTGGGAAAGGATAAGGAGGTTGATCACTCCAAGATCAGCATCCATATATCTAGGTTTAATCCTAAAGAGTATAAGGGAACTAGGGCGCCAATTCTTCTGGATAATTGGCACAGGGAGATGGAGAATATCCTGGAGTTAGTTCATTGCCCGGATGAGTTGAAAGTAGAACAAAGCCGCGTTCTACTTGAGGGAAGTGGCAGGTGAGTGGTGGGATAAGGTTAAGGTGGGTTCTAGGGAGATGTACATGAAGCAGGGACTACCTGCAATACCCTGGGATGAGTTCAGAAAAGCTATGAGACGTGAGTTTGTGCTGGAGCATGTGAGGAGTAAGCTGAGGGAAGAGTTTGATGAGTTTAAGATGACATCGATATGACGGTAGGTTTGAGTACTACCGTAAGTTTAATGAGAAGTCCAGATATGCTGAGGATATGGGGTTGAGTGAAGAGAATTTAGCTTTGAGGTTTGAGAAGGGGTTGACCCCCAAGATTATGGAGAAGCTACCGGTGGGAGTTCTTACATATGTTAAGGAAGTCTATGAGCGAGCTGGGAGGGCTGAGAGGTTGGTTGAGATGACCAAAGAGAGGGGTGCTGAGAAGAGGAAAGCTGAGAGTGAAGGGGGTGGTCAGTCCAACTATAAGAAGAGTAATCATAATCAGGTGAGAGCATATTCATCTGGTTCAGGGTTTAGTGCTGGGGCTTCATACGGGCATGGCCGAGGGAGTGGTAGCAGTAGTTAGGGTATGACCTGCTATAACTGTGGCGGTGTGGGCCACAAGAGACATGAGTGCACTAGTGCGGTGAGTGGGGGTTTCCATATACCGTCATAGGGGAGCTTTTCACAGGGTCCTGCACAGAGTTATGCTAGTAACAGGCCGGCTGGGTCATGGAACAACAGGGGAGGTCAGAACAACAACGGTGGGGGTAACCGCAATAGCGGTAATTCTTATCAAAGAACAGCTACGAACACCAACAACAACCAGGGGTCGGGTGCTAAATCGACTACCTCAGCTAGTACTGTCCGGGAGGTGGGCGGAAGACCGATGTGGCAAGGTTTTGTTTATGATGGAGAAGAAAGCAGCTGAGGACGATGCTCACGTTATCACTGGTACATTTCTTGTTAATGGTGTTTATACCTTTGTTTTGTTTGATTCGGGAGCGTCATAGTCGTTTGTATCATCGAGTCATGTTAAATAGATGGGTTTGAGTGAGTTTGAGTCTATAAGAGAGGAAGTTTTTATACCTTCGGGTGAGTCTGTATCTTGTGGGAGGTTGTATAGGGGTGTATCCATGATAGTTGGGCAAGTTAATCTACCTGTAGACTTGCTAGAGTTTCCTTTAGATGGTTTTGAGATGATAGTCGGGATGGATTGGTTGGGAAAGTACAAAGCTAAGATAGATTGTCATCAAAAGAAAGTTTCTCTGAGAGGTCCTAAGGGGATTAGGGTGTCTTATCGTGGGTTTGTTGTCAAACCCAAAGTTAAGTTGATTACAGCAGTGACCTTGAAGTCCTATCTGAGGAAGGGTGCCCGTTGATCTTGTGCCATGTGAGGGATCACAGAGTGGAGAGTCCGACAGTTGAGCAGATACCAGTTGTGGGAGAGTTTCCAGATGTCTTTCCAGAGGAGATTCCGGGGTTGCCACTAAAGAGGGAGATAGATTTCAGTGTTGAGCTGAAACCGGGGATGGGGCCAATCTCTAAGGCACCGTATCGGATGGGTCCTAAGGAGTTGTAGGAGCTAAGGAAGCAGTTGGATGATCTGATTGAGAAGGGATACATTAGACCTAGTGTATCACCATGGGGAGCACCAGTTCTGTTTGTGAAGAAGAAAGATGGGAGCTTGAGGTTATGCATAGACTACAGGGAGCTGAACAGAGTAACGGTGAAGAACAAGTATCCTTTGCCAAGGATAGATGATTTGTTTGATCAGTTGAGTGGTGCAGCAGTCTTTTCTAAGATTGATTTGAGGTCGGGATACCATCAGGTGAAGATTAGGGAAGAGAATATACCAAAGACAGCTTTCACGTCGAGGTATGGTCATTATGAGTATGTGGTGAAGCCGTTTGGGTTATCTAATGCACCTGTTGTGTTTATGGATTTGATGAACCGAGTCTTCAGTCAGTTCTTGGATAAGTTTGTGGTGGTTTTTATATATGATATCTTAGTCTTTTCTAAGACTAAAGAGGAGCATGAGGAGCATTTGAAGATTGTGTTGCAGACCTTGCGAGATCATCAGTTGTATGCCAAGTTATCCAAGTGTGAGTTCTGGTTAGAGGAGGTAGTTTTTCTGGGGCATGTGATTTCAAAGAAAGGGGTAGCTGTGGATCCTGCGAAGATTGAAGAAGTTACCAAGTGGGAAGCACCAAAGAATGTGGCTGAGATCAGGAGTTTCTTGGGTTTAGCAGGATATTATCGACGGTTCGTTAAGGATTTCTCCAAGATTGCTAGACCTATGACAACTTTGATGAGGAAAGAGAACAGGTTTCGCTGGGATGAAAGTTGTGAGATGGCGTTCCAAACATTAAAGGAGCGTTTGACCACAGCTCCAATCTTACATTGCCTGAAGGGAGTGAGAACTTTGAAGTGTACACAGATGCTTCAAAGAATGGGTTGGGATGTGTGTTGATGCAGAATGGGAAAATGATTGCCTATGCTTCTAGGCAATTGAAGCCTTATGAGGAGAATGTGGACGCGGGCCCATGGGGGCGAAAAACGAGCAAGCTTTTCTTGTGCATTTGTGGAGTCGCCACCAATTTATTGTGGAAAATTGGAAACCGTTCGAATACCTCGTGCCATGTCAAGACACAAAGTAGTGACATGAACACCAAGAACTCGTTACCCTTAGCATTCTATGTCTAGAATGACTCTCGTGGATGCCAATGAACACGGATGTTCACAGAGATCTGGAGTAAGGGGTGAGGGTACGTATTAGGAAGCTCTTTTGATCGAACACCTAATCCTGCCCGCCTCGATAGCGGCCTCTACTAATGATTAGGGAAATTGTCTATACTCGATATGTTGTTGATTTATATGCATGCAATGCAACATTCATTAGATTAATCCTAGCATGTGAGAATTAATACTAAGTCGGTTATCACGTAATTTAACATGCAATTAGGTCAAAGTAGGGTTTAAGATCGATTACATGTGAACATACAAACAATACGATAATAGAGAAATACAATAAAAATACAATAAAAATACAATAAAGAAAATTACAATAATTACATTGGGTTTAATTGACTTATGTCGAAAATACATTTAAAACGGATAATTTGGGAAAAGAAAGAATAAATAAATTAACAAACAGAAATTAGGTGATAATACGATTAATAGTTGATTAAATACGTAAACTAATATCTAGGTCAAGGCAACAACGGAAGTTCAGAGACAGAACTCAACAGAACAGCAGCGAGAGAGTCAAATCGTCCTTTAGAAAGAAGCGCAATGAATGACGCGTCATTCTGAGCTCGATTATGGTGTGAAGCGGAATTGCAAATCGTTAATATTCATTGGTGATTTTAATGCTTGATTATATTACTTGACTCGGATGGAAGTGATTTACAGATTATTTACATGCGAATTGGTCATAGAAAATATAAAACATGGATAAAAACTAATTAGGATGAATTATTTACAAGATTAAAAAGGTTAATTATGAGAATTAAACAAACTAAGCAAATTAATTATGTTAAACAGGTTACTAACGATGGTGACGATAAATAACAGATGCAAATATATCAAAGATGAATTCCAGAGACTCAATATGGATGAATCGAACCTCTAAAACCCGAATTGATTTTAATGACGAAAACCCGCAAATATGGATTATAAGTGATTTAAGTCAGGATTTTAAAAGATGAATTAAATACTAAAGATTAATGATTTACATGCTAAAATTATTATAATCAGATTATCATGTTAAAAGAACGATGAACAATTGAGAACAAAACAAACACAATCGGATTTACAAAAGACGAAGGAAGAAGAAAGGAAGCAGGAACTGCGGCAGCCTCAGGAAGAGGCGCAGCAGGTGCTGCGCCCCTTCAAAGAGGCGCAGCAGTTGCTGCGTCCTTTCTCGACGTTTGTCTCCTGTTAATTCGTAAAAAGGGTTTGAAACAAGGTTTTATAAATCGGTTTTAAGCGTATTTTCGACATAAATCTTACAATAATGATTACAAAAATAAAGTACAATAATAAAATATGGGATTTACACCCTCAGACTTACATGTTTGACGAAACGAGATGAACTAAGTTAACGTTTAGTGATGCTCGACTCGAATGTACGACGAAAGTGCCCTCTAAGAGGAATTAAACAGATTGATTAAGTTGATTGATTGTGGAGTTGGTCAAATTGGTCGGTCATGCAAAACGAGGCTGGTACTCAGAAGGATCCGAGCTTACGTGGTCGAATGTTCAAGCACGTAGACGCCAAAAAGTAAGAACGTGGTCTAGAATGCAAAGGGAGAAGAGAAGGGCGGACACTCGCGTGAGAAATATGAGGACCGAAGGTCTCTATTTATACTAATCACATGACGGAAATTAGGGTTTTCGGAGAAACTTTGGAAGTGAATCTCGAAAAGATACGAAAAATACGCAGAAAAGGACTGAGGAAGAGGCGCAGCAAGCACTGCGTCTCTTGGAAGAGGCGCAGCACCTGCTGCGTCTTTTCCTTAGTGGTTTCCTCCTGCGGAAGAAAGATTTCCGTGTTTCTATTATGGAATCGCGGATTAATCTTATTTCTTTAATATTTTATATGATAATTTCGAGATATATTTTACCAAAGATCAAAAGATTGGAAAAAATATGGAATAGAAATATCCGGAACATTCCAGAATATTCTGACTCGGCATTTTAAACGGTTATTAGAAAATGAAGACGGTTTTTGACCCGGACTCCAAATGTACTCTAATTACTGCCAAAACGACCGTATCGGCGTGTAGATGACGGCTATGAGGTAGACACAAGTGTTTGAGCGACCACTTGACGATAAACTTACAAACTGTCACAAATCGTTCCGTGTACCAAACATGCGGGCCAATCATCACCGGGTGGTTTGCGGGAGGTGCAGAAATGAGGTATCTACAGAGCCCCCACTTTGACTGAGGCTTGGACAAGGCGAAAGTCAAAGTATAGCCATCAGGTCAATCGAAGATTACAACCTGACGACTATGGCGACGCGATGCGGGTCAAGGGGTCTGAACCGAGGACCTGTCGTCGGGAACATTTTAGAGTCTGTCGACTATCAGGGAGGGTCGTTTAAATTCCATTAGACTACGTAAGGAGGCTCGCCGGCCATAAGAAGAGACCATACCTGAAGTTCCTTGAAACTCCAAAGGGAAGCAAAACGCAATATTGGAAGAGGCAGCAGGACGTGGGCAGGAACTGCTAGGAGAAATCTGCTTGGGTCGGCTTTCAAACAAACTTCGAAAGAGCTCGGGGTCGATGTTGATCTCCACGTGTTGAGAGGGGAAAATGTCTGTCCGTATACTCTCGTCGGGGGAACATAATCGGGAACTGATCTCCATGTCTCGAGAGGGACGATTGGCTGTCCGTGTACTCTCGCTGGGGGAACAAAATAAAGGTGTGTCGAAACACCTGTCAGAAAATATCCGCTCGTTGTGACAACCAAAGTCTTGGTAAAAGATAAATATTACGATAGTTTGCAGTTGGCTTGGAAATGCGGGTCCGGGCGAAGAACAAACGTCAAATGGACCAAATATACGATGTGTGGTATCAAGGAAGAGGCGCACCAAAGATGGGCCCACGAATAACGAACTTATAACGAATCTTCAAAAATTCATTTGGAGGGAAACTGAGAAAGAGGCGCAGCAAGAGCTGCGTCTCTTGGAAGAGGCGCAACACCTGCTGCGTCTTTTCCTGAGTGCGGCTTTCCTGAGTAAAAACTCGATGAAACATGGGTTTCATTTCATAATTTCGAAACATAAAACCTCAAATATTCTCTCAAATTCCAACCATTTCTCGCCAAAATTTGATCGAAAGCTTGCATTTGCCATGACTAATCGAGGTATGTGTATTAATTTTGCATTAATCTTCCGTATTTGATCAAATTGAGTCGACAAAACAGTGTTTTTCAACCCTAAAATGTCGAAAATTTGGGGCTTTTCCCCCAAATGATTTTGCCTTGTAAAATTGACCTTGCAAATGGATAATTGGTAGTATAAGGATCTTAAACATGTATTCATTTCGAATTTTCGTTGAGTTTTGAACATTTGAGTGAAACTGAGACGGTCTCACAGCTAAACCGTATATTGCTTCGAAAATAGCCTTAGGATTGCCCATTTGCGATGCAATTTGGTATTTAGAATCCTTGTATGATGGGTAAACTTCCTACCATTTCGGAATTTTGATTTGTGACAGCTTTTTCATGACACTTTTTAGGGCATAATCGCCGTTATAACAAAATGCTGTCGAAATTTCGACTCGAACCCATGACTAGGCTTCAACTTAGGCTTGACTTGACCCAAATTACCACATGAGCGGATGGGTCTATAGGAAAATTGGCCAAAGATGGCGAGAAAAGAGCGATTTCGGAGCTTCGAAAACTCGAAAATCCCCTAATTAAGGCTTGTCGTCACTTGACGCGGCCTAAATTCACTTTAATTTTGCAGGTGATGAGGCTTCTACATCAGGGAGAGCTCCCATAGACGTGGACATAGCTCTTGACCCTTCTTGTACGCTTGAGGAGGCGTTAGAGCAGGCTTTCACTGCTGCAGTGGCAGCTGCTGAGGACGAGGTCGTTGAGGAGGAGGTTGTTGAGGAGGAGGAGGCCCCGAGGCGGGCCAACGTCGGACGAGGTGGTCACCAGCTGAGGGGAGCGCCCGAGTGGGCTGAGAGCTGGGACAGCAGACACCTCATCTGGGCTGCGGAGGGTCACCTGTCCTACATGACGGTGAAGAGCATGGTAACTTGAACACATCACTCTTTCATTCATCTTCTTTCGTTTTTATTTGCTATTCCTTTTCCCTTTCATTCGAACTAAAGATAGCTCTTGCTTCCAATCAAAATAGGAGGCTGGGAACATCAGGTCGTTCTCGGGTTACATGACGATGATGGGGGCGTACGAGAGACTGTCAGCAGAGGAGCGGGCCATCATCGAGCGAGGAGCGTTCGGTGCCTTGGTACAGGCTTGGAGAGACATCACGAGGAGGAAGATTCAGGCTAACCTTAGCCTGGTTCGAGCCTTCCTGGATCGGTTTTGGGATACGACCTCTACCTTTCACATGCCTTTCGGTGAGGTTAGGGTCACGTTGGAGGACTACGGCATGATTTCTGGCTTGCCGTGCAGGACTGAGGCGGTGGTGTGGCCGGAGACAGCCATGAGGGTGGACTCGGTTGAGGCTAGGAGCTTGATCGGCTGGAACTTGATGTCGAAGGCTGCTGCGGTGCCCGGGTTGGTGTCTAGTTCCTATGTTCGGGATTACTCTGCTGGGAAGAGACCGACGATGGTGGTGATCGAGGGGAGGGAGATGGCACCTCCTCCTTGCACTACTGAGCAGAGAGCTCGTTTGTGGCTATGGTGGTTCTTGTCTTCGATCTACCTCGGAGACAAGGGAGAAAGGCTGTCGACGAAGCTTCTTCCCTTCCTTTCTGACCTGGGTGGCCTAGGCCGCTGGGACTGGGTCACTGCTGGCTTTACGGTCCTCATTCGCTATATGAGGGCCATGGTTCGTCCGGAGTTGATAGAGAAGGGGACTTCTCCTGCCACAGTTGGCCCTGGACTGTTTCTGGAGGTATGAACCTCCATTTATTTTCATGAAAGATCATTTCTTTATTGAATCACGAAAGATCATTATTGACTATCTTGTTTTACAGGCGTGGGTGTACTCCTACTTTCCGGGCCTCACGCCCAAGAGGACGGAGCCAGGGGAGAGATCTTATCCCGTCGTGAGGGATTGGGTGATGTGTCGCACGAAGAGTCGGCGTTCCTTCCACGACGCTTGTCGACGGGACGTGAACGCTCTGCAGCTGGATAGCGTGAGTATCTTCGAGCCACTTTTCTTTGTTTACTTTTTCATTGCTCTCTTTTGGAATCGATCATATGAATGACCTCTTATTTGCTTTTTATAGTGGGTGCCCAAGCCTTGGGCGGACTACACTGGCGCTCCTCCTTTTGTGGTTGAGTTCCTTCGACCTAGGAGCTCGAGTCGGTTGCTTTTGAGGACGTCGATGGGTCTTGTGTGGTACTTGGGCGAGCGCTTGGCTCATCAGTGCTCCCGAGATGTCTTGACGGTTCCTATCGACCTTCCTCGGACGATGTTCAGGGAGCCTTTCGATGCTGAGAGGGAGGCTGACTTAGCTGGCGTTGGTGGCGATGCCCTCCTTCTTCCTGGTGAGGACTACTCGGCATTCCTCTACGGGAGGTTGGCGTACTGGCCAGTCGTGGTAAGTGTTTTATTCCCTTTCGATTGACATGAAAATATGATGAATGATCATTAATTAATGAAAACCATTTGAATTTTGCAGGAGGTTGAGGTGGCGGGCATCGAGCCCCAACAGTACCCCGAGACCCTCGAGTACACTGATGCGACGGGGATGACGACGATCTCCGAGCTTTGCGACTTTGACACGACGGTGAGAGATGCTAGTCTAGACGAGTGACAACATCTGATTCGGAGGGTATGCTCCCTAATTTAATCATCTTTCGTATAAGAATACACTTGTTTAAACTTACCAAATTATTGAGGATCCTTGAAATGTAGGTTGCGCCATCCCGGTTCGTGGCTTTGTGGAGGGTAGCCAACCGGCTACGGCTACTGCCATCAATGCACTTGCTGGCGGTCGAGGACGTCAGGTATGAACCTTCTGTTTACTTTATTTTTGAATTTTCTAATCTCCTTATGTTTGAAACGATTGACATGAGCCAATTCTTGCATTTGCAGAGGGAGCGTGACTTGGAGCGAGAGCTTGCCCAGTCCCGGGAGGAGGCAGCTCGCCTGCTGAGGGAGCTAGAGGTCTGCGACGCCGAGATCGCTCCTCTCGAGGCGAGAGTTACTGAGCTAGGCGGCGACCAGCTGTAGTTTGTTGCTCTTTGTCGTTTTTGGTTGTTGGCCGTACTTCACACACTTTTGTACATTTTGGAACCTTCATTTTGCATTTTATACACTTTGTTTCGGGCTCGAGCCCCCAGTTTGGTGTACATATACCCTTTTTTGGTTGTATATATGATGGCCTAAGTGCCTTTGCTGTTGGGTTTCTTTATTTGTACCTGCAGGTTAGCTTTGAACAGGTTTGGTAGATGACGGTTTACGCCGTCATGCTGCCGAAATGTACACAGAGATTGCACATAAAACACATATTTGTACACATGGCCTAAATTAGCGCAAGACAAAGACTCGAAAATACGGAAAAAATGCAAAAAATTTACTGAAAATGACCGGACGGTAGGGAGGGTTACCCCCTAAAAAAAGAAAAAAAAAAGAAACATATAAGTTTGAAATGTGAAATGGAATGGGAGTGAAATAATTCCCCAAAAAAGAAAATTAAAAATAAAATGTGTAAGTTTCAAAACGAATATCTAAATTGGTGAAATGATTCCCCGAAAAAAAAAATTAAAAAGAAATGTATAAGTGTGCTGAAATGACGAAAATGCCGATATTGCCTCAAAATGCGTGCCCGTGGAATTTAGGAAACGCGCAACATGGTAATTTGACGGATTTACCAAAATAATAACCCGTATGAATAGGAAATTATTCTTGGAGGAATTAGAAAAGATCCAACGCGGAAAATCACAAAAATAAGGCTTAGGAAGAGGCGCAGCAGGAGCTGCGTCCCTTTGAAGAGGTGCGGCAGGTGCTGCGCCTGTTCCCCAGTGTGCCTGTCCTGACAGATTTTAGGAAGCAACTTTTAGTATAAATATAGACGTCGAGGGAGGTTTTATTCTCATAAATCTTCCGTCTTTCTCTCGTCTTATTACATAGAAGCTCTCTAATTAAGCATACATCATGAATACTCTTGAAATCCGTCTGAAAGAATGGACAAATGAGTTCTCTAATGTGGAGAAATACGATATGAGCGCCTATAATTTTGGATCGATCTTGAGTTTGAAGTTGGTCAAGGTAGTCAAACCGTTCCTAGATGCTTGTCTTGATTATTGGGACCCGAATTATCACGTATTTGCCTTTCCTAGAGGCGATATTTGCCCATTTCCCGAAGAAATTGCTGCGATCGGTGGTTGGGACCCGGAGCATTTGCCTGCTATACCCTCTACTTCTCAAGGGTATAAGAATAAGTTCAGAGATTTGCTTGGGTTGACAAGAGCTGAGGTTGACCGTCTTGTGACCTCAAAAGGAGTGCGAATGTTGGACTTCATCGATCGATTCATAAACAGGGCAGATCCTACCATTTCCTATGTTGCAAGGCGAAGGGCATTCGGATTTTGCCTACTGCATGTATATGTCCTTCAAGGGCATGTTGATGAGGATTTGAGAGGTGACCCTCGTTACTTGAGCTTAATCGAGCAAATGGAGCTGCGCAGGAGCCCAGTTTGCCTGTGTTTAGGAGAGATCATGTTGAGGTTAGATAACAGGAAAGCCAACCGCGACCTTCCTTATTTGGGAAGTCCCATTATATTGCAGGTAACAGAACGAAGCTTTTTTTTATTTCCTTTTTTTGTTTTTTTCGATTTTTGTTTGTTTTTTTTTAATACCTGCGTTTTGGTAGGTCTGGCTTATGGAGCGTCTTCGATTGATCGAGCCCCCAGTTAATGTTCCTGCTTATCATGCTCGCTCAATTGCAATGAGGACTAGACTTTACATGGTGGGCTTCACTCGAGTCTGCAACTATTGGGAGAACAAACTGAAGAGTGATGATGGCCCACTGATTAGATGGATCGTACCATGGTGGCATCTTAAATCTGTCACTGGAGTATCGTCCTTCGATCCTACCCGATCGGTGCGAATTCCTGGCTTGGAGTTTATGATATGCATCTTCCCGGAGAGGTTGATGAGGCAGGTTGGATTGAAGCAGACGATTCCGAAGCTTGATACCGTCCCGCAGACCGCTATGGCCCTTACCACTGAGAGCCGAAGAGAATGAGCCATCAAATGGGCTCAAAGAAACATGTGGTTCTTGAATTCTTCTGTTAGTGCTCTATGGGTATCTGATTCCTACTTGCAGTGGAGGAAAGTTACTACTAAGGAGGAGCGCGAGAGATTGAGGAAGCGCGAGCCTGTTGACTACAAGGTTCGTGATGTAGAAAAGGAGAAAGAGAAGCATCTGACCGAGGGAGAGGAAGAAGCCGGGTTTCGAGTTGTTCATCCTTCGAAAAAACCGAAGACTTCTCCTGCCATGGAAAAGGTGGTTGACAAGAATGACAAGGCAAGACCACGAGAGAGACCGTTGGTAATTAGGTATGAAGTGGCGCAAGAGCGTCCGGCTCGAGGTTGAGACAAGAAATATGATAAAAATGATAAAGGCAAAGGGAAAATGGAAGAATAGCCTGAGTCTTTATTATTATTTTTTATTATTATTATTAGTATTATTATTATTATTATTATTATTATTATTTGCAATAAGAAGGTGGGGTTTTTAGAATCCTAGCCTATTGTTTTTTTTTTTTAACTTTATTTCTATTATGTAGCGTATTATTATTAAAAGAAATGAAATTAAAGAGGTTGATTGGTTATGAAACCGTTGAGATTTTCTATTATTATTCTTGTCTAATTCCAAATGCATATGCAAATGTCCTTCTATTTGAATTTAAAATAATGGGTTGTATCCCGTGAAGGATTGCCTACGTATTCATTTAAAAAATGAAATCAAACCCTTGCGCGTAGTTCAAGTAAACGTAAAAGAATAATTGTTCTAAGCAAGAGCTTGTAGTGAACTAGAAAATAAGCAGAGCTTTTTACTTACTCCTAAAGTGCAATTCAATTTATTTGATGATATGAGGATAACAAATTGTCAAAATGCAAGAGCAAGGTGACGTTAACTTTATTTAGCTTGGCCAGGGGCCGTTTATATTCCGTGCCACAGGAGCGACACGTGAGGTTACGCGAGGCGCGTTTTGTTCCTTATTCTAGGCATAGTAACATTTCAATTGGTCGAGGTTTGTCGGGTTGGCAAATTCATTCCCATCTAGGTCTGTGATCCTAACCGCACCCCCCGGAAGTATGGACTTGACTAGAAATGGTCCGGCCCAGTTGGGTTTGAATTTCCCTCGTGGATCGACAGGTAAAAGAGCTCTAATTGATTTGAGGACCAAGTCTCCTTCTTTTATATTCCTTGGCTTAACCCTTTTGTTGAAGGCTCGTTTGATACGTGCCTGATATGTTTGCACATTATATAATGCGCGCAATCTTCGTTCATCCAGGAGGATGAGTTCTTCATATCTATCCTTCTTCCAATCGGCTTCCGGGATTTGACTTTCGAGTAAAATATGCAAGGATGGTATTTTGAGCTCGACTGGTTGCACGGCTTCTATGCCGTAGGTCAAATAGAAAGGGGTGGCCCCAGTGGGCTTTCTAACAGATGTGCGATATCCCCATAAGGCAAATGGTATTTTTCTTGGCCAATCTCGATAGTTATCAATCATTTTCTTGAGGATTGTGACAACGTTCTTGTTTGCCGCCTCTACCGCGCCATTAGTTTGTGGTCTGTATGGCGAGGAGTGGTGATGCTTGACTTTGTATTTGGCTAGCAATTGCTCAGTCTCAGCCTGGAAATGTGACCCATTGTCACTAATGATCTCATGTGGGCAACCGTATCGACAGATAATGTTGGTTTGTATGAATTTTGCCACGTTCTTGGCTGTGAGACTAGTGTAGGAAGCCGCTTCTACCCATTTGGTGAAATAATCGATTGCCACTAGAATGAAACAGTGACCTCCTGTTCCGGCTGGCGTGATCTTTCCGATGATGTCGATTCCCCAAGCAGAAAATGGCCAAGGAGATGTCATTGTATAGAGTAATGAAGGAGGGACATGTTGCACATTCCCGAATATCTGGCAGTTATGACAATGTCTGATATACTTGATGCAATCGGATTCCATTGTGGTCCAATAATACCCTAAACGTGTGATTTTCTTTTCCAGCATTGGTCCACTCATATGAGGGCCACATTCTCCATCATGGACTTCTTCCATCACTTTCCGTGCCTATGAATGATCAAGGCAACGTAGGATTACACCAAGAGGCATTCTTTTGTATAACTCTCCTTGCATAAGGACGTATTAGGAAGCTAGTAAGCATATAACACATTGTCCCCTCTTGTCCATATCCGGTGGATATGTGCCATTGAGCTTGAAGTTCAGGATTGCTTGGAACCAAGGTTCCTCTGTAGTTTCTTCTTCCTCTGTAATTTGGTGCACGTAAGCCGGTTCTGACCGTCGTTCGATGCATAAAGGCATTTCTACGATATTATCCGGCATGTTAATCAAAGATGCAAGTTTTGCAAGAGCATCTGCAAATTAATTCTCTTCTCGAGGTAGATGTAGGTATGTTACTTGATCGAAGAATTGGGCAACTTAGTCTATTCTGGCCTGATAAGGTGCTAGGCTTTCACTTCGAATTTTCCAAGATCCCGTAATTTGGTTGATGATCAAAGATGAATCTCCATGTACGCGAAGATTCTTGATGCCCAAATCTACTACTGCTTGTAATCTGATGAGACAAGCTTCATATTCTGCCGCGTTATTTGTCACCTCAAAGTCGAGTTTGACAGATATTGGTGTATGCTCGCCTTCAGGAGAAATGAGCAACACTCCTAGTCCAAATCCTCTCAAGTTCGATGCCCCATCGAAATAAAGGTCCCAGGAGTCTACATCGGTTTGGAGTATATCTTCATCCGGAAATGACCAGGTGTCTATTGTTTGTGCATCATTGATAGGATTTTCTGCGAAGAACTCGGCCACGGCGCGCCCTTTTATAACTTTCAGGGGTACATACTTGAGATCGAATTCTGAGAGCATCAAGGTCCATCTTGCTAAGCGTCCATTGAGAACAAGTTTCTCGAAGAGGTATTTGACAGGATCCATTTTGGAGTATACTTTGACGGGGTAGCTAAGCATGTAATGGCGTAGCTTCTTTGTTGCCCACACAAGAGCGAGGCATGTCTTCTCGAGTGGTGTGTATTTGCACTTGTATTCCAAGAACTTCTTACTAAGGTAGTAGATAGCTCTTTCTTCTTTTCCTACGGTTTAGGCTAGCATGGCGCCCATGGCTGTTTCAGTTACCGTGAGATATAAACCAAGAGGTTGATCTCGTTGAGGTGGCATGAGCACTGGTGGCTTGGCTAGTATCTCCTTGATTCGGTCGAATGCCTTCTGACAGTCATCATCCCACATGGTGTGATCTGTTTTCTTTAGCTTTTTGAAGATAGGTTCACAAATCATGGTGAGTTTTGATATGAATCGACTTATGTATTGCACCTTACCTAAGAATCCTCTAACTTCTTTCTCTGTTTGAGGTTGCGGCATTTCGATTAGAGCTTTGATCTTGGAAGGGTCTATTTCTATTCCTTGTTGGCTAACAACGTATCACATGAGTTTGCCAGATGTTACCCCGAATGCACATTTCTGAGGGTTGAGTCTCATGTTGTACTTTCGTAGCCTTGAGAAGAATTTGCGAAGGTTCGCAATGTGCCCCTCTCTATCCTTGGACTTGACAATCATATCATCTACGTATACCTCAACTTCTTTATGCATCATGTCATGTAAGAGCGTAGTTGTTGTGCGTTGATATGTAGCTCCGGCATTGATTAGCCCAAATGGCATAACCGTGTAGCAATAGGTGCCCCATTGAGTGACGAAGGCGGTCTTATGCATATCTTCTATGACCATCTTGATCTGGTTATATCCTGTGTATCCATCCATGAACGACAATAGCGCGTGATCTGCTGTGTTATCCACCAATATGTCGATATGTGGTAGAGGAAAGTCATCCTTGGGACTTGCTTTGTTTAGGTCTCTGAAATCCACACAAACCCGGATTCTCCCATCCTTTTTGGGTACGGGTACTATGTTAGCTACCCAGTCTGAGTACTCGGAAACTTTGATGAACCCGGCTTTGAATTGTTTGTCAACTTCTTCTTTGATCTTAAGAGCCCATTCTGTCCTCATGCGTCGAAGCTTCTGTTTTACGGGTTTGAAACCTGGTTTAATCGTGATTCTATGTTCTGCAATGTCCCTGTTGATCCCTGGCATGTCTTTGTAGGACCAAGCAAAAACGTCTTTGAACTCGTGTAGAAGGTCTATGAAACTGGCCCTCTCGGCGGGGTTTAAGGTCGTCCATATCCTAAGTTCTTGGGGTTCTAGTTCGGTTCCTACGTTGATGGGTTCAGTATCTTCTATTACTGGTCCCCCTTCCCCTTCTTGTAGTATTTCTTTGGCTATGTAGGGAGGTATTTCGATTGAGTCTGGGTCTGGGTCATCCTCATTATCATCGTAAATAGAATTGCATTCAGAATAACACAAAGAGTAAGCAGAACCTGATTTATTCATATTAAAATTTGAGAAGAGTTGAAACAAAGAAGCCATACATTACGTAGTCAGTGGCGGTAAAGGGACAGCTGTTGGGACATTTCCCGAACTACTGTTACTATTTGATGCTAAGCTAGGAGAAACAAGGGGAGTGAGAGTGACGACAGGAAGAGACTCTCTAGGGACTTCTCTAGACTCCGACTCTGACTCCGACTCTGACTCTGACTCTGACTCAAACTCGTCGTCTTCTGGTTCTCCTTTGAACATCTCTCCTTCTCCAGTGGTGAGCTTGAAGAGCCTTCCTTGGTTGTTCGTCCACTTGATCGACTTTCTCCATCCTTTCTGCTGATTTGAGTTGGTTTCTGTGATCAATGCGGTAGGGTTGAAATGATCGTCTTGAAGTATCATGGTAATGATCTCATCCTGCGTGGCTCTAATAAATCGATCTTCCCCAAATAGTAGGCTAACAGCTTGTTCGTCTAAGCAAGGTGCTTGACGAGTTTTGACGGTAAGAACCGTTTCTGGAGGAATGAAGTAGCAATCGTGAAAGATCTCAATTCCGGCTAACTTCCTTTCGAGATAGTGCCAAGGTTCGGGAAATCCATGAAAGAGTTCTTGACTTCCTTCCCTAACGAAGTATCCATTTAGGGTAGGGAGATAGGGTTGCATTTGGATTCCCACGTTCTTACGGTTTTGAACTTGGGCGAGCATCTCGAGAGCTTCCTCTTTAGTGGGTTTGTACCCTAATCCAAGTGGTATCTTTTGTGAGTTGCCTTCTTTGTAGGGTGCAAAGGTGTTCCTTCGGGTAGGATTCAAAGGCATTCCTGGGAAGTATCCCTGGGATTTGAATATGTGGTTGACCACCAAATTGGAGTAGGGATTGAAGTATAAAGGTGCCAACTCGCTTTCTATGACGTATATGCTATGGAAGCCCCCAAATTCATGTACTGGATCCGCGAGTACTTGGTTACTTGATCTCTTTTATATTACTGCCTTGATGGGTGATGAAGTGATTATCACCACTTTACCATCTAGTGGGATCTTGATCTTCTGGTGGAGGGTGGATGTCACCGCTTTGGAAGCGTGAATCCAAGGTCTTCCCAGAAGTATGTTGAAGGATGCTTCAATATCTACTATTTGGAAGTTGACTTTTCGTTCGATCGGCTCTGTGTCTATGGTCAGGTTAACAAGTCCTACCACTTTTCGTCGTGTACCATCATATGCGCGAATACCTTGGTTGGTAGGGGTCCAATCCGACTCTTTCATGCCTAGTTTGTATGCCGTTTTCAAAGGTATAACGTTAACTACCGAGCCATCATCTACCAAAGTCATTGGCACATTCTTCTTCAAGCAAATGACAGTGATGTAAAGAGCCAAGTTGTGATTAGCGCCAAAGGGTGGCAAGTCTTCATCCGAGAAAGTAACCGGGTTACTTAGCTTAGGTGATTCTTGGAAGACCAAGTTGACCATGTCATCGGGCGTGGAATTATGTGCCACATTTAGTTTGGCCAGGGCTTGCAGTAAAGCTTGGCGATGTGGGAATGAGCTTGCAACTAGTTGCCAGACTGAAAGATCAGCCTTTGTCTTCTGTAGTTGTTTTAGCAAATGGTCAGTAGAGGTATCTTCGTTATCATTTGGTGTGACAATGTTGGTTGGACCATTTGCTATGGGACCATTTTGAGAAGTGTTTTGGTATGGACGTCCCGAGCGAGTAAGGTGGTCTACATCTTGATCCTCACTATTTTGGACTATTTCCTCACTGACTTTGACTAGGTAGTGTTCAGTGAGATACTCATCTTCATCATCGTCGGCCCACACTCCATTGATAGTAGCAAGTTCTCTCATCCTCATGATCTCGGCCTCCAATTAGATAATTTGGTCGACTAGTTCATCAACCATGGCTACTACTTCTTGCATTGTAGCATTTTGAGAGAAACTTAGTGGCGCACGTTCTTTGGGTGTTGCACGTGGATCACGTAGGGTTGCCACTACACTTTCTAGTTCCGAGACTTGCCTATTCACGCTCTTTGCCCATGCTATAAAGTCGGTGATGGTAGGGGAAATGGTAGAGTAGTTCCCTCCTTCTTCTATTGCATAGACCTCATCTTCGACTGGAGAAATGAGGTGTGAACAATCTAAGGTAGGTTCTTCACTTGTAATCATCAGAACTCCAAGAGGATTCTGAGTGTTGTTGGGCTTGCCTCCAGGCGGTATTGGTAGGCGACCGTCTTCAATCATGTCTTGAAGCACATTCTTTAGCTTGTAGCATTTTTCTGTATCATGTCCCTTGCCTCTATGATATTCGCAATACGAAATCTCGTCCCAGAACTTGGATTTCTTTTCTGGTTCGGGCGTAGGGCCTATGGGTTGAAGCTTACCCTATTTCATCAGTCTATTTAGAGCATTAGAGTATGTGTCCCCAATATTAGTGAATTTTCTTGGTGGGGTACTCTTCTTAGATGGCTCAAGAAGGTTAACTTCATCAGTCTTACTAGTAGAGCCGTAAGAACGACTTGTTGAGCCTTGATATCCACGACCTACCGTTTTGGACAAGAGCCCTTTACGGATGTCATCCTCGATCCTTGTTCCTAGTACAGTTAAGTCTTTGAAGGTCTTAATGTTTTGGTACCTCAAATGACTTGCATAGATGGGCTTTAAATTGTCCACGAATTTCTTTACGAGGGTAGCTTCATCTGGACGTTCAACAAGTTGGGTACTAGTCTTCCTCCACCTACTTAGGAAGTCGGTGAAACCTTCTTTGTCATTTTGGGTAAGAACCTCTAAAGTGCGCATGTTGACTTGGATTTCGGCATTATCCGCATATTGCTTAGCGAACTCAATTGCGGCGTCGTCCCAGGTAGCAATCTTCTTGTGCTCTAGAGAATAGAACCATTGTCTCGGGATAGTGTCAAGAGATGAAGGAAAGATCCTTAAGAACATCTCGGGTTTAATGCCTTTGATAGACATGTAATCCTTGAAAACACGGATATGGTTCAAAGGGTTTTCATGCCCCTTGAATTTAGGGATATCCGTCATGCTGAAGTTGGTTGGCAATTTGGAGCTCACGGCCTCATATTTGCGATTATTTTCCCTATAGATATCATCCCCTTTGGGATACATCAATTGTTCCTCCAAGTATTGGAGTCGTTTCTGTTGCGATCATACCTACAGGAGGGTTAACCTCATGTGCTCCCATAGGAGGATTTTTATTCCCGAAGTCATTCACAAATTCATCAGACACTTCACTTTCTCGAGGAGGCAACCTTGTTTCCACAGTATATATTCGGCCTTCGATTGTGTCGAGGCGATCATACACTTGGTCTTGAGTGACTTGGAGACGAGCTAGCGCGGCTAGGATTTGATCATTACCATTCAGGGGTTGATTGTTGCTCACGTCGCTTGTGTCAGGCATCTTGGAAACTGAACAATAGATCGACGACGAATCAAAACACGATCGACCATTCTAGCGCACTTACTTGGAAAAAATGTTTTGACTTGTAGAGTGGGAGTGTGCCACTCGTGTCAAGTGAGTTTTTGAAGAAATGACAAAGTTTGAAAATGTTGGTCCTAGTCAACTGTAGTGTAGTTGTAGGAGTGGACTCGAAGTGAGGCTTTGAAATGGGCTTTGAGACCCGAATTTTGACTCGACAATTGGACAGAGTTTTGACTGGTTTTGCGCTAATATTGGGCTTATGTTCGAAATTTTTACATTTTGAAAGAAATTTTGACTTTTACAAAAATCGTCATGGTTTTGTTTAGAAATGGTGATCACATATGGTACAAGCATTTATACAGGCATTATAACGGGATGCTGAGTGCATTTAAAGGGTTTTGGCTTAAAGGGTGGGTTGCCATACCGAACAATCAAACCCGGGGTCTGTGGAGAGGCTCGTACCAAACATGAGCAAGGCCGATTCCTAGTCCATTTCCTCGAGTAGTGAAAGTCCTTGATACAAACAAGAGTAAGTACCATGGTATGGATGACGTCAATCGCTATCCATCCTTAGGCCCAAATAAGAATTTGGATCGTCTAGACGGGACGATTGGTCGAATGGGTTGGGTTGGGCCTAGGAAGGCCGAATAAACGATCTAGGAAGACCGAGTTATGAAAGCCGACAACTGTCTTGTACAAACTATTCCCTAACCTTGTTCAAGTTTCACCCTTGGCTACACGTAAGTGTATTAGTCCCCAGCGGAGTCGCCAAACTATGGACGCGGGCCCACGGGGGCGAAAAGCGAGCTAGCTTTTCTTGTTCATTTGTGGAGTCGCCACCAATTTATTGTGGAAAATTGGAAACCGTTCGAATACCTCGTGCCATGTCAAGACACAAAGTAGTGACATGAACATCAAGAACTCGTTACCCTTAGCATTCTATGTCTTGAATGACTCTCGTGGATGACAATGAACACGGATGTTCACAGAGATCTGGAGTAAGGGGTGAGGGTACGTATTAGAAAGCTCTTTTGATCGAACACCTAATCCCGCCCGCCTCGATAGCGGCCTCTACTAATGATTAGGGAAATTGTCTATACTCGATATGTTGTTGATTTATATGCATGCAATGCAACATTCATTAGATTAATCCTAGCATGTGAGAATTAATACTAAGTCGGTTATCACGTAATTTAACATGCAATTAGGTCAAAGTAAGGTTTAAGATCGATTACACGTGAACATACAAACAATACGATAATAGAGAAATACAATAAAGAAAATTACAATAATTACATTGGATTTAATTGATTTATGTCGAAAATACATTTAAAACGGATAATTTGGGAAAAGAAAGAATAAATAAATTAACAAACAGAAATTAGGTGATAATACGATTAATAGTTGATTAAATACGTAAACTAATATCTAGGCCAAGGCAACAACGGAAGTTCAGAGACAGAACTCAACCAGGAACAGGCGCAACAGAGCTGCGTCTTTTGGAAGAGGCGCAGCAGACGCTGCGTCTGTTCCTGAGCTCAGTTCTGGCTGTGAAGCCGGAATTGCAAATCGTTAATATTCATTGGTGATTTTAATGCTTTATTATATTATTTGACTCGGATGGAAGTGATTTACAGATTATTTACATGCGAATTGGTCATAGAAACGATAAAACATGGATAAAAACTAATTAGGATGAATTATTTCCAAGATTAAAAAGGTTAATTATGAGAATTAAACAAACTAAGCAAATTAATTATGTTAAACAGGTTACTAACGATGGTGACGATAAATAACAGATGCAAATATATCAAAGATGAATTCCAGAGACTCAATATGGATGAATCGAACCTCTAAAACCCGAATTGATTTTAATGACGAAAACCCGCAAATATGGATTATAAGGGATTTAAGTCGGGATTTTAAAAGATGAATTAAATACTAAAGATTAATGATTTACATGCTAAAATTATTATAATCAGATTATCATGTTAAAAGAACGATGAACAATTGAGAACAAAACAAAAACAATCGGATTTACAAAAGACGAAGGAAGAAGAAAGGAAGAGGAAGGCTGACGACGGCCAGAAGAAGAGCGCGAAAGTGTCTGCGTCCCTTCGAAGAGGCGCAGCAATTGCTGCGTCCTTTCTCGACGTTTGTCTCCTGTTAATTCGTAAAAAGGGTTTGAAACAAGGTTTTATAAATCGGTTTTAAGCGTATTTTCGACATAAATCTTACAATAATGATTACAAAAATAAAGTACAATAATAAAATATAGGATTTAGACCCTCAGACTTACATGTTTGACGAAACGAGATGAACTAAGTTAACGTTTAGTGATGTTCGACTCGAATGTACGACGAAAGTGCCCTCTAAGAGGAATTAAACAGATTGATTAAGTTGATTGATTGTGGAGTTGGTCAAATTGGTCGGTCATGCAAAACGAGGCTGGTACTCAGAAGGATCCGAGCTTACGTGGTCGAATGTTCAAGCACGTAGACGCCAAAAAGTAAGAACGTGGTCTAGAATGCAAAGGGAGAAGAGAAGGGCGGACACTCGCGTGAGAAATATGAGGACCGAAGGTCTCTATTTATACTAATCACACGACAGAAATTAGAGTTTTCGGAGAAACTTTGGAAGTGAATCTCGAAAAGATACAAAAAATACGCAGAAAAGGACTGAGGAAGAGGCGCAGCAAGCACTGCGTCTCTTGGAAGAGGCGCGCAAAGACTGCTTTGCGTCTTTTCCTCGATGGTTTCCTCCTGCGGAAGAAAGATTTCCGTGTTTCTATTATGGAATAGCGGATTAATCTTATTTCCTTAATATTTTATATGATAATTTCGGGATATATTTTACCAAAGATTAAAAGATTGGAAAAAATATGGAATAGAAATATCCGGAACATTCCAGAATATTCTGACTCGGCATTTTAAACGGTTATTAGAAAATGAAGACGGTTTTTGACCCGGACTCCAAATGTACTCTAATTACTGCCAAAATGACCGTATCGGCGCGTAGTTGATGACTATGAGGTAGACACAAGTGTTTGAGCGACCAGTTGAAGATAAACTTACGAAGTGTCACAAATCGTTCTGTGTACCAAACATGCGGCCCAATCATCACCGGGTGGTTTACGGGAGGTGCAGAAATGAGGTATCTACAGAGAACTACCCTACTCATGATCTAGAGTTGGGTGAAGTTGTGTTTGCTCTTAAGATTTGGAGACATTACCTATATGGGGCGACCTTTAAGGTATTTTCAGATCACAAGAGTCTTAAGTACATCTTCACTCAAAAGGAGTTGAACATGAGACAGAGGAGGTGGATGGAGTTGATTGGCGATTATGACATGGACATTATCTACCATGAAGGAAAAGCCAATGTGGTTGCAGATGCTTTGAGCAGAAAGAGTGTGCATTCTTTGTGCACAGCTATATCCTTGATGAGATTGAGAGATGAGGTGGGGAAGTTCGGGATACATATGATCCAGAAAGGGGATGCTATGGGAGATTTGACAGTACAGCCTGACCTTTATGATGATATTTGCAGTAAACAGGCATTGTATCCCAAGATTGTGGAGTGGAGAGCTGGAGTAGAGAAAGGGACAGTGTCTAGATTCTCTATTTATACAGATGGTAGTGTGAGATTTGATGGGAGGTGGTGTATTCCTAATGATGAAGAGCTGAAGAAGATGATCATAATAGAGGCTCATTGCACACCATACTCGGTACATCCAGGTGGTGATAAGCTATACAAGGATTTGAAAAAGACTTTCTGGTGGCCTGGGATGAAGAAAGAAACAGCCGAGTTCGTGGCTCGTTGTTTAACATGTCAGAGAGTGAAAGGGGAGCAGCGTCGACCACAAGGTAAGATTCAGTCTCTTGAGGTACCTGAGTGGAAGTGGGAGTCCATTTCTATGGATTTTATCGTGGGTTTGCCGAAGAGTCAACAGGGTAACAACATGATATGAGTTATAGTGGATCGACTGACCAAGTCAGCTCATTTTGTGCCAATGAAAGATACATTGTCTAAGACACAGTTAGCTATGGCTTATCGGAAGAATGTGGTGAGATTACATGGGGTGCCTACAGATATAGTGTCTGGTAGAGATTCGAGGTTTATCTCACGGTTTTGGAAAGAGTTGCAAGAGTCTTTGGGAACTACCTTGAAGATGAGTACAACATTTCATCCTGCGACAGATGGCTAGACTGAGAGGACCATCAAGACTCTAGAGGATATGTTGCGAGCTTGTGTTATGGATTTTGGTGGTAGTTGGGAACAGAGGTTAGATCAGATTGAGTTTTCTTACAACAACAGCTATCACACCAGTATTGGCATGGCGCCATTTAAGGCTTTATATGGGAGGAGATGTAGGAGTCCAATTTGTTGGGACGATAGTGCAGAGGCAGTGGTTTTGGGACCAGAGATGGTTCATGAGATGGTGGAGCAGATTAAGCTGATCAGACAGAGGATGAGAGCGGCCTAGGATCGACAAAAGAGTTATGTAGATCTACATCGCCGGGATATAGAGTTTCAGGTTGGGGACAAAGTTCTTTTGAAAGTGTCTCCTATGCGTGGGGTCATGAGATTTGGTAAGAAAGGGAAGCTAAGCCAGAAGTTCATAGGACTGTATGAGATCTTAGACCGTGTGGGTGAGGTTGCTTATCAGTTGGCTTTACCGTCTGCTTTGGATAGGGTACATAATGTGTTTCATGTGTCTCAGCTGCGGAAGTATGTTAGTGATCCATCACATGTGTTAGAGGTAGAGAACATAGAGCTGGATGAGTCCTTGTCTTATCTTGAGGTGCCTAAACAGATTCTTGACCGGAATGTTAGGAAAACTAGACATGGTAAGACAGTGTTGCTTAAGGTTCTTTGGTCTAAACATGAGGTTGAGGAGGCTACATGGGAGGCGGAAGAGGCGATGAGGGAGCGGTACCCGTCTCTTTTTTATCAGGTATGTATGGTTACGGGGACGTAACCTTGTTTCTTTTAGAGGGGTAGGAGATGGTCGCGAAGAATTTTTATATGTTTTATGTTAGTTTTGATATAGTTAATAGTTGTTTGAGTCGGGTTGAGTTGGTTTGGGAAGTATGTCCTTGAGTTTCATGTCGTGTTGTGGTTTGTGTTTTTGTGTCGGGAGGATGTTAGTGTGTTGTCTTTTTGGTTGTGGTTCGAACTTCGGGGACGAAGTTCTTTTTAAGGAGGGAAGACTGTAATACTACGGTTTTATGAGTCTGTGGGTACTCTATCGAGTGGGGCTTACTCTGTCAAGTAAGTATGTTTTGTATAAGAAACAGTAGTCTGCTTGTAGGGTACTCGATCGAGTATACTTGACACTCAATCGAGTAAAGGGTACTCGATCGAGTAACTGACTTACTCGATTGAGTAAGTGGTTTTACGGGTGATATTTGACGGGTTTTGTTAATAATGCGGGAATGGTATAAAAGGCTTTCGTCACTTTTCTCAAAACACTTTTACAACCTAAAGGCTTTCAAGAGAAGATTGGGAGTTACGTTGAATCATCCTCGCCGCATTATTAGCAATTCCCGGAGCTAGAAGTGTCGGATTTCGTCGTTCTTTATAACTTTGTGATCCTGCGTCGAGAGTAAGCTTTACATATAACTTTTATATTGTTTTGTTAATGTTGGTTAAACCCTAATTGGGTGATTTGGGGGTTTTTATGATTATATGGTTAAGGTAGTAATTGTATGCATGTATGTATAGGAGGAGGGTTCGTAGAGGAGAGATTTTGAGACAGCTGTTAGATCGTCTGATTCTGTGATTGCTTTCCAGGTAGGGTTTTCCCTACTCAGTATTTATTACATGATGTGCGTGGTGGTTGTATTGTGATCGTTGATTAATTATATTGCTGGTGATTGTGACGGTTGTTGGTTATATTGTTGATTTTTGATTGTATAGTTGTCTGTGATATTCGGGGCGCGTCCCTAGCTGAGTGGAGTCACTTGCGGGAGTGGCTTCACGCCCTTGGTTTTCCTCCTGTGGAACCCGCCACAGGAGGGATGTGCACATTAAGGAAACTTGGGTTATTCGCTTAGTGGTTTATGAGCGGGGATTTGGTGGGTACGGCTGCGGTCCCCCACTGGCGGTGTGGAGTACCTATTGCGATATGTACTCTGGCAGGACTACACACTTTAGTGTGTAGTTAGTTGTGTGGAGATTGATTATGGAGACTGGGGTTTGATGTGACGATTGAGTTGTTTGGCATTTGTTTTATTGTTATTTGTATTGTGTAATTAGTACTGACCCCGTTGTTTATTTTGTAAAACTGTGGTGATCCATTCGGGGATGGTGAGCAGTTGTTGAGCAGGTTTGATATGATGCATTTGGGCTAGCTGGGATGAGTCATCACTTGGCAGTTAGAAGAGTCTTCCGCTGTGTCAGACGATGTCCTTAGTTGTTCAGTTTTGCTAGTAGAGAGTTTTGGATTTGGTTGTATTTCAGTTAACAGTTTTGAGTTTGGACATGTAATCACTTAAACAGTAATTTACCTTTTTAAAGTACGTTTCTTCATTGTCTTATGATTATCATTGCCTCGGGTAACCGAGATGGTGACATTCCTATACCTGAGTGGTCCTGGTAAGGCACTTGGAGTATGGGGGTGTCACAAGAATCCCTAGTGGACCAAGTGATCGACACTCGTTTGAGTAAGGAGTATACTCGACCGAGTGGGAGGCACTCGGTCGAGTGAATTGGTCACTCGGTCGAGTGACACTGTGCAGTACCCGAGAAATGATATTTCGGGATTTCATCTTATCCAAACTCCGTATCCTCTTCATTCTTCGGTAGTGAAATGGCAATGGGCTCGGCTTCTTTTGCTTTGGTAGTAGTTTTGGAGGCACCGTGGTCAGTTACGGGGGTTACTCGATCGAGTACAGGGGTCACTCGATCGAGTACCCTATTTTCACCAAAAGCCGTAGCTGAAAAACAAGAAATATCAGCTTCTGGGTGGATACTCGATCGAGTCCAGGCAGGCTCGATCGAGTACACACTGTTTTCCTCACTTTTTCTTATCCCGTGTTTTATCTTTACTTATTTCTTTCTCGTCATCACTCAACTCCAAGTTACCCAACTCCTTAGGATGCATGTAGGGGACCTCATCTTCATCAATGGGCATCTCCGGACTCTGATAAGTAGTACCGCTCCTCAATGAAATAGCATTAACTTGTTCATGTGCTTGTTTACCTTGAGGAGGAAGGTTGCCAGGCTGTTTTGAGGGATTTTGAACCGCCAATTGAACAACTTGAGTGTCCAACATCTTGTTATGAGCTATAAGTTCAGGAATTTGAGTCGTTTGCTTTTGTTGAATTAGCAACGTTTGTTGCAACAAAGCATTCATCTCTGTCATATCATTACTAGGAGCTTGTTGAAAAGGCTGCATTTGCTGAAAACCTCTTTGATTTTGTCTAACAAAATTCCCTTGTGATTGATTAAAACGATTCTTGGGACTAACATAGACATTCTGCTGCGGGGCTTTATTGAATATGTTCTGACTTGTTTCAGGGAAGAAGTTAGAATATGGAGCACCTGTAACACCCCCTCATACCAAGGTGCCTTACCAGGACCACCCAGCCATAAAAGAGTGTTATCATCTCGGTTGCCCGAGGTTAGTATATATCAAAAGCGTCTGTTCTAACACATTTATTAGAAATACTGAAAAGTGTAAATGTTTACATCAACTAAATCCAAATCCAAAACCAGTGAAATAAATCCAACAGCTGACAACTACAAAGTCATAACTAAGACTCGAGACTGTGATGCTATAACTGGTGAAGACGACTCCCCCATGTTCGCCCAAGCTCACCAAAAGCAATACCTGTCAAGCCTGCTCACCATCCTCGAATGGATCACAGCAGATTCCACAAACAACAACAACGGGGTCAGTACCATTCAATCAATATAAGACAAATGATGCCTGTCGTTGTGTGCACCAAAGATAAATTTATAGTTTCCAAACTACTACTATAGCTAGTGGCAGTCAGGGTCGAACCACAAGGAGGCGATGCAATTAATAGTTGTTCTATTTAAGTCCAAAGGTAACAGTATGTGGGGGTTTGATTTGATTTGGTCTATAGCTAAGGACAATAAAAGACAATAAACTAAATAAACGGATGAAATCAAATATTAAAAGGGTGCTAAAATGGTCGGTTTACTATAGTTTCGGAGGCAGTGTACTAGGTACGTCTAAAACAAACACGTGAGACGGGAAAATAAGAAGTCCTCTCGGTCCATTCTTACAGGTAGCATCTTTCGATCTCGCTACAGGTCCCTAATACCACTAATGCTAAATTTCGTTCTGAAAAGTGGTTTAAAAGGCTAAACTAACTCATCTTTCGATCTTATTAATCTAGTCGTCTTAATTAGGTAGGCTATCTCCCTTCCCTATCTTTCGATCTTTATTGGGTCGGTCGATTCCTAGGCATTTAACTAGTCGCGTGCACTCGATTCGTCAAATATAGCAATTTAATTAATTAAAACGAAGGTAAACTCATGTGGCCAGTCGATCGACCAGGGGACCCAGTCGATCGACCATGGCGCGATTTAGGTCGTACTATTCTACGCCGCCTACTTCTACAGATCCCCTACATCCTAGCACAAGATATTTAGCTACTCATGACCATGATGAAAACAACAATAAAATTAACGAATAAAACTACTGAATTCATGCTTGAAATAATTAAACAAACAAATAACATAAAGCAATAATTTCGGCTTCGGGAGATCTAACCTAGCAATTCTATACTACGAATGAAAGCAAACAAACTGAATATTAAAACAGATGAATACCGTGTAGAAGATTTGCAGAAGAAAGATCAAAACCGAATGCGAAACGAAACTTTATTAACGGACGTAACCTAAACTAATGTATATGTGGAACTTAGTGATAAAACTGAAAATAAAGCTTGATAAAAACTAGATGATTATTCTGAATAACCTAGGTTACGTTATATAGCATATCGCGTAACACTTATTCCTTAACCTAATATACAATGGGCTTCTTAATTCTCGATCGTTTTATTTGCGTCAGATTAGCGGCTTGGTCGATCGACCGCTGGAACCGGTCGATCGACTGGTCTGCACTGAACAGGAGCTACTGAACTCGTGATCTGGTCGATCGACTAAGGGCAGCGGTCGATCGACCGAAGTAGCTGATACTTGTCTTCTAAATTCTCGTGGATTTGTCTTTCGGGCCTCGAAATGCGCACCAAGCTCGTTCCTTGAGTAAATACTTCATGTCAAATGCAATGCAAGGTACTCGGGGACGGATTCGGCTCGATTTCTACTCATTTCCGCATAAATCTGCAATATTACATAAAAATACGAAAGTAGACAAAATGGGGCAAATAGTAGCGTAAAACTACATAATTGAGCTCTGAAATGCGTGTAAAATAGGGTGTAAAACATCATATAAATGACACGCATCAAACTTCCCCAAACCAAACCCTCGCTTGTCCTCAAGCAAGAACTAGACTCGATCCTAAAACCTAATGGAACGAGTTCAATCTCAGAGCGAAATGCAACCGAATAGCCTAAACCAATTTAATGCGACAATTAACAATCAATTAGCAATGTGAATCATGCAAACGAGTTATGAAGCCGTTAAAAACCTGCTGAACCGTCAACTATAGAGACTTATCAAATCGGACTCTCACGGGTCGCTCAAATCACTCAATAAATGCAGGTGAATATATGTAAAAGATAGAAAGAATTCATTTTGTAGTGACTCTCACCTAACTACGACCTATAAGAACATGCCTGCAGTCTAATATGAAAATAATCTCTACAACCGTACATATGCATTCCAACCAAACAAAGGACCATGACACATGCCGAGGTAAATATGGATAAGTGAGGTAATGGGTAAGAAGAGGCTAAGATAAAATTGGATAAAAACAGAGTTAAAAGTCAAGCTAGTAACTAAGGAAACCAAATTATAACAACATCCAACTTCTTGCTCAAAATTAACAATAAAACGGTGCTAATGGCAAGCACAAATCTCGCAATCTCCATAATAATCAATCAACTCCCCATAAGATAGAAATGCAACATGGGAGCAAAAATCGCCATTTAATAAGGACCTTGAATTATGCGAAATGATTTTTTTTCCTCTTTCTTCTCGGGCTTCGGTCGATCGACCATAGGAAGCAGTCGATCGACCGCCATCTACAGTACAACACTCGTTTTTTCTCTTTTTCTTTTTCAGTTCTATTTTCTTTTTTCTTCCTTCCTTCCTTCCTTTTTCATATTCCCAACAACATCTCAAAATGAGCATTAGCGGCCAAAAACAAAGTAACAATCCCAAGAACATAAACTACTAGCTTGACAAGGGCAGGCTAAATGTAGGATGTAGTAAACGGGACAAAAAGAGGCTATTTTTGGCTTTGTGAAGCTTATGGGCAGAATGAATAAAGGAAACCTCTACCACATGTGTCATCGAACCGCAAACCGAATGCACATAGGTATCAAGCAGATTAAGTTCATATTTATGCATATTAATGTAACATGTCTTATAAGGAGTAACTACTCACAATCCTAGATAAACTGGTCATAGATGACACCAGTTATAGGCTCCAATTCTCAGAATATGATGTAGCTTGCCATAAATCTAAGTCAAGTCTCAAGATTCAGCGAGTAAATTAACGAAAACTCGTAGACTATGCATATATGATTCTACTAATAACATGTCAATTAGCAAGGCTCAGGCAAAAACAGATGCAAATGCAATGTCATCATTGAAATACTACCGTTCCGACTCGACCTAAATGCTAAAATAAACGTGAAATTTTTTTGAATTTTTTTGAAATTTTCGATTTTTTTGAGATTTTTTGTATATATAAGGGAAAATAAACAACAATGCAAGACAAAATGTAAACGTGAATGCAAGCAAATGAAATGCAACGCAAAACCCTTCCCCAAACCAAATCACACAATGTCCCCATTGTGCAAAATCATATAATGAAATAAAGGAAAACGGGAATTTGCGTTAAATTAACTAAACAAAAACATGAAGTGAGAACTCGGAGAAACTCACAAGACTTTAAGCGTAGCAAAAGGAAATCTCCCCAAACCAGCGCGAGCTAGGAGGTTTCAGTAGCCAGCAGTGCTACCAATAAGTACCTGAAAAGACAAACAATACCACGCGTAATTACGAGAAAGCAAAGTTGAAGCGGTAATTATGTGCAAAATAAGGAAATGGGAAGAAAACAGAAATGAGTCGGAGAATAGAGTGGAGAAAAGACTCCCTCAAGTCCGCAAATCGACCAAACACAGCAGAGGAATGATCGAAAACAGGTACAGCAGCGGGCAGCGGTCGATCGACCACCCCACCCAGTCGATCGACCATACAGACCAGTCGATCGACTGGAATAGCTGCTGTAACTTTCTGATTTCTTCGAATTAGCTCAATAAATTGAGCCAACATGGTCTATAAACCTGCAAATGCACATAATAGCGCGCCCAAAATTGCGCAAAACCCAAAGTAACAGATTAAAGTGTTTAAAATCTAAGCAAACTTATTAAAATGCGAAGTCTCGCGCACACGGAAAACGGTAAATAGTCTTAAAAAGCAATAAAAAGAATGGTTTATAAAGCATTTGATCAACTAGTAGTTGATCAAAAACGGCCACGGAATAGCCCACTTGCTCGGCTTCTGGCTACAAGAAGTAGCCTCTACAGTGCTCATCTCTTCAGCTGCACTCTTCTCAACTTCAACATCTGCAGAACTCAATGGATCAACAGCTTCAACATCTCCCCAATCAATGACCTCTTCTGACTCGTCAGAATCCAAATCAGACTCCGTCACCTTGACTGGCTCCTCACCGGACTCCTCATCTGTGCCACAGCTAAGACATCCTAAACCGCCTCTTTGAACGATTGGCTCCTTCACAGCTGGAGCAACATGCAGCTCTTCCTTCCCCAAACCAGCTCCTGCAATATCCAAAACAGAGAAATCTTCCTCTTATTTGCTCCCAATCTGGGGCGGAGGTGTCATAGCAGAAACAGGCATAGAGATAGGCATATCAGGAAGCACAAAATAGGATTTCTTTTCAGAAACCGTATTACAAGTGACTGGCCACATGGGGTCTTTCTTCTTGGCTGTCTGGGCAAAGACAATGGAATGCTTCCCTACTTTGAAGGTCAATGTCCCTGAACCAACATCAATAACTGCACCAGCAGTGTGCATAAATGGTCTACCCAGTATGATAGGAATGTGAGCATCCTCGGGCATATCTAGTACAACGAAGTCAACAGGGAAAAAGAACTTCCCTATTTGCACGGGAATGTCCTCTAGGACTCCTATAGGCTGGACCGCAGATCGGTCAGCCATCTGTACTGTCATGTTGGTAACTGCAAACCTAGTCAATTTCAGCTTCCTAGCAAGACTCAAAGGTATAACGCTAATGCTAGCTCCTAGGTCACACAAGGCCTTCTCAATAGAAAAGGTGCCAATACTACATGGGACTGAAAAACTACCTGGGTCTTCTAGCTTATGGGGTTCAGTGTGGGTCAAATAAGAGCATGACTCCTCAGTTAGTGCGACAGTATGCACAGTTTTAAGTGACTTCTTTTTAGATAAAAGTTGCTTCATAAATTTCATGTAAGCAGGCACTTGATTAACTAACTCGAGAAAAGGAACTTGTACGTTTAAGCTACGAATAACATTTTCAAATTTATTAAACGATACCTGTTCCTTTGTCGGCACTAATATTTCTAGATAGGGGGCTGAAAGAAGTAACTTAGCCCTCTCCTCTAAATCTCTCATGCCGGCATCGGTGGATTTAGGCTGAAAATCCACCACCTTCTCTTTGTTGTAGCTTGACCCCTCTTCAGACCGTCTCAAAAATGAACCATTAATCGTCGTCGGGTCATACTTCGGAACCGGGACTGACCCATCAGCATTTGGGTCTTGCCTCAATATTTTCGGAGTAGTCGTACCCCGAAACAAGTGGTCCCTCAAGTTATTAGGCATTGGAGGACGAAAAGACTCAATATCAGCAGTGCTGTCAGTCGATCGACCATGAATGTCAGTCGATCGACTGACTTCTACAGAACGATGAGCTGCATCTTTTCGCGCGGGTGGTCGATCGGTGGGTATGTCGTCGATCGATCGACATACCCCGCTGATCGTCTTTTTCTTGCTATTGTTCGTCACTGCCTTCTTCTTACTTGGTTCCGCCTCATCTTTTTCAGTGGCTTCCTCGACCATAGCGGGCCCATCAAGGGTAGACCCACTCCTCAAGGTAATAGCATTAAGGGTCTCCTTTTGATCAGTCTGTGTCGGTAAATGTCCCGGAGCTCGAGTTGTATTCTTGCTTGCCAATTGAGCAATTTAGCTCTCTAACATCTTCATCCCGGCCTCTCTAGCTTGAGACTCTTTCAGCAACAAGTTTTTCAATTCGGCAAATTCGGAACCTTGGGGTTGCTGCTGCTGTTGAGGAACATACGGAGGCTTTTGGAACTGTTGTTGCTTATGAGGGGGCACATAGTGCTTCTGCTTTCGCCGCTGTGGAGGTGGAGTTGGATTTAGGACATTTTGGCTACTCCACCTCAAGTTCGGATGGGTATTCGGCTCAAAATAAGTATTTGTCTGCCTATAATGTTGAAAGGCAGCACAAGACTCATAGGGATTAGGTCAGTTGTCTGAAACATGTCCTTCTCCTCCACATCTTTTGCAGACGAAAGGAACGTCTGAAACAGCATTCACATGATAGATCCCTCCTTTCGAAGCTCCTCCCAACTCGTACTTATCAAATCTCACCGTAAGAGCCTCTAATGCATCTACGGAAGGGGATTCAGCACTCCTCCTTTGATTTCCCCTGGAATTCCCATACTCAGCTTTATGGGTGGCCAAATCATCAATAATTTTCCACCCCTTAGTCTCTCCAACATTCTCCTGGAATCTGCCACTAGCTGCCGCATCCAGGATAGCCCTCTGATCATCATAAAGCCCATTATAAAATTGATTGCATAGGCTCCATTTCTCAAACCCATGGTGCGGAATGGTTCGCACCAGCTTCTTGAAACGGACCCATGCCTCATGAAAGTTCTCATCAGGACCCTGTTTAAAGCTCGTGATCTGAGCTCTAATGGCATTCGTCTTCGAGGCAGAGAAATACTTCTTGTAGAATGCTAGGGCCAAAGAATTCCAGTCTGTGATCCCATTAGCAGCTCGATCCAGGTCTCTGTACCACTCCCTTGCAGCATCACGAAGAGAGAATATAAACATAGTTTCCTTCTCCTGGTCCTGGGTCACACCGGTTGGTGGGGGTATGGAACAGCAGTAATCAATGAGTGTCTCCATGTGCTTAGCTGCATCTTCATTTGCAGCTCCCCCGAATTGGTTTCTCTCAACCAAGTTAATATAAGAAGGCTTCGGCTCGAATTTTCTGTCTTCCCCTGGTAATGCGAATCCTTTATAAAGATTCGCAGCTGTCGGCTCCGAGTGACTGGCTATACTCGCTTCTTCAGCCATGACTGGAAAATCTGGAGATGTGACGGTTTCAGCTGAAGAAGTGGAAACAGAAGATGAATGTGGATCCTCCTCAAATAGCTCGTTCTCGTAGTAACTGGACAGATTACTCAGCTCTTCCTCTGTGGGCAATACTCTAGATGATCGTCTCAATTCGCGCAAAGTCTTTTCAATCTCAGGATTGAACGGTAGTAATTCACCACCCTGTGACCTGCGCATAAGAAGAAACTACAAGTAGAATATGAGAATAGTTTAAGGAACAGATGTCCCTTAAACTAAGAAAAAGACTAAAAATAAAACAACTAAAAATTTTAAACAATTGCATCCCCGGCAACGGCGCCAAAATTTGTTGCCTGTCGTTGTGTGCACCAAAGATAAATTTATAGTTTCCAAACTACTACTATAGCTAGTGGCAGTCAGGGTCGAACCACAAGGAGGCGATGCAATTAATAGTTGTTCTATTTAAGTCCAAAGGTAACAGTATGTGGGGGTTTGATTTGATTTGATTTGGTCTATAGCTAAGGACAATAAAAGACAATAAACTAAATAAACGGATGAAATCAAATATTAAAAGGGTGCTAAAATGGTCGGTTTACTATAGTTTCGGCGGCAGTGTACTAGGTAGGTCTAAAACAAACACGTGAGGCGGGAAAATAAGAAGTCCTCTCGGTCCATTCTTACAGGTAGCATCTTTCGATCTCGCTACAGGTCCCTAATACCACTAATGCTAACTTTCGTCCTGAAAAGTGGTTTAAAAGGCTAAACTAACTCATCTTTCGATCTTATTAATCTAGTCGTCTTAATTAGGTAGGCTATCTCCCTTCCCTATCTTTCGATCTTTATTGGGTCGGTCGATTCCTAGGCATTTAACTAGTCGCGTGCACTCGATTCGTCAAATATAGCAATTTAATTAATTAAAACGAAGGTAAAATCACGTGGCCAGTCGATCGACCAGGGGACCCATTCGATCGACCATGGCGCGATTTAGGTCGTACTATTCTACGCCGCCTACTTCTACAGATCCCCTACATCCTAGCACAAGATATTTAGCTACTCATGACCATGATGAAAACAAAAATAAAATTAACGAATAAAACTACTGAATTCATGCTTGAAATAATTAAACAAACAAATAACATAAAGCAATAATTTCGGCTTCGGGAGATCTAACCTAGCAATTCTATACTACGAATGAAAGCAAACAAACTGAATATTAAAACAGATGAATACCGTGTAGAAGATTTGCAGAAGAAAGATCAAAACCGAATGCGAAACGAAACTTTATTAACGGAAGTAACCTAAACTAATGTATATGTGGAACTTAGTGATAAAACTGAAAATAAAGCTTGATAAAAACTAGATGATTATTCTGAATAACCTAGGTTACGTTATATAGCATATCGCGTAACACTTATTCCTTAACCTAATATACAATGGGCTTTTTAATTCTCGATCTTTTTATTTGCGCGATTAGCGGTTGGTCGATCGACTGAACCTGGAACCGTCGATCGACTGGTCTGCACTGAACAGGAGCTACTGAACGCGTGATCTGGTCGATCGACTAAGGGCAGCGGTCGATCGACCGAAGTAGCTGATACTTGTCTTCTAAATTCTCGTGGATTTGTCTTTCGGGCCTCGAAATGCGCACCAAGCTCGTTCCTTGAGTAAATACTTCATGTCAAATGCAATGCAAGTACTCGGGGACGGATTCGGCTCGATTTCTACTCATTTCCGCATAAATCTGCAATATTACATAAAAATACGAAAGTAGACGAAATGGGGCAAATAGTAGCGTAAAACTACATAATTGAGCTCTGAAATGCGTGTAAAATAGGGTGTAAAACATCATATAAATGATACGCATCAACAAACAAACAATGTAACCGGCTGATCATCCTCCATAGTAACTGACTACACACCGAAGTGTGTAGCCCTGCCGGATTACCCATCGCAACAGGTAATCCACTCCGCCGGTGGGGGACCGCAACCCATCCTCACCAAGTCCAGCTCATCAAAGAGCGACTATCAATCCCTGCCCCTTAATGTGCACATCCCCTCCCGTGACGGATTCTACGGAGGGCGAACTAGGGTGTGAAGCCACTCCCGCAAGTGACTCCACCACAATCACACACACCACAGCATCACAACTGTCACAACTCCACAACCGTCACAACACGACCACATCACCACCGTCACCGCAACACCCATACTCCGATGATCAGCAGATAACAACAATTACAAAACAAACGCAATCTTAATCAATCAACAGTAACTGAGTAGGGGAAACCCTACCTTAACAATAACAACAATATGGAGAATCGGACAATTAGAATGGCTCCTCTACGAAGTTTTCTCCTATACAATAATCATATAACACAATTACACATTGCACAATTCAGTATTCCCTTTCCCCCAATTCATACATAAAGCAACCCTTAGAATAAATCATCAATGATATGGGGATAAGGACTTACCGACGATGGAACGAGAGATTGAATGCAAGAGCTACGATGAATACACACACAGTAGGAGATTTGGGAGTGATTAGGTTATCGTAAAATGATTAGGTTTGCAAATGACGTTTTTAGAAACTGATTATCGAATATATAAATCCCTAATTACTCCCGAACCTAACCGCTGAAATGATACTCACCAGGCCGGATACTCGGTTGAGTATAGGGCATACTCGGCCGAGTATCCTCTACTCGGTTGAGTATTCATCATACTCGGCCGAGTATTCCTCGGCAGAAGCCAAACAGAAAACAATTTGAACATTACTCGGCCGAGTAGGCTCTACTCAGTCGAGTACTCAGCTTATAAAAATTCGTAGTATTACAGTCTTCCCCCCTTAAAAAGAACTTCGTCCCGAAGTTCACACTCTACCCCAAAAGGAGACACAACAACACATAAAAGACTTCCCAACGAACACTTATCAACACCAAAGAACTACACACAAAGCAGCATAAAACCCACTATCCCGACTCAAAATAAGACAAAACACACACGCGACCATCTCCTACCCCCCTAAAAGACAATGGTTACGTCGTCGTAACCAAACATACCTGATCAAAAAGGTTAGGAAAACGTTCTCGCATAGCTTCCTCGGGTTCCCATGTGGCCTCTTCCACATTGTGATTAGACCAAAGTACCTTGAGTAAGACGGTCTCACCATTCCTTGTCTTACGGACTTTGCGATCTAGAATCTCTTTAGCAACCTCGGCATAGGACAAGGACTCATCAAGCCCGATATTCTCCACCTCAAGTATATGTGACGGGTCACTCACATACTTCTGAAGCTGTGAAACATGGAAAACATTGTGGACTCTGTCCAAAGCTGGTGGCAAGGCTAACCTGTAGGCTACCTCACCTATACGGTCCAAAATCTCATAAGGACCTATAAACTCCTGGCTGAGCTTACCTTTCTTCCCAAACCTCATTACCCCTCGCATAGGTGACACTTTCAGAAGGACCTTGTCACCTACTACGAACTCTATGTCTCTGCGATGCAAATCGGCATAACTCTTCTGGCAATCTTGAGCTGCCCTCATCTTTTGCCGAATCATATGAACTTGTTCAACCATATCTTGTACCAGCTGTGGTCCTAAAACCACAGCCTTAGAACTGTCATCCCAACAAACGGGACTTTGGCACTTCCGTCCAGACAAAGCCTCAAAAGGTGCCATCCCGATACTCGTATGATAACTGTTGTTGTATGAAAACTCAATCAGATCAAGTCTGTCCTCCCAGCTGCCCCCAAACTCCATGACACATGCCCTCAACATGTCCTCTAAGGTCTTGATGGTTCTCTGCGTCTGACCATCGGTTGCCGGATGAAAAGCTGTGCTCATCTTCAAGGTAGTACCCATCAACTCTTGCAGTTCTTGCCAAAACTTGGATATGAACCTCGCATCACGATCAGAAACGATATCCTTGGGTATATCATGTAACCGTATCACATGTCTCCTGTAACCCAATGCCAGCTTCATCTTCGACCAGGTATCTTTCATAGGAACAAAGTGAGCTGACTTGGTTAATCGATCAACAATCACCCAGATCATGTTATTACTTGCTGTGACCTAGGTAACCCCACAATGAAGTCCATAGAGATCGACTCCCACTTCCACTCAGGTACTTCCAAAGACTGAATCTTACCCTGTGGTCTCCTCTGCTCACCCTTGACCCTCTGACAGGTCAAACATCTAGCCACGAACTCAGCTACATCCCTCTTCATGTTTGGCCACCAGAAAGTCTTCTTAAGGTCTTTGTAAAGCTTATCACCACCTGAGTGAACTGAGTAAGGAGTGCAATGAGCCTCCGACAAGATCACTCTCCTCAACTCTGCATCCTCAGGAATACACCATCTCCCATCAAAGCGAACACTCCCATCTGTGTGGATAGAAAATCTGGAAACTGTTCCACTCTCCACTCTTGACTTTCATACCTGAATCTTAGGATCAAGCTCTTGCTTACTTTTGATGTTCTCATACAAGTCTGGCTCTATCGTCAAATCCCCGATGGTATCCCCCTTCCTTATCATGAAGATCCCCATCTGAGACATCTCATCACTTAGCTTCAGCAAGGACATGGCCGTACATAGTGAATGAATGCTCTTCTTACTCAAAGCATCTGCAACAACATTGGTCTTACCCTCGTGATAGATGATCTCCATATCATAATCTCCGATCAGCTCCATCCACCGTCTCTATCGCATGTTAAGCTCCTTCTGAGTGTAGATATACTTTACTCTTATGATCGGAAAACACCTTAAAGGTTGCTCCGTAAAGGTAGTGCCTCCAAATCTTGAGAGCAAAAACAACTGCACCTAGCTCCAGATTATGAGTAGGGTAATTCTTCTCATAGGGCTTTAACTGCCTCGAAGCATAGGCTATAACCTTCCCTGCCTGCATCAAAACACAACCCAGACCATTCTTTGAAGCATCGGTATACACTTCAAAGTTCTCACATCCCTCTGGCAAGGCTAGAATAGGAGCTGTGGTCAAACGTTCCTTTAAGATCTAAAACGCCGTCTCACAACTCTCATCCCAAACAAATCTGGTCTCTTTCCTCATCAAGGCAGTCATAGGCCGCGCTATGGTAGAAAATTCTTTCAGGAACCTCCTGTAGTAGCCAGCAAGGTTTAAGAAACTCTGAATCTCAACAACACTCTTCGGTGATTTCCACTTGGTCACGGCCTCAATTTTGCTAGGATCCACAGACACCCCCTTCTTAGATATCACATGACCCAGAAAAGCCACCTCCTCTGTAATACTACGGATTTTTATAAGCTAAGTACTCGACCGAGTAGAGCCTACTCGGCCGAGTAGTGTCAAGAGTGTAGTCTGTTTGGGTTCTGCCGAGTATAGTGAATACTCGGCCAAGTAGAGGATACTCGGCCGAGTATACACTTTACTCGACCGAGTATCCGATCTGGCGAGTAATATTTCAGCGGTTTGATGCGGGAGTGTTTAGGGTTATTTAATATTGAAAGTCAGTTTCTAAACGTCATTTTACAACCCTAATCATTTTATGATTACTCTAATCACTCCCTAATCACTCCCTAATGCTACACTGTGTATGCAATCGTCGTAGTCCTTGCGTTCAATCTTTCATCCTACTGTTGGTAAGTCCTTATTTCCCATGTCATTTATGTATTTTGCGGGTTTACTGTATATATGGAATTGGGGAAAAGAGGGATTGTGCAATGTGTGATTGTGCTATGTGGTTATTGTATAGGAGAAGACTTCGTAGAGGAGCCTTTCTGATTGTTCGGTTTCCGTATTGCTGTTGTTGCTAAGGTAGGGTTTCTCCTACTCAGTACTGTTAATTGATTGAGATTTCATATGTTTCATAATTGTTGTTATCTGCTGATCATCGAAGGATGGGTGTTGTGGTGACGGTGTTGGTGTGGTTGTGTTGTGACGGTTGTGGTGTTGTGACAGCTGTGATGCTGTGTGTATGTGATTGTGAGAGAGTCACTTGCGGGAGTGGCTTCACACCCTAGTTCGCCCTCCGTGGAACCCGCCACGGGAGGGGATGTGCATATTAAGGGACAGGGATTGTTAGTCGCTCGTTGATGAGCTGGACTAGGTGGGGATGGGATGCGGTCACCCACTGGCGGAGTGGATTACCTGTTGCGATGGGTAATCTGGCAGGGCTACACACTTTGGTGTGTAATCGGTTACTACGGAGGATGATCAGCCGGTTGCATTGTTTGTTTGTCTTGTATTGATTGAATGTTACTGACCCCATTGTTGTTGTTTGTGGTATCTGCTGTGATCCATTCGGGGATGGTGAGCAGGCTTGATAGGTATTGCTTTTGGTGAGCTTGGGCGGTCATGGGGGAGTCGTCTTCACCAGTTCTAGCATCACAGTCTTGAGTCTTAGTTATGATTTTGTAGTTGTCAGACATTGGATTTATTTTATTGGTTTGGATTGGATTTTGTTAATGTAAACATTTACACTCTTCATTATTCTAATAAATGTGTTAGGACAGACGCTTTTGATATATACTAACCTCGGGCAACCGAGATGGTAACACACTTTCATGGCTAGGTGGTCCTGGTAAGGCACCTTGGTATGAGGGGGTGTTACAAAGTGGTATCAGAGCTAAAGATTCCGGCACCTAAAACAAATGAACCTAATGAACTTAGGGAGTCTAAATAAAATAAACCCGGGGAGAGTTGTTTGGAGCTACCGCAAAGACTTGGGAGACGTCCCGGAGTCGCAATTTGGCCCTCGCTAACTCGAGCCGGTCACATGGGGAAGTGTGTTGAGAGTTGTGTCATATATGTGCATGTATGTGAAGGTTAATGGTGGTAATAAGTGATGGTCAGAAATATATATGTGAATTCGTATATATATGGTGAATGGAAAAGTAGTAGAAGAGACGAATATGTGAAATTTGGTGAATCGGTTTTAGCATGAGAATGATTGGCATGATTAGGTGTTTATTATGTGGCATTAGAATCCTGTCGTTATATGTTTGATTGTTGGGATAGAAAGCATGATAGGGGGACACTGTACTATTTTAACCCGTCTTTAGCATGACTCGGCCGAGCAGGGCAGCTACTCGACCGAGTGTTGTTTGGCAGTAAGCAGCAGTTGCTACTGGATGTGTTTACTCGACCGAGTATTTAGGCATACTCGACCGAGTAGAGCATACTCGGCCGAGTGTTGTTTATACTCGACAGAGTATGCGTTTTGTGAATTTGAGGTCGGCTACTGGAGTCGACTATTCGACCGAGTATCAGTGATACTCGACCGAGTGGTCTTTACTCGATCGAGTACTGTCTGGTACTCGGCCGAGTGCTTCTTTGGCGTAAGATTGTTACATTTTGAGCCGTAGGCTTTTGTGCTTACGTTTCTTGTCTCTTATCATCTCAAAATGCCACCTAAAAGAATTGCCGCGCAAATTCAAGCTTCAGAGATGACCATTGATGAGATTGCTCGTATGATTGAGCAACAAGATGCTCTTCTTGAGGCTCTTAAGAATGTGGGAAAGGGAAATGAGAAGCCGGTGGATGCTACTCAGCTTAGCATCATCATTGCCCGCTTCAACCCTCCCACATATGAGGGTGTTGGGGAACCAAAGCTGCTTGAGAAATGGCACCGTGAGATGGAGAGTCTCATGGAAGTAGTCAAGTGTCCTGATGATATGATCGTTGAGCAGGTAGTATATTACCTGAGAGGTGAAGCCGCCGTGTGGTGGAACAACGTCAAGGAGGATGCTAGAGCCTACTACCAGGCTGAGGGTCTGGGAGCTATCCCGTGGTCAGGGTTGAAGAGCGCTATGAGAGAGCAGTTTGCGCCGGAGCATATCCGACACAAGATGAGATCTGAGTTTGATTCCTCCACCATGTCAGAGGAGATGACAGTCACTGAGTACTATCACCGGTTCCTAGAGTTATCTCGCTATGTTGAGGATACGCAGTTGGGACAAAGGGGTTTGGCTCTCCGTTTTGAGAGGGGTCTATCTGCCAAGATCGTGAGCCGTCTGCCAGCTGGGGTTGCTACTGACCTTAAGGAAGTGTACCTGAGAGCGGGCCAAGCTGAGAGGATGGTAGATCTCTCAAAAGAGATTAATGAAAGGGCTGCTGCCGAGAAAAGGAAGGCTGATAGTGGAAACAACAATCAGTCGGGCAACAAGAGGGGTAACTTCAATCACGCCATGGCTTTTTCTGGTGGAGCTGGTTTCTCTGGGGGATCTCGTGGTTGGGGAAAGACTGGTGGTCGAAGTTTGAGTGACAACTCCAACCTTACATGCTTCAACTGTGGTGGTGTAGGCCACAAGAGGCGGGAGTGCACAAGTGGCAAGACCGGCGCAGGTTCGGGAGCTTATCAAAGGAATTTCTCTTAGGGGCCGACTCAGAGCTTTGCTAACAACCGACCGATGGATCATGGGGCAACAGAGGTGGACAGAGCAACCACGGTAGTTATAACCGCAGCGGTGGTGGATCTTATCAGCGTTAGAACAACAGCGCCACCAAGGATTCGGCAGCCAAGCCGAGCACCTCCAATGCTTCGGTCCAAGGGAGAGGACAGAAAAAGAGTGGGAAGCTCTTCATGATGGACAAGCAGGAAGCGCAAAATGATGCACATGTAGTCACCGATACCTTTCTTGTTCATAATGTACCGTCTTTTGTTTTGTTTGATTCGGGGGCAACACATTCTTTTGTGTCTAGGAGTCATGTCTCGTCTATGGGTTTGGGGAAGTTTGAGGTTGTAAAGGATGACGTGTTCATACCTTCTGGGGAGTCTGTGTCGTGTCTCAAGTTATATAAGGGAGTGTCTATGGTAGTTGGAGGGGTAGATTTACCGGTAGACCTGTTAGAGTTTCCTATGGATGGGTTTGAGGTGATTGTCGGGATGGATTGGTTGGGTAAGTATGATGCCAAGATAGATTGTCGACAAAAGAAAGTGTCTTTGAGGGGTCCAAAGGGTGTTAGGGTGTCCTATAGAGGGTTTGTGGTAAAACCTAAGTGTAAGTTCATAGCTGTGATGACTTTAAAGTCATATCTGAGGAAGAAGTGCCCCCTGATTCTTTGTCATGTGAGAGATGGCCGAGTAGAGTCACAATCAGCTGCTGAGATACCAGTAGTGGGAGAGTTTGATGATGTCTTTCCTGAGGAGATACCGGGGTTACCACCAAAAAGGGATGTTGATTTCAGTGTGGAGCTTAAACCAGAAACAGGTCCTATATCCAAAGCACCTTACCGTATGGCACCTAAAGAGTTAGTTGAGTTGAAAAAACAGTTACATGAGTTGTTAGACAAGGGTTATATCCGACCAAGTGTGTCACCGTGGGGAGCCCCAGTTCTGTTTGTGAAGAAGAAAGATGGGAGCATGAGGCTATGCATCGATTACCGAGAGTTGAACCGTGTCACAGTGAAGAACAAGTATCCTTTGCCTAGGATCGATGACTTGTTTGATCAGCTAAGTGGAGTGGGTGTGTTTTCCAAGATTGACCTGAGGTCAGGGTATCATCAACTGAGGATAGCAGATGAGGATATTCCAAAGACAGCGTTCCGATCTCGATATGGTCATTATGAGTATGTGGTGATGCCTTTTGGGTTGACCAATGCACCAGCATCATTCATGGATTTGATGAACCGGATCTTTACACCGTTCTTGGACAGGTTTGTGGTTGTTTTCATCGATGACATCTTAGTCTATTCCAAGACTAAGGAAGAACATGAGGAGCACTTGAGGATGGTTCTGCAGACTCTGAGAGAGAATCAACTCTATGCCAAGCTATCTAAGTGCGAGTTCTGGTTGGAGGAAGTGGCTTTTCTGGGTCATGTGATATCTAAGAAAGGGGTGTCTGTGGATCCTAGCAAGATTGAGGCCGTGACCAAGTGGGAATCACCGAAGAATGTTGCCGAGATTCGGAGTTTCTTAGGCCTTGCTGGCTATTACAGGAGATTTGTAAAAGATTTCTCTACTATAGCGCGGCCTATGACTGCCTTGATGAGGAAAGAGACCAGATTTGTTTGGGATGAGAGTTGTGAGACGGCGTTTCAGACCTTAAAGGAACGTTTGACCACAACTCCTATTCTAGCTTTACCAGAGGGATGTGAGAACTTTGAGGTATACACCGATGCTTCAAAGAATGGTCTGGGTTGTGTTTTGATGCAGGCAGGGAAGGTTATAGCTTATGCTTCGAGGCAGCTAAAGCCATATGAGGAGAATTACCCTACTCATGATCTGGATCTGGGTGCAGTTGTTTTTGCTCTTAAGATTTGGAGGCATTACCTTTATGGAGCAACCTTTAAGGTGTTTTCTGATCATAAGAGCCTAAAGTATATCTACACTCAGAAGGAGCTTAACATGCGACAGAGACGGTGGATGGAACTGATCGGAGATTATGATATGGAGATCATCTATCACGAGGGTAAGACCAATGTTGTTGCAGATGCTTTGAGTAGGAAGAGCGTTCATTCTCTATGTACGGCCATGTCTTTGCTGAACCTGAGAGATGAGATGTCTCGGATGGGGATCTTTATGATAAGGAAGGGGGATACCATCGGGGATTTGACGATTGAGCCAGACTTATATGAGAACATCAAGAGTAAGCAAGAGCTTGATCCTAAGATTCAGGAATGGAAGTCAAGAGTGGAGAGTGGAACAGTTTCCAGGTTTTCTATCCATGCAGACGGGAGTGTCCGTTTTGATGGGAGATGGGGTGGCCCTGAGGATGCAGAGTTGAGGAGAGTGATCTTGTCGGAGGCCCACTGCACTCCTTATTCGGTTCACCCGGGCAGTGACAAGCTTTACAAAGATCTTATGAAGACTTTCTAGTGGCCAAACATGAAGAGGGATGTAGCTGAGTTCGTGGCTAGATGTTTGACCTGTTATAGGGTCAAGGGTGAACAAAGGAGACCACATGGTAAGATTCAGTCTTTAGAAGTACCCGAGTGGAAGTGGGAGTCAATCTCTATGGACTTCATTGTGGGATTACCTAGATCACAGCAAGGTAATAACGTGATCTGGGTGATAGTTGATCGGTTAACCAAGTCAGCCCACTTTGTTCCTATGAAAGATAAGCTAAGTCAGAAGTTTATAGGTCCTTATGAGGTTTTGGACCGTGTAGGCGAGGTAGCCTACAGATTAGCCTTGCCACCAGCTTTGGATAGAGTCCACAATGTTTTTCATGTTTCACAGCTTCAGAAGTATGTGAGTGACCCGTCACATATACTTGAGGTGGAGAATATCGAGCTTGATGAGTCCTTGTCCTATGCCGAGGTTCCTAAAGAGATTCTTGACCGCAAAGTTCGTAAGACAAGGAATGGTGAGACTGTCTTACTCAAGGTACTTTGGTCTAATCACAATGTGGAAGAGGCCACATGGAAACCCGAGGAAGCTATGCGAGAACGTTTTCCTAACCTTTTTTATCAGGTATGTTTGGTTACGGGGACGTAACCATTGTCTTTTTAGGGGGGTAGGAGATGGTCGCGTGTGTGTTTTGTCTTACTTTGAGTCGGAATAGTAGGTCTTCTGATGTTTTGTGTAGTTCTTGGGTGTTGTTAAGCGTTCTTTGGGAAGTCTTTTTGTGTGTTGTGTGTCTTGTTTTAGAGTAGAGTGTGAACTTCGGGACGAAGTTCTTTTTAAGGGGGGAAGACTGTAATACTACGGATTTTTATAAGCTGAGTACTCGACCGAGTAGAGCCTACTTGGCCGAGTAGTGTTAAGAGTGTAGTCTGTTTGGGTTCTGCCGAGGAATACTCGGCCGAGTATAGTGAATACTCGGCCGAGTAGAGGATACTTGGCCGAGTATACACTTTACTCGACCGAGTATCTGGTCTGGCGAGTAATATTTCAGCGGTTTGATGCGGGAGTGTTTAGGGTTATTTAATATTGAAAGTCAGTTTCTAAACGTCATTTTACAACCTTAATCATTTTACGATTACTCTAATCACTCCCTAATCACTCCCTAATCACTCCCTAATCCTCCACTGTGTGTGTAATCGTCGTAGTCCTTGCGTTCAATCTTTCATCCTACTGTTGGTAAGTCCTTATTTCCCATGTCATTTATGTATTTTGCGGGTTTACTGTATATATGGAATTGGGGAAAAGGGGGATTGTGCAATGTGTGATTGTGCTATGTGGTTATTGTATAGGAGAAGACTTCGTAGATGAGCCTTTCTGATTGTTCGGTTTCCGTATTGCTGTTGTTGCTAAGGTAGGGTTTCTCCTACTCAGTACTGTTAATTGATTGAGATTTCATATGTTTCATAATTGTTGTTATCTGCTGATCATCGGAGGATGGATGTTGTGGTGACGGTGTTGGTGTGGTTGTGTTGTGACGGTTGTGGTGTTGTGACAGCTGTGATGCTGTGTGTGTGTGATTGTGGTGGAGTAACTTGCGGGAGTGGCTTCACACCCTAGTTCGCCATCCATGGAACCCGCCACGGGAGGGGATGTGCACATTAAGGGACAGGGATTGTTAGTCGCTCATTGATGAGCTGGACTAGGTGGGGATGGGCTGCGGTCACCCACTGGCGGAGTGGATTACCTGTTGCGATGGGTAATCTGGCAGGGCTACACACTTCAGTGTGTAGTCGGTTACTACGGAGGATGATCAGCCGGTTGGATTGTTTGTTTGTCTTGTATTGATTGAATGGTACTGACCCCGTTGTTGTTGTTTGTGGTATCTGCTGTGATCCATTCGGGGATGGTGAGCAGGCTTGACAGGTATTGCTTTTGGTGAGCTTGGGCGGTCATGGGGGAGTCGTCTTCACCAGTTCTAGCATCACAGTCTTGAGTCTTAGTTATGATTTTGTAGTTGTCAGACATTGGTTTTATTTTATTGGTTTGGATTGGATTTTGTTAATGTAAACATTTACACTCTTTATTATTCTAATAAATGTGTTAGGACAGACGCTTTTGATATATACTAACCTCGGGCAACCGAGATGGTAACACACTTTCATGGCTAGGTGGTCCTGGTAAGGCACCTTGGTATGAGGGGGTGTTACATCCTCCAACCAGAACTCGCACTTAGATAGCTTGGCATATAGTTGATTCTCTCTCAGAGTCTCCAAAACCATCCTCAGGTGCTCTTCATGTTCTTACTTAGTCTTGGAACAGACTAAGATGTCGTCGATGAAAACAACCACAAACCTATCCAAGAACGGTGTAAAGATCCGGTTCATCAAATCCATGAAAGCTACTGGTGCATTGGTCAACCCAAAAGGCATCACCACATACTCATAATAACCATATCGAGATCGGAACGCTGTCTTTGGAATATCCTCATCTGCTATCCTCAGTTGATGATACCCTGACCTCAGGTCAAACTTGGAAAACACACCCGCTCCACTTAGCTGATCAAACAAGTCATCGATCCTAGGCAAAGGATACTTGTTTTTCACTATGACACGGTTCAACTCTCGGTAATCGATGCATAGCCTCATGCTCCCATCTTTCTTCTTCACAAATAGAACTGGTGCTCCCCACGGTGACACACTTAGCCGGATATAACCCTTGTCTAACAACTCATGTAACTGTTTTTTCAACTCAGCTAACTCTTTAGGTGCCATACGGTAAGGTGCTTTGGATATAGGACTTGTTCCTGGTTTAAGCTCCACACTGAAATCAACATCCCTCTTTGGTGGTAACCTCGGTATCTCCTCAGGAAAGACATCATCAAACTCTCCCACTACTGGTATCTCAGCAGCTGATTGTGACTCTACTCGGCCATCTCTCACATGACAAAGAATCAAGGGGCACTTTTTCCTCAGATATGACTTTAAAGTCATCACAACTATGAACTTACACTTAGGTTTTACCACAAACCCTCTATAGGACACCCTAACACCCTTTGGACCCCTCAAAGACACTTTCTTTTGTCGACAATCTATCTTGGCATCATACTTACCCAACCAATCCATCCCGACATCACCTCAAACCCATCCATAGGAAACTCTAACAGGTCTACCGGTAAATCTACCCCTCCAACTACCATAGACACTCCCTTATACAACTTGAGACACGACACAGACTCCCCAGAAGATATGAACACGTCATCCTTTACAACCTCAAACTTCCCCAAACCCATAGACAAGGCATGACTCCTAGACACAAAAGAATGTGTTGCCCCCGAATCAAACAAAACAAAAGACGGTACATTATGAACAAGAAAGGTATCGGTGACTACATGTGCATCATTCTGTGCTTCCTGCTTGTCCATCATAAAGAGCTTTCCACTGCTTTTCTGCCCTCCTCCCTGGACCGAAGCATTGGAAGTACTCGGCTTGGCTGCCGAATCCTGGGTGGCGCTGTTGTTCTAACGCTGATAAGATCCACCACCGCTGCGGTTATAACTACCCTGGTTGCTCTGTCCACCTCTGTTGCCCCATGATCCATCGGTCGGTTGCTAGCAAAGCTCTGAGTCGGCCCTTGAGAGAAATTCCCTTGATAAGCTCCCGAACCTGCTCCGGTCTTGACACTCGTGCAATCCCACTTCTTGTGGCCTACACCACCACAGTTGAAGCATGTAAGGTTGGAGCTGTCACTCAAACTCCGACCACCAGCTTTTCCCCAACCACGAGATCCCCCGGAGAAACCAGCTCCACCAGAAAAAGAATTGGCATGGTTGAAGTTGCCCTTCTTATTGCCCGACTGATTGTTGCTTCCACTGTCAGCCTTTCTTTTCTCGGCAGCAGCCCTTTCATTAATCTCTCTTGAGAGATCTACCATCCTCTCAGCTTGACCCGCTCTCAGGTACACTTCCTTAAGATCAGTGGCGACTCCAGCTGGTAGACGGTTCATGATCTTAGCAGACAGACCCCTCTCAAAAAGAAGACCCAAACCCCTTTGTCCTAACTGCATGTCCTCAACATAACGAGACAACTCTAGGAACCGGTGATAGTACTCGGTGACTGTCATCTCCTCTGTCATGGTGAAGGAATCGAACTCAGATCTCATCTTGTGTCGGATATGCTCCGGCACAAACTGCTCCCTCATGGCGCTCTTTAACCCTGACCAAGGAATAGCCCCCAGACCCTCAGCTTGGTAGTAGGCTCTAGCATCCTCCTTGACGTTTTGCCACCACACGGCGGCTTCGCCTCTCAGGTAGTATACTACCTGTTCAACGATCATATCATCGGGACACTTGACCACTCCCATGAGACTTTCCATCTCGCGGTGCCATTTCTCGAGCAGCTTTGGTTCCCCAACACCCTTATATGTGGGTGGGTTGAAGCGGGCGATGATGATGCTAAGCTGAGTAGCATCCACCGGTTTCTCCGTCCCCTTTCCCACATTCTTGAGAGCCTCAAGGAGAGCATCTTGTTGCTCAATCATACGAGCAATCTCGTCAATGGTCATCTCAGAAGCTTGAATTTGCGCGGCAGTTCTTTTAGGCGGCATTTTGAGCTGATAAGAAACAAGGAAACGTAAGCACAAAAGCCTACGGCTCAAAATGGGTGTGACCTTCCGCCAAAGAAGCACTCGGCCGAGTACACAGCAATACTCAGTCGAGTAGTCTACTCAAGTAGCCAACGTCAAATTCACAAACTCATACTCGGTCGAGTATAAAACATCACTCGGCCGAGCATGCTCTACTCGGCCGAGTATGCCTAAATACTCGGTTGAGTAAACATATCCAGTAGCCACTGCTACTTACTGTCAAACAACACTCGGTCGAGTGCCTGGTTACTCGGCCGAGTACCCCCCTACTCGGTCGAGTACCTGCCCTGCTCGGCCGAGTCATGCTAAATGAGCTACAACAATACATAGTATCCTCTATCATGCTTTTTACCTCAACAAACAAACATATAACAACAGGAATTCGAATGCCACATAATAAACATGTAATCATGCCAATCATTCACGTGTTGAAACCGTTTCACCAAATTTCACATATTTATTTCTTCCACTTCGTTTGAATTCTCAATATACTTTTACGGGTTCCACATACACATTCCTACCATTACATGTTCCCACCATTGACCTCCACATACATGCACATATATGACACAACTCTCAACACACTTCCCCACGTGACCGGCTCGAGTTAGTGAGGGCCAAATTGCGACTCCGGGACGTCTCCCGAGTCCTTGCGGTAGCTCCAAACAACTCTCCCCGGGTTCATTTTATTTAGACTCCCTAAGTTCATTAGGTTCATTTGTTTTAGGTGCCGGAATCTTCGGCTTTGATACCACTTTATACCAAGGTGCCTTACCAGGACCACCCAGCCATGAAAGAGTGTTACCATCTCGGTTGCCCGAGGTTAGTATATATCAAAAGCGTCTGTCCTAACACATTTATTAGAAATGATGAAAAGTGTAAATGTTTACATCAACTAAATCCAAATCCAAAACCAATGAAATAAATCCAACAGCTGACAACTACAAAGTCATAACTAAGACTCGAGACTGTGATGCTATAACTGGTGAAGACGACTCCCCCATGACCGCCCAAGCTCACTAAAAGCAATACCTGTCAAGCCTGCTCACCATCCCCGAATGGATCACAGCAGATTCCACAAACAACAACAACGGGGTCAGTACCATTCAATAAATATAAGACAAACAAACAATGTAACCGGCTGATCATCCTCCACAGTAGCTGACTACACACCGAAGTGTGTAGCCCTGCCGGATTACCCATCGCAATAGGTAATCCATTCCGCCGGTGGGGGACCGCAGCCCATCCCCATCAAGTCCAGCTCATCAACGAGCGACTATCAATCCCTGTCCCTTAATATGCACATCGCCTCCCGTGACGGGTTCCACAGAGGGCGAACTAGGGTGTGAAGCCACTCCCGCAAGTGACTCCACCACAATCACACACACCACAGCATCACAGCTGTCACAACACCATAACCATCACAACACGACCACATCACCACCGTCACCGCAACACCCATACTCCGATGATCAACAGATAACAACAATTACAAAACAAACGCAATCTTAATCAATCAACAGTAACTGAGTAGGGGAAACCCTACCTTAACAATAACATCAATATGGAGAATCGGACAATTAGAATGGCTCATCTACGAAGTCTTCTCCTATACAATAATCATATAACACAATTACACATTGCACAATTCACTATTCCCTTTCCCCCAATTCATACATAAAACAACCCTTAGAATAAATCATCAATGACATGGGGATAATGACTTACCGACGATGGAACGAGAGATTGAATGCAAGAGCTACGATGGATACACACACAGTAGGAGATTTGGGAGTGATTAGGTTATCGTAAAATGATTAGGTTTGCAAATGACGTTTTTAGAAACTGATTATCGAATATATAAATCCCTAATTACTCCCGAACCTAACCGCTGAAATAATACTCGCCAGACTAGATACTCGGTCGAGTATTCATCATACTCGGCCGAGTATTCCTCGGCAGAAGCCAAACAGAAAACACTTTTAACATTACTCGGCCGAGTAGGCTCTACTCGGTCGAGTACTCAGCTTATAAAAATCCGTAGTATTACAGCACCTTGCTTAAAAGACTGAAAAGCTTGGACCTGTTCAATTGTACTCATACATTTGGCCGCAGTGTGGCCATCAATCCCACATCTTTCATAGGACACTTCTTGTTGAACCATGACATGAACCGTTTGCTGCTTTTCCAAAGATTGAGATGTCTTTAATTCGGCTATTTAAGCAGTTAGGGCCTCTAGCTGTGCCGCAACGACATTAACCGATTCACTCCCTCTCTTACTACCTCTGGGGTTACCATACTCAGCAGTGTGAGTTAGATATGGCAATGCGGGCCGGGCTAAGGCGGACGGCATGGGCACGACACGAGTCCGGTACAGGCATGACACGGCACGGATGAATAATACTGACGGCACGGGCACGACACGAACGGGTTGGAGGCGGGCCACGACTGCGTTTTTTGCAAATTCCCATGCCCAGGCACGGCACGGCTCAAGCACGGAGGGTCTGGCATGAACCAGGCACGGTCCGAGATTTGGCCCGTTTCTTAATTATTTAATTTTATTCCTTTCTTTAATATCGTTTTTTAATTATTTAATTAAATCTAGTACATTAAAAATACAAATAATCAACTAATAAGACATCAAGTACATCAATATTTAATAAAATATAAATTTAAATCATTAATATTCGTTATTTATATAAATAAAAAAGTATTTAGAAAAAAAATACTAAGACTATTGAGCCGGCCCACGTGCTAGGCACGATTAGCCCATGGGCCAGGCAAGGCCCAAGCACGAAACTGGGCGTACCAGGAGCGGGCCGCGACGAGAGTTTGGGTGAGTGGGTCAGGTACGGCACGACACGACCAGCACAATATCTGTGCCTGGGCTGGGCCATTTTTGGGGGAAAGGCACGATGGGCCGACCCAGTACGGCCCAATGCCAACTCGTGTGAGTAGCTATCTGATCGATCATCTTCCAAGCAGTATCATCATTGGTATCATCCTGGAATTTCCCATTAGCTGAAGAATCAAGTAAAGCTCGATGATCATCTTCCAAGCAGTATCATCATTGGTATTTTATTTTTGACTTTCAACTACCTTTCATTTCTTGTTTTTGCAAAAAACTACCAGAATTCCACTTTCGGCGAATAAAGTCAAATTTCCGGTGTTGACTTCCTGTTTTCTCCCATTTTCACACATATAACCCAGATTTCTCCATTTGTTCACCCTACAAAATGTGAAAAAACTCCTCTCTATGCCCAACACCTTATCAAAAGTCTCTTCCATCTCAATCTCCCTTTCCATCTCCGTCGTAAAATCACCTTTACTGCCACCTTCAACTACGTCTTTACATTTCGACAACCTTAGCTTATAGACTACTCACGATTCATCAACCTAATGTCCATGAGTCCATCTCAGACATATTAAAGTACCCTCTTTTCTCTTCATGGCGAAGATGGTGGGTATAAGAAAACTAGTGAGATAGTAGACAAGTAATCCTAAGAGTGAATACATGATTATTTTCGAATAGTTAACACTAGGCGACTTTGTTTGCCCATAATAAATCATTATTGTTCAAGAAGTATTTACCATGTTCTTATAAATTTTCACGGTGGTTTGTTTGACGAATTAGGATTTTGATTCGGGTAAGAGATGGACAAATTGAGGTTATTAATGTTGGGTTTAATCAATATTTATCATCAATTAGGTTTACGAAGTAAAACATTAAATTTAACATGAAAATGACGACTCAACGTCAGAGAGTTGACTTTTTTAGTCGGAAGTGGAATCCTGGTAGTATTTTGCAAAAAGAAGAAATGAAAGGTAGTTGAAATCTAAAAATAAAATGAAATATAGTTGTTCACAAATGACCCTTAATAAAAGATAGTTTCTGACAAAAAAACCCATATAAAAATAAAGGGATTAATATACATGAATGACACCAGAGAGGGCAATTGTGACACCTCATAACTTGATAGAAATTGGTATTGAAATTTTTTGACCCGATTTAAACTATTACATGGTCGTCAATCGAACTTATCGAACACTTAGCAACCGTCAACCGACCAATTGTCCGACCAAACTCGATCCGGCCCCCAAATGTACATGACTCGAATCTATCCGACATCATATAAACCCGAACCCGTAACACAACTAGACTCGACCCACCCGATTGCCAACTCGAGTTTTGGGGGAGATTTGAGAAGAAACGGGGCTTATTCCATAAACCACCTCTGAGTTTGATGTATGGACTAATGGGCCTATCAGTGACAGCGAAAAACCTAGCCCATAAAAGAAGGTGGAATATAAATACAGAGTCTCAACACACAGAGAACACCATTTCCTCGTTAGTGTCTAGGGTTTATCTTCGCCGCACAGCCAAGAGCAACAGCAGAAGAAGTAGAAGTAAGGAATCATGGGTCGTATGCACAGCCGCGGTAAGGGGATGTCAGCCTCAGCCCTACCTTACAAGCGTAGCCCACCTGCTTGGCTGAAGACCACATCTCCTGATGTAATCTACTTTCTTCTCTTTCTCTACCGACTTTATTCTTTTTGTTTGAAATAATATTAAATTGTGTTGAATATGTTGTGTAGGTTGAAGATAACATATGTAAGTTTGCGAAAAAGGGTTTGACACCATCTCAGATTGGTGTGATTCTTAGGGATTCACATGGTATTGCTCAGGTCAAGAGTGTTACTGGTAGCAAGGTCCTTCGTATCCTCAAGGCTCACGGTATCCATTTCTTTATTCATTTATTTGCTGGATTCATTTATCAACATTACGTTTGCTGTTATGCGTTTCAATGGCATGCCGTTTCTTGGAAATGTTTGGTAGCTTGATCCGAGTTGTCCTTTTTCATTCTAGCTCATTCTTCTGCTGTTTCTGTGTATCTTAAGTTGTCCTCAATGTCAATATGAATTGTTGCACATGATGTTTGCATATTTACAGATCAGATAGAAAATGTTAAGCGTTTTGTGGTAGATGTTTACATATTTACAGATGATAGGATGAACTTATATCCGTGTTTCTAGACTGTCAACTAAATCAACACACACAAACTACTTAAATTATGTTTAATGCATCAACTTTTTTGCGACTGTACACCCCCTACCTACCATGAGAGATTACATAAATGGAATACCAGTTATAGTTATTGCCACTTGATGGAATGTATAAAAACTCGCAATGCTATTTAGCCTGAATTTTGGACAGTGTAAGTCTTTTCTTGTAATGTGGCTTGTCCGCATGTATTCCCTAGTTGCTTATTTTTAGACGATTGAACCTTTTCCTTATGTCGGAGGTGAAGGAACAATTAATTTGGGAGAAAAATCGTACAGTTGAAATGATTCTACTTGTTCCTTGGCTTTAGCATTTAACATACACGTATGTGAGATGTTTAGCAAACTGGCATTGGAATTCATCGTGGAGTACCTCGTACCTTCATTTCCTATCCGACTGATACTTAATATGCTTTTTTTTTCTTTTTTCTTTTTTTTTTTTACATTCAACATATGGATATGGATTCTGATTCTTGTGATCAAGTAATCTGCAACAACTAAATATGCATTTAGTTTGATTGTTAAGACAGTCAACATGTAATTGCCTATTTTGGGAACAGCTTGTTTCGTGGAATGGAATGTGCATTGTGTGAGTTGTTTCTCTAGTGAATTTATTAAATTTTGAGGTTAGTTTGAAATATGCCTTGCGTGTGTCAATAGGACTTGCTCCTGAAATCCCCGAGGATCTGTACCATCTGATCAAAAAGGCAGTTGCCATCCGTAAGCACTTGGAGAGGAACAGGAAGGATAAGGACTCAAAGTTTAGGCTCATTTTGGTTGAGAGCAGGATTCACAGGCTTGCTCGCTATTACAAGAAGACCAAGAAGCTCCCTCCCGTCTGGAAATAGTTAGTTTCTCTCCCCTGTTTTGACTGATTAAACTTTTGTTTTCTGTGTTTTACAATTCGTCTTTCATCTTTAACTGACAAAATGCAATCTATTTTCCTGCAGCGAGTCAACCACCGCCAGTACCCTTGTCGCTTGAATGTGCTTTTTTTGCTTAGGACAACTGAGGCTTGAAGGTGATGCTTTCTTGAAGCTGTTAAAAGGAGTGCTTGTTTTCTTTTGTATGGACTGTAGCTTATGACTTTAATCCTGTTCTAGTTATGACACTCCTTGTTTCCAAAGAGATGTATGATTTGCTTGCATTTCTTAACCAGATTTTTGCGTCCATTTGATATATTCCGGTTACTATTATGTCTGCCCGTCTTAGATATTATTTTGCTACTGATGCTCAGCCTAAATGAAAAATTTGGGGTTTATTTGTTTTGAGGTTGGCCTGCATTCTTTTTCGTTGCATTTTTAAGAAGCATAAATAGGTTGTTAGGTACTTGCACCTTGCAATGGAGCTTGAAAACGCTCTACTTCTAGAATTTCCTTGTTGATGCATCAGAACATTGAAACCAATTTGATTAAGGACAATCATCTACTTGTTCCTGAGTAGGCCGTCTTGATCTCTTGCAAGTTTATTCTTTACGCTGCTTGATTGACTTAACATATAGGCACAATTTTGTCTATACAACGCCGCTTTTTTATATTTTCCTTCATTAAATTAAATTTTCAGCATAAATATAAGATTAAGTGATACACAATCTCTGTTTTTTGAGATTGAAATCTGGTTTGCCTACACCTTTTTGTTTTGCCTGCATTCTTTTTCGTTGCCTCCTATTTTAAGCTTTATGTGGTCAGTTCCTCTATTTTCTACCTTATTACGGAGTAATAGAGAAATGATGTTAATAAATTTTGGTCCTTGTTTGCTCGTTTATTGTCCTATCTGATGTAGGCCGAGGTTCTGTAAATATAAGCTGTTTAATACAAACGAGTTAGTATCAAGTGCAAATGTACAACTTAGGGGTCGTTTGGTTACCCATTCTAAAACACATGAATTGTAATTCATGGGATTTGCAAAATGGGGGAGTTGTTTGTTTGCCTCAAATCACATGAATTGAAGTTCCATAGGAACTCAAATTCCTCCATGATGTGGGAAGTTGTTTACCTAGGTCCCCCTAGGTAAGTGGAAATTCCTGTGGAATTCACTTCCCACATTCCAACCAAACAACTTTTTCCCATTTCATGTGATTTATAAAATCATGGGATCTCTTAATTCCTTGGAACTTCGATTCCTTTAGCGAACCAAACGACCCCTTAGTTGGACGGTGACAGTTTACCATTGGTTGGAATACATTTAACACACAACCTTGAATTTAAGCTTAACAATTGGGATTCACAACTTAACCCACATTTAAAACAACTGCCTTACACATTACCAAAGATTAGAAGCTAGGGGATATCAACGAGATTTAAGAGATACAGTAGAAAGAACAACGAGGAACATAAACAAGAGAGCAGCCACAAAAGAAGCAACTACAGCACCACTTGATCTCTGGCAAAAATTCCCAAATTGCTGGCATATTGCTATCCAGTTTGTGTTGCTGTTTCCTTTGTGGGCCAAATACACTATTGCTGCTGCCGCCGCTGCTGCTGATGTGGTCAAGGTTGCTGCTATCTGCCAGACGAAAAATTCAGGGGTTCAATTACATTTGTGGCTCATGTTATTCATTTAGTTTCAATACTATCACGTTGTTATTAGTAACCTAGTGACTTGATATTATTGAAGTTGGATAGAAACTGAGAAGCGAAAACTTGAAACTTACAGCGTCAAAAGTAACAAGAACAAGTCTTGGGGCCTTGGCTAAAGGCCTGGCTATTGTGACAATGGAGAATGGGATTGACAGTACAACATATGTGGCTGCTACTGCATTACCTATCACGAAGTACCTGCAAACAACCCGCTTTTGTAACAAACTAAGTGTATGGTCTTGAAAAGTGTTAAAATGTTGTCGGTGAAAAGCACATACATGCATTCTCGAGAAATTTCAATATGATAACACAGGGTTTATAAATGAACGAACATACGTGAAAGTAGGAAGATCATAGTATCTAGCTTGAAACTGGAAGAATTGGGTGAAGAAAGGGAGAGTTTGATTAGTGGTTCCCATGGCGACCGAGGCTGCAAGAAGAGCTGCAAGAGCGATCAACCTTATCACTAAATCAATGACGGCTATTCCCCGGTTCACAGAACCACCACTACTACCACTATCATGATGTGCCTCCCTCGCAACCTTTCCAATAAAAGGAGTTTCCATAATGGGAACTTTTCCCTTGGTGTTGCGCTTCTCGCTTGTCTCACCTTCTACCTCAAGGGATGAGTAGTGCTGCTGTTCCTGTTCCTCTGCAAGCTTCACCATTTTCAAGGACTTGAAGAGATAAAGTGAGAAGAGTAGGAAGAGCGAACAAGTTAGAGAAGCTTGTAAGAGAGAAAAGACGATTACAAGTGTTGTGAAAATGGTGATTGTTGCAGGAGACATTATATAGGATGATATGGGAGGAGTTGGAATGTGGTATCGATGTAGGGTCTTTAATTTTGGTTTATTTCATGCATATAGGATTGGTTATGGTGGAGTTGGCGCTAATTAAGAACTAATCCTATTTAATTAGTACTTCGTAAAGTATGATGATCAATGGCTAAATGGGTAGTTAAGCTTACGTTTGGATATTTGTTTAAAGTCAAATATAAAAGACGAAACCAGCCTTAAAAGAATGTGGGAGTGAAATGATGGATTGGGTCTGATTTTATGTACATCGGCTAGTAAGTTTGTTGAGTAGGTTGACCCTGTTTACTGTAGCATGGTCTTTGTTACAAACTTACGTGATACTCTCTTGGCATAATGTGCTTTCTGTTGTGAAATAAAGGGAAAGAGAATTATAGAGAGAAGTTAGAGAGAAAGAATGAGAGATAAAACTGTATTCTTATTCTATTAAGAAGGGTATATATATACAATGAGATGAAGTTTCCATAAGATATAATAATATTTCATAACACCCCCTGGATGTCCATTATTGAAGAAAATGTCTGGTTGAAAACATTCCTACAAAAACCCCGTGGGAAAAATGCTAGTGAAGGAAAAGAGTACACTAATCTTCAAACCCGCATAATAATAGCTGCCTCGTTAAAACCTTTCCATGAAAAACCCAGTGGGACAAAACCATGGATAAGGAAAAAGAGTACAACGCGTGTCTACTCCCCCTGATGACTACATAACTTGATAAATCTTGAAATGATCCATAATTTGACATAACTTCTTGATTGTTGAAATATAATTCTTCTTCATTGATAACTTGATATCTTTAATTATTAGAAATTTTTATAACTTCAATCATCATACTTCATCGGAACTCACAATCTGGATATGATCATTGCATAATAACTGTTGAATCTTCATTTCAAATAATACCTCCATAGTTATGATAGAGTTTCTCCCCAATATATGACATAGCATTATATGTCCAAAATAATTGTTATCGCAACAATAATGACAATCATGACTATAGCGTAATAATGCACGTATAGTGCTACCTCGTTAAAAACCTTGCTAGGAAAAACATAGTTGGACAAAAAACCTAGTCGAAGGGAAAAAGAGTGTAGCTATCATTCCTCAATTCTTTGTCTTCAGAGAATCATTTCGTTAATTATTGAATAAGTCATCCAATACCTTTGAGCGATTTTCTTAGCTAAACCAAATATGTATGGATTGGCATTCTCATTGTAGACTTTGACTACATTTTTTCCAATCGTTATTATGGTACTTCTGAACCATCAACTAATTTCACATGTTTAACATGAATTTCATTTAAATCATTATTCTCATTAATTCATTTAAATCATTATTCTCATATGCTCAAATTTCAGGTTGAGACAATAATAACTTCCTTCAAGTAATTTTACAGGAGTTTGAATTTTCCATTTTGGAAATAATCACGATAACCTTTCAATCGTGTCGTAGAGGTTCATATTTAATCATGAGTTCCCAAAACTCAATTAATCAAACATCATCATTTGATGATCATTTATAAGAACCTGTAATATACTTTTCTCCTTTTAAACATTTATCAAAGTATAACAATATAATTAATTATGTGCATGCATATGATGTGTAAATAATTCTAAACAACAAAATAAAACAATGCAATAATATATGTATATATATATATATATAGAAATTGCATCCGGTGAGTCTAGGTATCTTAGGTGAGTCCGTCCCGCGATTCTCCTCCATTAGATTTTTGGTTGAATGAGCGGCTGAGATTAAATCTAGAGCCAAGTATATAACCTGCGTTATTAAGGAATTATACGCATAATCGCGCCTTCAATTTCTCTCTCTTCGTTCACTCTGTTCCTCTCTCTACGGAATTCTCTGTTTCTTTTCCTCTCTCTCACGTAAACAAAAATCCAGCAAATTCACGAATCAATTCCTATTCAACAATTCTTATTCAACAATTCAATCAACTTTCTGTCATATCGTTCAATTCAATCAACCTAATTTTGATTGACCGCGGTTTTCGAATTCAATCCGTTCATACAATTGCTTTTTCCTTGTTTTTGCCTTTTTGTTGCTAGTATGGATTCCGATTCTACATAGAACACAATGCGCGCAGGTAATTTCATGAATCCTTTGCCTTTTTAGGTTTTTCGTTCTTCAATTTCATGTTTTCATTGTTGTTAAATTGATGACGCTTTGCAATTTCTTTTGATGCTTTTAATTTCCTGCTATTAAGGCCCTGTTCTTTGGTGAAACGGATCGATCTCGAATCGAATCGAACTTATAGGATCGAATCGAATCGAACTTATTGGATCGAATGAATCGAACTTATTGGATCGAATCGAACTTATAGGATCTCGAAATCGAATGAACTTATAGGATCTGAACTGAACTTACACGATCCGAATTTAAATTAACTTAAATTAATTTAACTTAAATATTATTATTATTATTGTTGTTGTTGTTGTTGTTGTTGTTGTTGTTGTTGTTGTTGTTGTTGTTGTTGTTGTTGTTGTTGTTGTTGTTGTTGTTGTTGTTGTTGTTGTTGTTGTTGTTGTTGTTCTCGTTGTCGTTGTTCTTGTTCTTGTTGTTATTTTTATTATTATTATTTTTTTTATTATTTTTTTTATAAAGCCGCAACTATTATTATTATTATTATTATTATTATTATTATTATTATTATTATTATTATTATTATT